>NC_067401.1:391728947-392084572 GCF_016432865.1 Antechinus flavipes
CATATAAATTTATGGACTTGCCAATTGGAATTTGGCTCTAAGATCCTACCCAATCATTAACCCCACCTCCTTTTGAGAAAAAAAAATATATATTTCAATGAATTCTCATCACATTATAATGGGATTCTCCCTTCTCAGAAGCAGTTCGCATATTAGAAAGCTATATATCTCATCTTTATTTTCCTTAAGGTAAATAAACAGGACTGGTAGTTTTGTCTAGTGGCTGGTGAAGATGTGTTAGCACAGTTATTAAGGAAGAGTTAGCAAAAACAAAAACTAACCCATACAAGGGCAATGTTGCCATCTTTCACATATCCATTTCCCTTTGAATTTAACCCCACTTCTCTGTTCTGTCTCTAATGTATAGCTCTCCTCTTTGTTTCCTGTAATTACCTCCAGCCCTAATCACCTTTATTCCAAGATAGAGGGGTAGCAAAAGCATGAAAGGAAGTTAACTGTACTTTATCACAGTGGAAATATGAAGTTCACCAACTCCACCAGACTACTTAGTCCTGTGTCCAGACTCACTTCCACAACTATCATCTAGGAAAACAAACCTTGTGGAGAGCTCTGGCAACTTCCTCTACAGGTCATGCAGTGCCTGTTTTAGCAGTGATCACAACTATAGACCTGGAAAAGAAAGTTCTTATCACCAAAGACCTTAGTTCTAGCAAATAGTTTAATATTAGAAATGAATATAGCTTTATCAATGGTAATTACATTAAAGATAATACATTAATACTTACTTGTTCTTGTCCCTAAGCATGCTGAGGTTTTTCTATCTGACTTGTGGTTGAAAGATTCTATATATATTCACCTATAAGAATGGGAACTCCTTGAGAGATGCCTTGTCTTTTCTATTATCTCCAGCCTTTGTAACAGTGTTCTTAAAACAGTACACAATAAGTACTTATTTTATGCTTTTTCATCCACTCATTCAATCTTTTTGATTTGGAGAGTGACATGGTCAGATCTATCTTTTTTAGAAAAATAAATTTGCTAACTGTGTTAAGGATTGAAAATGAGAGGCTTGAAGTTGGGAGAGCAATTGAAAGGCTATTATTGCAATAATACAGGCAGGAAGGGGAGGATGACCTAAACTTTGGTAAAGGCTATATGACTGAAAAGATGGGGAGAAAGTAGAGATATATAGAGGAAGTACGAGTAAGACAATTTCTGATAGGATATGAGGAGTGAAAGAAAAGGAACAGTCAACTAAGACTCCATAACCACAAATCTCAGTCAGTGAAGAGATGGAAGTGTCCTCAATAGATACAGGGAAGTCTGAAGCATACATATATTTAGGATAAATGGGAAAAGATAAAACTTGAAAGTAATACAACAATATTAAGTCAGAAAGGGAAAATAAATTAAATAGTAATGAAAAAAACCATTGTATAAAAATGCTATTATCAATAAAATTTTAAGTGCATTCTTTGATAGCAAAGAAACTTGCTCCAAGTTCCTGTGTACCATAGGGAATTTCTCTACAGAACATCTGGTTCAGTAATTGCTTTGTAAGATAATTCTTAATTACCCAAACATTCAAGCCACTTAGGCATGTCCTTAATAAATATCTATATGGGATTGCAGGATTTGATGACTAGAGGAGACCTTATCCATTCCAATCTTCATTTTACAAATGAAGAAACTGAGATTCAAAGATTTAAAAAGACTTGGGAATGGGGGTTGCCTTCTCATAAAAAATTTTAAACTAGTTTGGTCTTTCCATAATTCTTCATTTGCCATTGTTGACCCAGGCAGAGATTAATGTTTAAAACTATAGAAGAGGAAAACAAACAAACCTCAAACATCTTTTACAGAACAGTAAATCTGTAAATATGTCAAGCACTGAGCTTGTAATAAAATCTTTGATTTATTGAGTACCTTCCTCTAAGTACTGCACATACTTTATATAACCCTCACCCTAAAGGTTCACATCACTAAAGGTGGAGACAGGTGATAAACAGGGCAAGACATACAGTCAGACTATCACAGCAGGGGAATGGCAGGAGATAAACCTGAAGTTTTGCAACAACACTTTTTCCAGAGTGATAAATTCCATAAGTTACAATAGGCAAACTACATTTCACTAATTTCATAACACAAAGTTGGAAAGCGTATATAATTCAGACCTAGGACATGGCCTGGGGAGATGTTGGTGAGTGGAATAAATTCATCTTAAACTGGAAGCTTAGCATCTAGCACAGCTCTCATTGTCTCACCAACGTAACCATAGCTTACCTTCACCATTTGTCCTAAGCCCACCAGCAATTCCTTTCACTAAGGGTTATGGGAGTTTCTTAATAAAGAACTTTGAAACTAAACTATTCACAAGAATTAAAATTAATTCAATAAACATCTAATAAACATCTTTTATGTTCAGGATGCTGCAATACATAGGGAGAAAATAGGTTCTGTCTTCTATATACTTTGGACTTGGGGAAGTGGATAATGATGAAGGATACATGTTTACATGTAACTGCAAAGTACATGCAAAATAATACAAAGTAATCTCAAGAGGAAGAGGGAAAAAATATTGAGGAGTAGGGTTAGGAGGTTAGATCAGGGAAGGCCTTCTGTATATGTGGCACCCCAAACCTTAAACTGCCTTCAACTAAAGGGAAAATGTGTATTTTATTTTTAAAAGGGCAATAAACATTTACTGTAACACTACACAATAAATTCAGACCTCTGTTCTTCAGAGTATTGATTGGCTTCAGTGAGAACGGGCACCAAAGGAAATAACCACATAGATTAATTATGACCTGACCAAGTTAGCCTCACTTCTATGGGGAATTTCTGCCTTAACTATTGGCTCTCTTGGACTAACAATGACCCTTGCCTTTTTTTCGGTCTGTTCTCTCTCCAAAGACAAATCTCTTCCAACAAAACACATAAAGAAAACACAGGGATGCTTCAGGAGACAGACCGGCTGCACTTTCATTTTCTACCTGCTTTCAGTCATTTCAGCTGATAAGGAAAGAAATCCACTGCACAATCCTCCTAGAACTGATTAAGGTCTGAGAAAACAGTTTGATTTTAAGACCAAACTAGTAGTAGAGGACAGGAGTCTATTTAGGTTCAGGACCTGTGAGCCATCCTAGAAACAAACAGGAGTCATAACCATTGGCTCTGAAATGCCCATGATCTTGAGAAGTCTTTGGGATTAGAACCTTAGCTTGTTCATACCACTAATAATCATATTCAGTGGTTACAACAGGGTGAAGCAGGACATTATCTCACTTACTGGGAAGATCCTAGAGATCCCACTGTCTTTTATTGTTGCCTGTGGAAAAACCATCATATTTTCTTCTTACTAGATGAAATTATAACCAAGTGACTCCCACTTACCATCCTCTTCAAGATTTGGCTATAATGTGCTAGTTGATAAATGGATTATTAAATTCAATTTAACAAAATTTATTAAATATTTGCTCTGTATAAAGCACTCTTTGAGAGAGATATCAATAACTGACATTTATAGAAGTTTTAAAGTTAATGTAGTTGATTTCTCTAGCCGAGATACTGAACAGTATTTGGAGCAGGGGACACTCTTGAAATTCAAAAGTCAGTACTAACTGGGAAAATGACCAATCTAGCCCAGCTCCAAATCCACCTACCAACTACAAATCTTTGGCTTGAATTGAGGGACCAGTAAATTCAAATATTTGGACAGAGAATTCTCTTGAAAATAGGCACTCAATTGTGAATTGATTGGACTTGGTCCTAACAATAACAACATAAATTCACTTTACAGTAGCATAATATTTGGATGATATTCAATTACTTAGTCAATGTAATTCAAGCATCTTTTTTATAAAACTAATGTTGACACCTGTGCATTTTTGGTAACTAATAAACATTACCTACAGAATTTTTTTTTCATTTGTTGATGTAGAGTCTGAAGAATAAAAGATGTCAGTAAGGCTGATGTTTGAACTTGTTCAAGTGGGTGGGGATTGAAGCAGGCTGAATTCAGCAGCAGTCTGATGAAAGGTGAGAGTGTAGGTTCAAAATCTTTCACTTAAAAGAATGAATAAAAATAGCAAGGATAATTGGGAGAAGGTAGAAATGGAAAGTACAGAGAAAATACAGATTTCACCATTTGATGTAGAAATTCCTATCAAAAAGTTCTGAATTCAATTAATAAATTCTCTTTATATGCACATCCCACAACCAATGGTCATACAAAGAATATGTCTTTGAAATGAAGCAAAACATCCATCTTTGTTAAGAAATGCTGATTCTCTTCTGTATTTCTCTGAGAAAACCTAGTCATCATAAACATTGACTTCAATTCTTATATACATTTCTAGTTAGTTTTCTAGTTGAGACAAGCTTATTAACATTGTGATCTCTGAGAGTCAGGGTATGAGGACTTGTCCTTTTTTGAATTCTCTCCTGCAAAACACAAAGCTAAAGGGAAAAATAAAAGTCAATTCTGAAATTAAGATGTGGATTTTTTAAAATTAAATTTAAATTAAAATATCAAGCCAAGTCAATAAGTATTTATTAAAGGCACTCTGCTAAATGATGAGAACATGCTCTGTTCTCAAAGAATTTACAGTCTAAAAGGAATACAACATTCAGACAACTATATTATATATGTGTGTACATATATATGTATATATATATACATACATACATACACTTCTATAATCTATTTATTTCTCTTTCTGGGAAATAAGGCTTTTAGGCTACTCATAGCAGCCACCTCCAAAAAAAAGCAAAAAAGAAAGAAAGAAAAGAGATGGGAAGACAAAGCAAGAAGAGAGGGGAAGAGAAGAAAAGGCGAAGAAAAGGGAAAGGGGAAGGGAATTTCAAAAAGTAATTTTGATGGAGAGGGCTAAGTGGTACATAAAACTTGGTAAAAATGAAGATTCCTATTTCCTGACTTTATCTAGGACCAAGATGATGGAAACACAAAATATTTTAATATACATATCTGCCTGTTATGTTCAGGCTAGCTTTCTGAAGGATCTTGGGATCATCCTGAGTCCTTGATCTAAGTGGAAAAGTGATGAAGACAGGACAGCCACCACAAGGCTGGTCAAAGATGGAATGTCACATTTCCAGTCCTCTTAGCCCTTATATACCTTAATATAATTACATCATTACAGCATACTGAATATGTGTGAACTAGAGAACCATTACATCACCATACTAAGTACTTAGTATATGTATACTAGAGAACTCATCATCTCATCAATTCCATTGAGTTAACACTTGTTGTAAGTATCCTTGTTTCAAGTACACTTCTCCAGAGCTCTGACCTTCTACATCTGCCAGTTTTGAGATTAATTATGTGAAAGGAAATCAAACGTCATTTCTTCATGATACAATGAAACCTTGTATCCCACTAACTTGGATATTATAACTAACTTTAAAGTCATAGGATCAGAGTTGGAACATGCTCCTATGACATATGATCCTATGAAACTGTTGGACTTACAAAAATCTAGGCCTAGAAAGAGAAACAACTACCAGAAATTAACAAATTATGATTTTCTGTGAGAACATCATAAAGGGCAGTTATGTCTGGCTCAGAGAAAAATCATATCCTTCTACCCTCCGGATAAATTTCATGTAACTTTTAAAATATATGCCATTATCATCAACATATCTCTAGAAAGACTGCAAATATACTCAAATATTAAGTATTTCCAAAGCAATTTGAAACCTACAATGCTTCTTTTCATAGAATAATTCCCACATAAAAAAATAGAAAAAACTAAAGTACTGAATGTTTTACTCAAAATATTGTAATCTAGCATTAAATGATACAAATCATAAAATTGTCTTAGTTTGAATTGATCAAATGTACGGACTATATGTGTATTACTCATATAAATGCTTGTTAATTGATTGTTCATATGTTCATGTAATATTCATCATAAACTTGTATGATATTAGAGACAAAGATTCACTTGCCAGCTTGTATGGATGTATAAGAGCAGGGGTTTCTAAAACCTTCCAAATAGCCTACTATGTGAAGTCTAGTGTTATGGGAGCTATCTACAAAAAAAGGAATGAGAATGACAGAGATATATTTTTAAGAAATAGCAGATGCATTCCTGATAATCCTATTGCCATTCTGCTCAGGTTAGGGAACTGGTTCCCTGGGAAAGGGGTTGAGTACCATCTGCTGGGGCAAAGCAAAGCTGTGGAAAGCATTAAGTAAAGCAAGGGCTGAGCAGTGAAAAGCAAGGGTAATGAGAACAATCTGTTGGAGGAAAGAAGAGCTGCCAAACTGCAGAGAGTAGCAACCAGAGCCAAGAGCAGAGACAAATAAATGGAATAAAATCTGAACTCCAGGGAAGGAGAACTGCAGAGGATATGGCTAGATGACTTCCACCTGCTAGAAGTTAAGCATAACTTCATAGAACAGTAGAGTAGAAGAAAAGAAAGAAACACTGTCAAGGAGCAGCAATCTGTAGTGCATATGGAGAGCAATGGAAAGCAAGAGCTACTAAAAGTCTGCACTGTGAAGACTGAGAATCTATGGAGGAAACATCCTCCAACTAGAGACCTACTCATGACAGTATTATAAGTCATGAAAACTATAGAGGCCTCTAAGAAAGATCTGCTTATTGAGAAATATTGCCACTTTCTTTGGACTCAGATATAGCTTTGTCTTATTAGTTATGTGCTTGTAAAAGAAGTAGATAACGACCCTTGGTGAGATTGTCAAGTGCTGACATCTGGGTGAGCTAGGGAAGTGAGAGACCTTCAGAATATAAGCAGATACATGAAAGTAATGGAATATTATGTTCTATAAGAAATAATGTACAGGCTGATTTCAGAAAAAATCTAGAAAGACTGGTATGAACGGATGCTGAATAAAGCTAACAGATACAGGAAAATATTGTACATAGCAACAGCAAGATTGTGAGATGATCAATTATGATAGAATTAGCTCTTCTCAGCAGTTGAGTGATCCAAGGCAATTCCAATAATTTTTGGATAGAAAATGCCATGTGCATTCAGAGAGAGAGAACTATAGAGATTAACTGCAATTTGAAGTATACTAGTTTCACATTTTTTTTTCTTCTGGGTTTTTTTTTTCCTTTCTCCTGGTTTCTCCTTTATGTTCTGATTTTTCTTTCTCACTTTGACTCATGAAAAATATGTAAAAAATGAATATCCATGAATAACCTAAAAAAGAAAAATACATATGAAAGAAAAAATATAACCAGATTCTTCAACTTTTGCATGGAACCTCTGATATAACAAATATAAATATTTGTAGCTAAATATTGAAAACACCAGAATCATGAAAAGCACATTCTTTGATTTGGGGCCCTATCCTGGGTTTCTCCTAGGAAATTCAAAATTTGACTGATATTTTTCTAAGGATCTTTAGTTCTAGTACAAGTCTTTGGGTTAACAAAATATCAAATATTAAGTATATCTTCTTAAATACTCACAGTGAAGTCCACTATACACTGTCAAGATATCAATCCCAATCAGTTGTTCTGATTTCCTGAGTACTCCATATTTGTACCTAGCCATACTGCATGTTCCTGGCTGATCTTTCTCATAGTCTTTTCTGATAACTATATGATGCCCCTTCCTAATCTCTTCCTTAAAGACCAAACTCTGGTATGTGAATTAAATATGGATTTGAACCAATGCCAGAAAAAAAAGTTCTAATCCCAGGGACAACATGGAATGGAGGCAGGGGAAAGATTGTCTTGTCTAGGGAATTGACATCTTTTCTACAAGACACAAAATGGAGGAAGGGCTTATTTAGCTTCTCTTGAGGCAGGGCTGAGCATGTGACCTAAGTATAATAACCTGAGTACCAAAGTTCACTGGTATGACTCTCTCCTCATTGGTAGAGATCAATACCCAAACCAATGGACTTTGAGACTAGGGTTCCATGTTTATCAAAGAGACCCTGAAATTTACTATACTTACATTAAGATAAGAATACAAAGAGACTAGAGAATTATAAACATTAAAGATATGTGTGTGTGTGTGTATGTGTGTGTATATATATATGTGTGTGTGTGTATATATATATATGCGTGTGTATGTATATATATATGTATGTGTGTATATATATGTGTGTGTGTATATATATATGTATATATATATATATACATATATATATATAAAACCTTGAAATGGGATAAAAAGACTTAGAATATTTTATGAGTGAGAAATCTAAGGCCATTGGGGGAAAGTGATTTGTCTAAAGTCACACAAGCATTAAGTAACAGAGCCAAAATGTAAACGTACTTTTTCTGATTCCAAATCCTGGACATTGTTCTACCACATCAGAAAACAGGTATCGCCTATCTTACAATTTGTACCTACAATACAGTATCAGCCTTCACACAGGGTTGTCAAGTATCAAAATTTCTTCTTCTCATCATAAAAAATGAAAAAAGGAGTCACATGTGCAAAAATGTTTGTAGCAGCCCTTTTTATAGTGGCAAGGAATTGGAAACTGAATGGATGCCCAGCAGTTGGAGAATGATTAAATAATTTATGGTATATGGATGTTATGGAATATTATTGTTCTATCAGCAACAAAAAGTTATCAAACTGTACATTCCCTTTGATCCAGCAGTGTTATTACTGGAATTCTCCCAAAGAGATCTTGGGGAAGGGAAAGGGACCCGTATGTGCCAAAATGTTTGTGGCAGCCCTTTTTGTAGTGTCTAGAAACTGGAAATTGAATGGAGAATTGGAGAATGGTTGGGTAAATTGTGGTATATGAATGTTATGGAATATTATTGTTCTGTAAGAAATGACCAGCAGGATGAATACAGAGAGACTTGGAGAGATTTACATAAACTGAGGCTATGTGAAATGAGTAGAACCAGGAGATCATTATACACTTCAACAACAATACTGTATGAGGATGTATTCTGATAGAAGAGGATATCTTTGACAATAAGAAGATCCAATTCAGTTCCAATTGATCAATGATGGACAAAATCGACTATACCCAGAGAAGGAACAGTGGGAAATGAATGTGGACTACTTGCATTTTTGTTTTTCTTCCCAGGTTATTTTTACTTTCTGAATCCGATTTTTCTTGTGCAACAAGAGAACTGCACAGATCTGCACACATATATTGTATCTAAATATACTTTAACATGTTTAACATGTATGAGACTGCCTGCCATCTAGGGAAGGGGGTGGAGGGAGAAAAGGGAAAAGTTGGAACAGAAGTGAGTGCAAGGGATAATGTAAAAAATTACCCATGCATATGTTGTCAATAAAAAGCTATAATTAAAAAAAAAGAAAAGAAACTATCAGCAAGATGATTTCAGAAAGGCCTGAAGAGATTTACATGTACTGACTCTAAGTGAAGTGATTACAACCAATAGAACATTATACACAGCAACAAGATTATGCAATTAACAATACTGATAGACGTGGCTCTTTGTAACAATGATGTGATTCAGGCAATTCCAATAAAAGTGATGGAAAGAGACTTCTGCATCCAGAAGGAGTACTGTGGGGATTGAATGTGGATTACAACATAGCATTTTCACCTTATTTGGTTATTTTTTGCTTGTTTTTTTCTTTCTCATTTTTTTCCCTTTTTGATCTGATTTTTCTTGTGCAGCATAAATGTGGAAATATGCATAGAAGAATTACACATTTAACATATATTCTATTATTTGCTATTTAAGAGAGGAGCTGAGGGAAAGAAAAGGAGAAAAAATGTGGAACACAAGGTTTTGGAATGTTGAATTGTTGAATGTTGAATGTTGAAAACTATGCATATATTTTGAAAATAAAAAGCTTAAAAACAATCTTTTCTTCTCTGGCCAGCATTGCTTGATCAGGATAGTTATTTGGTGTCGAGAAGGCTGTTTGACCTTTCTGTAGCTTACTTCCTCTATAGTCTTTGTAAAAACATAAAGTCTTTTTAAAAAAAAAAAAGTTAGCTGTGGTTTTTAAAACAGAAAATTCTTATTTAGATTAGTTTTTCTGCAAAATTATTATTATTATTATACTATATCATTAATAATACTAAGTACGAGGCTGATACATGAAGAAGCAAAGCTGACAAACAGTAGAAATCACTCACCAGTGGAGATTTAAGAGGCAAGAAACCCAGCCACAGAGGATAACATTGAGCAGAATGGGAAAGGGGAATTATTTTGAACCATGCAGAGACTTAGGTTTTAACTTAAACACAAACAATGAGAAAACCCACTGGATAATCCATTTTGTTCCAACCTAAGTAATGGCAGGCCATTTTCTTTTCTCTCTTTAGTCATACAACATATAGTTATCTCTTGCATATTTTTGGGATTAGGGGTTCAGCAGCACTCTCACTAAATCTGGAAAATTCACATAAAATTTTTGTCCCTCCTTTTGTACCAGAGAAGAATTCTGTATTTTTTTTTTTCTTTTATGAGGGTGTAAAATTTTGGTTAAATATTTGGTCATAGACTATATGTAGGTCAATGTTAAGTTAAAAATAATGTATAAAAAAGAACTTTCTGTGTCATCTGCTGGACTTCCCTTGTCATCTGTAGCTCCAAAAACTCCCCGCAAAAGTCCATTTAATTTTTTGTGCTGACCCATAATATATAGAAGCCATGCTGGGAAAAGTTGCAATGTGGAAGCAATAACTTTTTCTATATTTATCCCCTGACCCGGGGGCTTCTCCATCCCTTTAGTTGGGCACTCTGATCCTCCTTTATTTAAGGAGGCACCTGAGAAATTCTCCTCTTTATTTCCCACACAACAAGACTTTGCTGATCTTTATCATATCCAGAAACTTCTTATCATCTTTCTTTATTATCACCTTCATCAGGTAGTGAGGTGACACAGTAGAGTGTTGGTCATGAAGTGAGAAAGTCAACTTCAAATCTGATATCAAACACTTACTATATGACTGGCTATATAACTTTTTTTGTCTTGTTTCCTCATCTGAAAAATGAGGGTGATACTAGCACCTACCTCCCAGGGTTGTGTGTGAGGATCAAATGAGATAATATTTACAAAATTCTTAGCACAATGAACGAGACATAGTTATTTTATATTTTTAGTCTTCTTCAACTCTATGGTATCCCATTTGGGTTTATTTGTTTTGGGGTTTTTTTGGGGGTAAAGATACTGGAATGTCTTGTTATTTACTTCTCCAGCTCATTTTACAGATAAACTGAGGGAAATGGGACTAAGTGACTTACCAGGGGATCACATAGCTAGTAAGGATCTGAGGTTGAATTTGAAGTTAGGTCCTCCTGACTTCAGGACTGGTACTCTATCCATTCCAATACCTAGCTGTCCTACACATAGTAAGTGCTATATAAATATTAGTTACTATTATTCTGCAATTTGAAATCAATTGGGAAACTCATTCCTTCTCAGATCATTTCCCATCATAACTGAAGGACTTCATCATGCCCCACACCAGGGTAACTTCCTCTCCAGTACATTCTCCACTTTTCAGTTTCTTGTTAAGTGGTGGAATTAAGATTTTATTCATCACTTTCTTAAATCTAGACAACTAACCAGCCAATAAATCAAACTGATTTCCAAGATTTAAATGTTCACACTGAAAATTTACCAACTAAAGCACTAATAAGAACTGACTCCAAAACCTATATGGGAAACAAGATTCACTAGAACATAAAGTGTGTTGAGGGAGTAATCTGAAATTATTTGGAAAAATATATTGGAACCAATTTGTGAAGGACTCAAAATGCCAAGTGGAGAAGAGATAAGGAGCTAATGATGCTTTCTTGAGTAAAGAGGATTCATAACTGAACTTATGTTTTATATTCTAAGAGAAGTCCATATTTTTGTTTATTGTTTATTTTCCAACCACAGGGAAACTGACAAGAAACTTTACAAATGTACAGGAACAATCTGTCAGTCATCAAGTTGCCATTTGTATATTTGTACACATCCACACTGATCACTCCACCCCCAACTGTTTTGCAAATCAAATCAAATATTTTGATTCTATAATTCATCCTTATACTTTTTTCTGCTTAGGAAATGATAACTGCTACCAGTTTCTAAGCAAAAAAAAAGCTTTTCTGTATTATTTATGAAGAAATGCTCCCTTATTTCAGGCATATCAAATGCATAACAGTTTCTCTGGTGTGTGGAAAGTTAATAGTGGGCTTTAGAAGGTTAATGTAATGATTCTCAGCAAGGATAGACTAAGATCAATATTCATGAACCAAAAGGGGCAGGAGGCTGCAGCTTTGTCCAAGAGAACAGCAAGGATGGCTAATAATTAGCATTTATCTAGCACTTCAATGATTTCAAATGTGGTCTGTATCTCCTTTGATTTTCACAACAACCCAGTAATGTAGATTATTATTCTCTTTACAGCTAAGAAAACTGAGACTGAGAAAGGTTAACTAACTTGCTTTGGCTTACAACAGCAAGTTAAGTATCTAAAGCCAGATTTAAATTCAAATTTTGGTGACTTCAAATCCTGTAATCTATGCATTGTGCTACCTAAATGGCATCAAAACAGCACAGGGTATGGAATAGACATGGAATGTCTAAGAAAAACTATAACCTTTGATGGGAGGGCTTACTGAGTCCTTTTTCAGGGCTGCTCATCCATCTTCAGTGCTCACCTTTCACTCAATTCTAACCTATGGCTCTAAGAAATTGTAGCACATGCAATGGCTATCCCTCAGTAAAACTATCCCAACAGACAGACTAACCTGACAGGATAACTGGCAGGGCTCAATTCCAGTTGGCAAGGTAGGGAGATATCTAGCCCAAGTTTAAGAAGAATTTCCCCAGCAGGATGGGTGGGTGAGAATTATTTGTTCCAAGAGTTATGAAGGGGGCTAAGCAAGCCCTGTGGTCATTTACTGCATCCCAGGCCATGGCTGCATTCTGGGCCAGCCTTGCCACCAGACTTTGAGGACTCTGGAAGAGTAAATGAGGCTGGTGACCTTGCCAAGTGCCTCATGTTAATCCAATTCATCATCATGTCAAGATATCACCCCATGATGTCATTAGTCCTCTTCAAAAATGAATAACCGTAATCAAAATAGCAAAAGAAGTTAACAGAAATTAAGTTTGTTGAAATGGAGGATGATTTTATTGCAGTAAGATATGGATTCTGTTAGGAAAGGCCTGAGAGCAGAGAGTAGCTTCGGGGAGTTGAGGAGTGGGTACAATAACTGAGTGGTTGGCAAAAAGAATGACCTTTTAGGAATTCTTATTTTAAATTGGCAAACTAGGACATCATTACTGTTTGGGGTATTAGGAAGCTACTCAGAATGAAGTATGACCTAAACTTAAGACAATAAGATAAAACAGACAGAAAATACACAATTCAATGAACTCAATGAACAGAGGAAAGTTAGAACAGAGGAGGGTAAGAAATGAAACAAAAGTCAGACTGACCAAAGGTCAATATTAGAACACAATGAGACACTCATAAACTATCTATCAGTAACCAAAGAATGGTTTCTTAGTCATGGCATGGAAAGGATATGGAAAAAAGATAATACTGGTTCTGTTCTTAGTTTCTCCTACCCCCACACCCCATACTCCCTCCAATGCTGACATTATATGAAAATGGTAGAGGCAGCTGGTGGTTCAGTAGACAGCATTCTGGGCCTAAAATCAGGAAGGCTTGAGTTCAACTTCAGCCCCAGACACATAGTAGCTGTGCAACTCTGAGTAAATTACTAAATGTTTGCCTCAGTTTCTTGAACTGTAAAACTGGCATCGTAATAGCACCAACCCAGTAGGATTGTTGTGAAGATCAAATGCCTGGCACATAGTAGGAGTTATAAAAATGCTTATTCCTTTCTTCCTTCCCGGTAGGATATAATCTTAGGATAGTAAGACTTCTAGAAACAGATCAATGTCTGGAGTCTTAGTCCCCGAGATCAATTAATTCTCTAGGACAGCTTCAGTATTTATTATGGAACATCTGGAGAAGAGAGGGGGTGGCCAAGGGCCATAGGAAAAATTAGCCTCATTTACACATCAGAGAACTAAGAAATGATGGTCCTACCACAAGAGGATAAAAACTGTAGTCTATATTAAGGTAGGTCAGAGTGAAATGAGTAATGAGTCAGAATCAAAATATGTTTCAGCTGGAAGGAAACTTAGTGATACTCAAAACCAGCAGTTCTCAAATATTTGAGTTTTAGGATCCTATTACACTCTTTAAATTTTTGATGATCCCCATACCCAAAGAGCTTTTGTTATTATATCTCTCACTATACTGCATTAGCAATTAAAATGTCCCAGTATGAGAGAAAGAGAGACAGAGAGAAAGAAGAGACAGAAAGAAGTAGAAAGAAGAGACAGAGAGAGGAGAGAGACAGACACATATACATAAAGATAGATAAAGAGACAGAGACAGACAGACACAGACAGACACAGAGAGAAGAGACACACACAAATAGTAAGTTACACACATGAAGCTACTTTACATTATACTTTGCTTTTGCCCTTTACCTCCAAGCCTGGTATTCTTTTCTTCTAGGGCCTAGGAACTGAGCTGGACAGTCTTCCTGTGGGGTTAGAATATAACACTATAATTTTCCCCTAATTGTCTCCTATCCATGCAAATATTTCTGGAGGCAAATAACCAGAGTAATTCAAATTGCCTGGAACTACTATTTGCCACACCTGGGTTTGGGTGATGGGAAGAAGAAATCATATTCTCTTCCATTAATATATTATATTATAATATATATTATATATATATAATATATATTATATTATGGTTTGGATGAGTAGATGGGAAAAAGTCAGAGCAGTTAGGTTTAGATGTACAACTTACTAGTTGTGCAACTTTGGGACAAGCCACTTAACTTTCTGTAGATCTCAGTTTCCTCAATTGTAAAATGAGAAGGTTGGACTAGATGATCTTGCCTTATCCAGTTCCCTTTCATCTCTAAATCTTTGATCCTGAAAAAGCATCTCTCTCAATATACTGGCAAAATGAAAAATGCTCCTACAATAGTCAAAGGTCTCCCATTGCATCCAGGACATCTCCAGTTGTCTTGATCTATACTTGCCATAGATGACTCTGGAGAGGAAAGTGAGGCAATCCCTCCCTCACTTAAATCCAATTCACTTGCACGTTGTAGCATCCCCTCCCCATTGTCATGGTCCTCCTTGAGAATGAAGGACAAACAACCTCAATCTCTCCTTGCTTCTTTTTTCAGTGTGCTAAAAGAAAAAGAACATTGGTTTTAGAATTAGTCCTACTTCTATCACTTAATCTCTATGTAATCTTGGGCAAATCATTTAATCTCTCTGGGTTTCAGTTCCCCCGTATGAAAAATGAAGAAATTGTTCTAGCTGCTCTCTAAGATCCATTCCTTATTAAATTATTGGGGGTAGGGTGGGAGGAAAAGAGAAAACCTGGGTTCCAGTCAGATATCTTCTAATGTGTGATTTTGGACAAGTTTTGGTCTCTGCCTCTTTACTTGGGTGAGGGAGAAAGGATAGAAGGGTAGAATAAGTGATCTCTAACTTTGCTTCCAATTCTAACTATCTATGAATAGTGTTAACTATTTGGATGACATGCTTGTTTTTTTAAGGACAAAGAAAGAATACAACTTTTTCCTTATGAATAGTAGTCCAAAAGCAAAACCAAAATGTCAAAGTTTTCCATTACATTTACTGCTGAAATGGATATAAAACCCAAAGGATATTGCTAGGGACTTCAACACAACACAATCATTCTAGAACATACGTAAATTATTTTAAAGGAGTAATAGATCTCCAAGGGCATCCTCATGGATTAAGTGTCAGTGGTGAAATATTGCATTTCAACTTAGGAAAGGCTTTTGGAGTGAATGTGAAGACAATAATTGAGAGCTTTGGAAAAGTGCAATTTATTTTACAGCAATTCCAAAGACTAGTCATTTTCCACCAACAATTTAATAATAAAAAAGTATCTGGTAGCAGCCAGGATGAAATATAGTTTCTTATCTCATGCCACATAATGGTTATGCAACAAATAATTAGTTTCCATTTGTAAACCTTAAAGGATTTATTTTGATGATTTTAACCACAATAAGATTCTCCATCCTTCAGAAGTACAGTTTGCAAGAAAAAAAATGGGGGAACAGAATTTTGACTCAAAGTCTTAATTCTCTGAGCACCAGTGCTAAGAAGCGATTCCTAATAAAGCAAATGTTGATTTTAGCTCATAGACTGTACTGCAGAGTTCCAATCTCCTGCAGTGTGTTTCGGGTATAAATGGGTGACGGCATCTGAGGTGAAATGAGTCCCCTCCAACCTCCAGCTTAACTGCAAAAGACTGACGCTTGTTTACTCAAGTTTTCAGTATTCAGAAATAATACACAAAGCCCAACAGTATCTGGGCAGCAGGAGATCTGTAAATTCCCTAGTCTATTTGGTTCTGCTCTAAGAGCGGCCTTATTGAGCTCTGTGATATTGCTGTTTCACAATTTCCTATGCTGCTTCTTAGCCCTTCAAAGAATGAGGAAATCAATAAAGTTTCTCCAGTTTGTTTATTGCGATCCTGTATACAGTCACTTCAAACTCTCCTTTCCATGCTGCTTCTACCAGCTGAGGGAGGGGGTGGAAAACAGAGCGTGGCTTTTTTCTCCTGTTTCTCCGTTATTTTCTTTCCTATCCCCCCTGGCTGAGCACATGATGATTTAGCAGCATGGCCCAGTGAGTGGTATGTCATGATGGACACTGACATTGTATGCCTGGGATGAATAGTGAGGAGCAAAGTCGCTGAAGATCACATATACTGGGATAGGGGCTGTTAATAATCTCAACGCTTTTGCCTTCCTTAAGAAACTGGACAGCTCTGTTGTAAATGGAGAAGAAATGAAGATCCAAGCAGTGTTGATATTGTGTATGTTTTGTCTAGTTAGGGATCTCATTCAAACCAGGGGGATGGTACTTTTGGGAGGGATGTGAGAAAAGGGATTTTCTGACAATAACTAAACACTAAGCTTGCCTGTGGCAATGGTACTAAGGTTTTCTAAAAGCCTCTGACCCAATAAAGTGACCATCACCTTAAAAAAGTAAAGGAACAATCTGAATCAATATTCTTTCTTCCTGAATGCTAGGAGCAATGTCCTTTCTCCATTTTTCATTTTGACTCAAAAAGAAAAGAAAAGAAAAGAAAATATTGGCTTTTTTAAAGAAACACAGTGGATAGAGAACACTGAGCCTAGAATAACAAAGCCCTGATTTCAAATCCAGTCTCAGATACTTATATGACCCTGTGTGACCTTCAACAAGTCATTTAATATCTCTTAGTCTTATTTTCCTCCTCTATAAAATAAGGGCAATAATAGCATCTAACTGCTGGAGATGATATGAATGAGGATAAAATGAAATAATATTTATAAAGCACTATCCTGGATATCCCATCCTTAGTACCATTTTAAACTTTAGTGGTGTAAACATTAAACTTTAATAACTTAAAATTGCACTAAGGTTTTTAGGAGACCCTATATAAATGGTAACTATTATTATTGTTGTTGTTATTTTAAAAGATTCTAGGGGATTCAATCTTCATTTTAAATTGCTTGTTCCATATTTTTTTAGAATGTAACAACCTCTGAAAAAAATGGTCACTTTTTTCCAGACCACGGGGATCAATCAGTTGAGCTGAATAATGAGCTACAGATTTATCTCAGTGCAGGCATCCCATAGATAATCAACTTGGACCATAGATTTGTGGTTGTTCTTTTTTTATTTTCAACTTAGGTGAGGGAAGATATGGCAAGGCTTTTCCTCCCAGTTCAACACTTTCATAAACTAAGAACACATGTTCTAGAACATGGAACTGTTAGGGAAGATGAAGAATAATAGCCAGGGCATTGGACACAGGATTAATAGTTCAATATCAAACAAGAGAGGAGAGGTATCATAGTCTGGGGGAATTAGAGGGCAGGCTTGAAGTTAGGAAGACCTGAATTTAGCTCCTATTTCAGACACAGATGATAGTTCTATGATCCTAAACAAGTCTGTTAACCTCAGTATTTCAGTCAGCTCTGAAAATTCCAGACAAAATGTTGATCTACATTTATGGAGAGTTTCTAAACTTGAGTTCCCTAAATCAATGAAATAATAGAACTGGAACTCACATAAAAATAAAAAAATAAAACCACACAAGTTGCTATAAAGATGCTAAATAAAATACGTGAAGTTCCATTTAATTTCACATTTTCCTATCCAACACACATAATCTAGAACCAAGGACAGGAAAAAAAAAATCTGTCCTTTTAAAGAGTTTACTATTCACTTCATCAGTTATCTGATGATAAAAGAAATAAATGTTCACTGAATCTAGAGATAACTACAAATGCCTTCAAATGGGCATAAATAGTTAGCATCTTAGAATAATTGATTGGAATTCAGAAATGTTTTCTTTTGTCTTCATATCCCTAATGTCTAGAATAGTGTAAAGTGCACATTGAGCATTCAATAAATATTTTTGAATGAATGATTAAAAGTAACATAACAGAGGGGTGGTGAATGGATAATAGATGGTGCAGTCTGAATAGAGCACCAGACCTGGAGTCATGAATACCTGAGTTCAAATTGAGCTTCAGATACTTACTGACTGTGTGTCCCCAGGCAAGTCACTTAATCCTGATTGCTTCCAAAAATAAAAATAACTATAGTAGACTGAAGTAGTCAGAAACCAGCAAAACAATGTCCTAAAGGGATGAATTGAGTAGTATGAAAAAGGGATGAGTTGAGTAGTATAAAAAAGGGATAAAACAAAACAGTCTATGGAATAAGAAATAAATATTTACAAAAAGGATTTTAGGGTCTGTGGTAGAACAGATAGTAAGTCTATATTGGCCAAAATAGCAGTGCTATTGTTTGAATGTCAAGAATAATTTTTTTTCTGATAACACTATTATTCCATTGAGTGTAATTCAATTCAATTCAATAAATATTTAGTGACTATGTACAAAATATTTTGTTATCTATGTGCCTAGTTCTGAACTCTACAACTTCAGAAAATATAATAACAAGGAAACATGTTAAAATTATTCTACATATATAACCTATATCAGATTGCTTTTTGTCTTGGGGAGGGGGGAAGTAAGGGAGAGAGGGAGAAAAAACATTTGGAACTCAAAATCTTACAAGAATGAAGGTTGAGGATTATCTTCACATGTAATTAAAAAAATAAAATACTATTGAAATTAATATGTATATATAACAATTCAAACAGAAATAGCATAATATAATAATAATAATAACCATTTATTTACACTTTACAAATATTATTTCATTAGATCCTTACAGCAATCCTCAGAGGTAGATGCTGTTATTGTCCTCATTATACCAATAAGAAATCTGAGAGCCAGAGACATAAAGTGACTTGCTCTGAATCACATAGCTAATAAGAGTATATGGCCATATTTGAACTGAAGTCTTCCTAGACTCTTGTTGTTGTTTGTCTTTTGTTCTGGAAGAGGACCAGGACGTCAGGAAGGTGGTGTCATGATATGCAAGTAAATTGGATTTCAGTAAGGGAGGGCTGTGTAAGGTCACCTGCTTCACTTTCCCCTCCAGAGCCATCTGGATTCAGTGGCAGGACATAGATCAAGACAACTGGAGATGGCCTTGGATGAAATGGGAGATTTTGACCTCTCTAAGCTAGGTCCATTATCTATGTGCCATCAAGTTGCCTCAAAAAGAGCACTGGATTTGAAGTCATGCGTCCTGCATTCTAATTCTGCACCTGATACTTACTAGCTATGGGCAAATCTACAAAAAATTAGATAAATAGCTAGAATTTGGCAACTCAGTTTTAGTTTCCTCATTTCTAAAATATAGATAATAATAGAGCCCACCTTATTGTTGTGAGAATGAAATGAGATAATATATGTAAAGCATTTTGTAAGCCTTAAAGGTTTTATAAATATAAGCTGTTCATTTTGCTGTTCAGTCATTTCAGCTGTGCCAGCACTATATGATCCCATTTGGGATTTTCTTGGCAAAGATACTTGAATGATTTGTCATTTTCTTTCCCAGCTGATTGTACAGGTGAGGAAACTGAGGCAAACAGAATTAACTGACTTGCCCAGGATCACACAGCTAGTAAGTATTCTGACACTTGAGTCATCTATAAAATGGAGATACTTGAAGTAACTATTTCACAATCTTTCTGTAAAATTAACATAACTTTTTAATGGAAGCTGATGTTGGCATCATCATTAACAACAAAAGTAAGAAATTGGAGATAAAAAGATAAAATCAACTTAAATGTTGTCGGGAGAAAAAAATAACAACAAAAAGGCATCTTAACCTCGACTTTCAAATCAGAGAATCCAGATTTTAAAAAGGAACTTAAAACCATTTAATCTAATCCCTGCATTGTTCAGAAGTGACTTTCCAAGGTCACCTAAGAGCTTGGATTCACACTCCAGATTCAGGACTTAACAGTCCCATTTATCTTCTCATGAAAGTGTTGAGATGTTCCTACTACACAACTTTGAAAAGATACTTTTCAGATAATGAAGTAATTTTGATAACACAAGATGATTTTTGTGAAGCACTGTGTAAACCTTAAAGCATTGCATAAATATTAACTAGTGTTATTGTTACTACAATAACTACAATACTGATAGTTTCTCCTTTGTCTCTTCAAAAACCAAGAGAAATGTTTTTTTTTTTTCAATTTCACAAACAATTTGGGGAAAATAATTCAACCATTACTATGTTTATTGATCCATAAAGATTACTCTTCTTCACTACATAATGAAAGTGATCAAAATACATTCTCATTTCTCTTCTGAAATCCCCCTACCTTACCTTCACCTTTTTTTCTTTGTCCTTCCCACCAACCTCCAGTCAAAGTTATCCAAATTTCTGAGCAATTTTACTGGCAGTAATACAATTTGTCCCGATACATACTGGTAAGTTTGGTTGGTTCTAGTTACCAAGGAAGTTCTGCTATATGCAAATTCTTAAAAAAGATGAAGAAGTTGGCATGAAATGAAATGGTATAATTGTTATGGTGAAAAATGAGAAAATTTAGCTTTGCATATTTGAGGCAAAGAGAATATAGCTTTGTTATTTTTTGCATAGATATAACAATGAGCAATTAGCAATTTGAGAGCAAGACTCCATTGCCTCTCTTTAGCCTAGAAAAGAAACCTGGAATAGACCAGCAGTAGTGAGCCATGCTAAAAGAATTTGAAGATCAAAATTTAGCTTCCTCCCTAATCCTCCCTTAAAAGAGGCAGAATAATATTTCTTTGACATATCTGTAAAGCTCTTGGCTTCCAGAATAAATGACCAAGGGAGAAATTCTAGGTCCAGTCAAACAATGTAGCTTCTGGAATTAATTAACAGGATGATTAAAGGATTTCCTTAGAATCAGCAAAAGGCACTTTTATAAAGGACAAATTTATTGGAAATTTTGCTAAAACTCTATTGGACCTTACTGATAACAGATGGTTATTAGTGATGGGGAAGCTATGGTTGATGCATACATCTTCACCTCTTCTTTCTTCTTTTCCACTTTTTAGTCCTTTTTTAAGCAAGGCAGTAAAAGAATGGGGGGAGGAGGAGAGGGGTGAAGGGAGACTGGGTCCAACAAGGAACTTTGTATTAGGGATACAAGGATTAATTAGAGGAAGCTGAAGTTTCATAGTAGCAAACCAAGTCCTCCCTCACCAAAACAAACAAACTAAAAAGACCAAAATAATCAAGTATATCATTTTCCTCCCACTTCTCTTTCTCAAACTCCTTAGCTCCTGAATCTTCTCCAAAGATAATCAATGTTCTTATTTTACCCCCTGACTGTATAAGTCTCCCACTCAGTAAGAATATTCCTTTTGAAGAAAGGGTTCCCTTCTCACTTCAATTCAATGTGGGTTAATTCAACAAACATTTATTAAACTCTTATTATTTGTCAGGCACTGTGCTAAAGTGGCAGATTTATAGTTCTTCTCTTCAAAGAGCTTACATTCTGGCCCATTAGTTGGTACATAGTAGAAGCTTAATACATGCTTATGACTTGATTGAAAACTGGCAAAAAGTACAAAATCTATAAAATAATGGGGGTGTTTTGGTAATCATGAAAAGCCTTTCATAGGAGGTGAAGGAATGTAGAGATTTCAAAAAGTGAGGATGACATAGAAGAACATTTTGGTTATAGGGACAGTCTGAGTAAAATTACTGAAAATTACTGAGGCCAGAGATGGAGTGTCTTGGTAGGGCATTTTCAAATAGACCAATTTAACCAGAAATAAAATATGAGAAAGGGAACAACTCCACCATGTTTTAAATGAAACTCTCATTTCTAAATATTGGGATTAACTAGATGTTATTCAATGGGAGTAATTAACATGAAATTGTAAATGAAACAACTCTCCAAGAGCATTTGCAATTTTGAGAGGAAATTATGAAATTAAATGGATTTACAATTTGGTGGAATGCCCAGAGGAAATGAGTCCCCCTTTCCTTCCCTTCCTCCTCTCCTTTTGTACTTTACCTAGGCTGTTAGAAAGTAAAATTCATTCATCTTGGATCATCTGAGAAATGATGTTCTGATAATGGAAGCCTGTTTAAACACCACTTATTTTTATTTTAACCACTATCATTCATATGTTTCTACATTTTCTGTCTCAGAGTTTGTGGAATATTTGATATTTAGCCTTTTTGACATTAGCATAAAGAAAACTGATTATTATACTAAGCTGAGTAGTACATTGGTACCCTAAGAGTACATGAGTCGTCACATGGAAGTGTCATTGAAGCTTTTTTAATAAATCAAGGGTCATGTGACCAGAAGTCTGTAAGTTTGGGCCTCATGAATTCAGGAACATAATTAATTAAATTTAACTTCAGGTACTAATTAATACAAGCCTGCTAGCCTAATGTCTAGCAGTGGCAGAGGACTGGTAGTTAGGCCCTGCTGGTCTATTACCTTGTCTTAGAATTTTAGCAATAAAAGAAAAAGGAAAAGGAAAAAAAAGAAGGTAAAAATAAGATAGTTTGAGAAATAAAACTTTTTTTTTCTTCCTGGATGGAAAGCTTAGGGATAAGGACTAAACAAGTGATTTCACTAATATAGGGAATTGTTGAACAATTACCTCCACCAATTTAGACTGACCTATTCTTTGCAGTTTATAATCTAAAACCTAGAGAATAGAAAGAAAAGGATTAGAAGAGACAAGTTTTTGCAGAGAAATGGAGTAAAACTGAGGGAGCTCATTTCAGATTCTCATTAGAGACTTTGAAACCTGCATTGCAGACATAGAAATGTAAAAGGTTACTTATTTTCTCCCATTACATTTTGGATCAAGGCCCAGTCATCCTGATCTATCTATGTCTTGCCAGTGGACTTCAATGAATCTGGAGCAAAAAGTGATGCTAATGACTTTGTACAGCTCTGCTTCACTTAAATCCAATTCATTTGCAAGTCAAGTCATCACCCTCCTACCATCACTGGTCCTCTTCAAGAATGAAGGACAAACAACAATAACAACCTGGGAAGATATACATTAATTAGATGAACTTCCCTGGTTCATTTGCTAAAGTAAAAGCATTTTCATCCTTACCTATATTTTGCGGTCATTGTAACTACTTCCTTGAAGATCACAACCTTATATGTGACTGAACAAACAATTCAAAACAACTGCTGGATCATTTACAAGTTGTAATAACTTTGTAGTATAAACACATTTGAAATACCAGGAAAACAGCTTAAATTTCCAGTCTTTCTGCTGTAGCCAAATGTAAACAGTAATCTTTTAGGACAGAGGGTCTTTCGTAATTTGATCAGTTCTAATCAATGATCAGTTTCTCCAAATATGATAAATAGTTTTCAGTAAAATAAAATGCATTCTTCTATTGACTTTAAAAGGTTGCATTTATATTTGTTTAATGAGTTGTTTACAGGATGAGAAAGTATAAATGGGTTGCTATCAGTAATGTTAGCTTATAATATAAAGAACTTTAAGATTTGCAAAGCACTTTATGTACACCTTTATATATACGTATATATAAAGGTGTACATAAAGTGCTTTGTACTTGTTTGTGTTTGTTTGTAAATGTTTGATTTGAATACCTATTTATATATAGGTATATAAAACAGGTATACACATCAAACATTTACTGATAATAAATCATAGTTTCACAATTTCTTCTTTGATCCCCTCAACAACACTGTGAGGTAGGTGCTATCAGAGCCTCCATTTGACAGATGAGGAAGCTAAGGTATAGAAAGGTTAACTGAATTGGCCCTGGTCAAACAAGCATCACAAAAAGACTTTGAACCAAGGTCAGTCCTAAATTTGTATAGTAATGCTTCAAGGAAGGGCATTAACAAAATGGCACAGTTACTAATATAATAGTTCCTCAAGAAAATGGGCCATCATTGCTTTGTCTGCATCAGGCAGACCGATAGGATGAAAAGGAAATTCTCCTTCATTACTCAGTTAAATGAGTAATGTTCCAGTTTTATGTGCCAAGTAGCTACGGGGCATGTTAGGTAAAGTGTTGGACTTGTAGTCAAAAAAACCTGAGTTCAAATTCAGCCTTAATAGGTATATGGCTTTGGACAAGCCACTTAAACTCTCCTTCCTTAATTTCCTCAGCTGTAAAATAGGTAACAATAGCACCTACCTCACAGGATTGTTGTGAGGATCTAATGAGATGGTATTTATAAAGTGCTTTGCAAATCTTAAAGTTCTTGTAAATGCCAGATTTGATGATGATCATGATGATGACAATGATGATGACAATTCTCTTTAGTTAAATCAGTTTTTCATGAATCACCATAATATCTAGTGGTCATATAATGATATATGATATGCTCTCAGATTCTAGATCAAAGCTTCTTAAATTGTGGTTCATAACCTCATATGGGGTTGTATAATTGAATGTGAGGGTTGTGAAATTATGATTTGTTATCAGTAAATGTTTGATCTTGTATACTTATTTTATATACCTATATACCCAGGATCGCATCAAAAATGGTTCATGAATAGAAAAAAGTTTAAGAAGCTCTGTTCTAGATCATATAGCTTTCAGGTAATCAGATAGAACCATTTTAAGTTTCCTCTCAGAATTATATCTTGAAATTGAATTTTGTTTAAGAAATGATATTGGCATATCAGGTAACAGACTAGCAAAAAAAAAAAAGGTTCTTTTCCAGTTTCAGAGAAAAAAGTTGGGCCAAATTTCAGTATACATGGCATTCATTCATATACAATCTTAATTTTTCTGCAAATAAGTTTCCCTATTGGTCTCACTGTTGGAATTTCATCAGAAAAAAATGACTATTAAATTAACATGACTGTGGCTATTAATTAAATTGGATCAACTGGGTTCTAAACAGTTTAAATGATATATGATTCCTAATATAGCTTTTACTAAAGATCATAATTGTTAACCATACCATGATCCCTTGCTTAAACTTCATTTACATAGAAGGAACAAGGGATTGAAGAAATCCATATTAAGAAAAGAAAAGAGTTCCCATAGTCTGAAGTTTGGGTTGATGTACCAAACTCTGTCTTCTTACAAAATGAATAATCAGATTCTTTCAAGTTCCAGAAAGAGTTTCCTTTAGATAATTTAATCTTAATGTTCAAAAGTGAATACTTAAAAAAATGAACTCAAGCTATTTATTGGAAGGTCAAATATTGAAGCCAAAGCTTAAATACCTTGGCCACAAAATGAAAAGATACGACTTAGTGAAAAAGACCCTGATGTTGAGAAAAACTGAAAGCAAAAGGAAAAAGAAATGGGAAAAGATTAAGATGGATAGATGGTGTCATGGTAACAATAAATATGAACTTGGATAGACTTTAAGAGATAGTGGAGGATAGAAGGCTCTCATGTGCTTTGGTACTTGGACTCACAAAGAGAGGGGCATGATTAGAATGGCTGAAGAACAACAACAACAACAAATTCACAAATACTAAATTTTAGTGTGATAGCTCATTCAGAGTAAAAGTTCAACATGCCAAAAATAAAAAAATTGAAGCAAATAGTCATTAGTTATCTTTGGTGTATGGCATGGGGAAGCTCTATAAAGTAATTTACAAACAAATTGTCTGGGTGATGGATGAATGTATACTCTCTAGTACACAAAATCACATATTTTTTAAGGCAATATTCAGGAGCTATACAATCATTGTTAGCAAGTCAAAATCAAACTTAAGGCTAAGTGCTGGCTACTGTTCAATGAAAACTAAAATGCTAGGAAGCATTCATTTAATATTGCCTGATGACTATTCCTGAGTAATTCCCAAAACTTTTCTAGCATTTAGTTTCTTCAGCTGCAAAATGAAAGTATTGGACCAGATAATTTTCAAGGTCTTTTCCTATTCTGAAAGTCTATGATTAATGATGATACATCTTACAAATTGAATTTTCTCTCTGAAAGTTTATTTATAGTAAACATTAGCCAGCCCTCTAGTCTAATGTCGTATATTGACTTGTTGAATATTATTGTATATGACACACAACTTAGTCATTATATTGTTAAAAGTAAAGTGCTTTTTTTTAAATATAAAAAGATGTTGTTTGTGACTTACCTATATTAAAGAAAAGGCCATCAGAAATACTAATTTCAAAAGAGTATTAACAAAAATCTAATGCTTCAGATCTTATCTTCCAAAAATCTTCCTCCTCAAACACCTAGGCAGATCTCAAATAGAACAAAAAGGCATTGAGTATTCACGAGAAATGGAGTGGTACATGGGGAAATTGTCAAATGTGGAATGAGGACCAGGGTTCAAATCTTGTGTCTGCCATTTTGTAGCACTGTAACCCTAGACAAATCATTTACTCTCACTGGATCTCTTTTCTGCCTGTAAATTGAAAGAGATTGGACTGAGACAATCTCTAAGATATTTTCCAACTTTAAGCCTATGATCCTACATTATATTTATCAAGCCCTTTCTTCAGCATTTCAATCCTCTCAAACTGTCTTATAAATTAACAGTGAATCATTTATGAAAGAGATAAAGGTAGTCAGAAAGAATAAATATGGATAGGCCCAAACCAAAGTTGACAGAACAAATATAATTTTTGTAGGCATTAAGACTTTTGACACCTTTTGCTGTTTCCTTTAAGGGAGGTAATCCCAATGGAGAACAAAAGTATAATGCTTATGCTTATTCCCTCACATGCTATACTTCCATATTCCTAAAATGGCAACAACATAGAATAGTGATAGACACAAGCCAATATTAGGTATCAGAAGAGTTTATTTCCTTTCATTCTAGTCATCTGAAATCATTCTTAATTTTCAGTTTCTTGCATTGCAAAGAGTTAATTCTAAAACTCCTTTCTATGGATTCTGGATTCTTCTTTATATAGCTTGAGTGATATCTCCACAAATTTATCTTCTCATATTTCTATTTCTTTTCCTAATAAATACACCAATAAATTTCTCTTATTGGTAGAAATTTGATTATTTCCAGTGGAAAATTTTGATTATTTTGCCTCTTCAGAAAACAGCATCATTTACCTATAAAAAAAAGTTTTTACCTTCTTCCCCAAGTTCTAGCTTATTTTGATTGATTTGCTCTTATTTTTATGCATCTTGGTCTGAAGGACTCTGCCTAGGATCTTAACATCAGAGAATTGATAAACTGATTCATTGATTCCCCAACCCAATACTATGGACATGATAAGCAAAGAGTATGGAAATATAAAATGGTACCTATACATCAATTAACCAATATATATATAGTTTCTTTTTGTAAAATTTCTATTGCTACTTTTTTGTTTTTATAACACCTTCATCTCTGAATTCATCTCTACCACGTCCCCTACTTGGGAAGCTATCTGTTACAACAAAGAAAAAAGAAACAGAATAAGAAAAAATCAAATATTTTCACCCAAACAAGTTTTACCAGACATTGAGAAATGTTGGATTAAAAAAAAGGGGAAAAATATGAACCAACATTCCCTCTAATGTCTTTAAAACATATAGCCTCTAATATTGAATGTGATAATTGCAATACTTAAAGATCTATAATTTTGTCAATGTAGACAGTTCTTTCACTCTGAGTTGGTGGGATATTTTTTCAATGACATAGAGTTTACTTTAGTCCCTCTTCACTTATTTCTTTCCAGAAAGAGCAAGAAGGCTGCTTCTTTTTCTATCATCATCCTACCTTATTACTGATCTGATTCCCCTACTTGTAATAAGATTCTTTTTCTAGAACATCAATCCTGAAGTCAGGAGGATCTGAGTTCAAGTTTGATCTCAGACACTTAACACTTCCTAACTTTTGTGATCCTGGGCAAGTCACTTAATCGCAGTTGCTTCAGGGAAAAAAAAAGAGAGAGAGAGAGATTTTTTTTTCTACTCTCCTGTTTCAGTTTGTTTCTTCATTTTTGACAACATCACAATCTTTCAAAGACTTAAAAGGGCTCATTGGACCTATTTTATGATAGACATATTTTTCATTTAATTTATTTGTTATATACCCACATTAGACCATACTCCATGAGGGCAGGCATTATATTTTATATAAACTATTTCCTCAGTACCCAGTACAGAACTCTATATGCAACAGGTACTTGATACATATTTTATTGATTTGAAGTATATTGAACTGAACGGTGAATTGTTTAGTGTGAGGAAGAATTTAAAGAAAAAAAATTCATTTATATAACTTCCACTTGTTTAACATTCATAATCACTTTGAAATTTGCTTACTATGTAAAATATTGACAAAGGTTTTGAACTGTGCCATATTTGAGTGTCTTAATATAAGTTTCCAAATGTTATTTTTAAAAATAGGGAATAATTCATTTTGAAACATATAATTTGGGGTTTTAAGAGCTTATTCTCTAAAGAGCTGTGTTTGTCAGAGGGTCTAGAAGGTTAATGTTTTCAAAAGAGCTAGATGACAGGCTTTATTTTTGTTATTTTACTTGCTATCTGTTCATTATATTAAAAAAAAGGTAGTATCCCTGATATTCTGTGGAAATACCAAGACCTGGTGATACAAAATCTTCTTGCACAGCAAAAAAGAAAAAAAAAAAACAGCTCCCCAAACATCTGGAGAACACTTCAAGCTGAAATGGGCTTTAGAGATCATCTAGTCTCACCTTCATAGATAAGAAACCAAGGTCAAGAGAGATCAGCTTAATTGGCAGTGCACAGACTAAAACCCAGGTCTCTTCTCTCTTGATACAGTGCCCCTTCCATGACACCACATGCCTTGCATCATATCTCATCCCTCCAAGCAGGGATGTGCTAGGTCAGCTCAGGTTGACTAAGGAGAGCTGATTGTTAAGTTTTCAGTGTGAACATTTTACACATTGAAAATCATCAAATGCTGCAAATTAAAGCTTAATTTATTTTTATTAACTGTTCAGGCTTAAGAAATTGATGGAAAAATGTTAATGCAATTTTAAACTTAAAATTGGGTTGTAAGTTTTTTGTTGTCATTGTTGTTTTTTGGTAAAGCTAGTTGTTAAACAGTTATTAGCACCCCCTCATGTCCAGGTAAATGCAGGGTTAAGAAGATTGACTTTTTTGCTCATAATTTACTTTTTTTCTTTTTTTCAGTAGAAACCCTGTCCCTTTACTTTAGTAACAATATCAAGGGGAAAAAAAATCTCTTCCTACCAGTTGACCACTGAATATGTGAAAGAAGACAATCTCCATTAGAGGAGCAGCATAGCATGATTCATAGAGAGCTAGTCTTGGAGTTAGGAAGGCCTGAGTTCAAATTTTGACTTTGGTATATACTGACTATGCTACCCTGGACAAGCCACCTAAACTCTCAGTGTCAGAGGTGAGTCTTTAAGACTAAATTGTCAAGCAGATACAAATCTATGCCAAGGAAGGGAGTTCTTCTCCGGGAACTAAGAATAGATGTGGAATTTTTGTTTGCTCATTTCACAAAGCTGGACCTTGTCTAGTAATCCCTGCTCTCTCATGACAGGTTTGGGTTGTTGTTTTTTTTTTTTGTTTGTTTGTTTTTTTTAAAGAATACTAAGTCTATCTCATAGTGAGTGAATATTTTTTTGAAAACCTTGTTTTTGTGTTGAGATGAGCTTCCTGTGGCTTGACTTATGGAAAGATCAGATCTTACAATACAATACCACAGGAACAACCCTCCCACAGCAATCTTTCTCCCTCCTTCCCCTCCCCCTCAAAAAAAAAAAGACAAGCTGGCTACATGATCTTTTTGCCCTGGAAGATTGAAGCCTGATTTATGGTGCTAGTGGGCAGCTTGGCAATTGAAATCAAACTGTACTCAGCGTCTCCAAACACTAGGCATGAGGGTCATTTCTTCTGATTGGTTATCCCCAGAGGGAAGTAAAGAGTAGAGGGAGAAAATATTGTGGTCAAATGCACCTGAGCTAGTCGTTGGATCAATGGCCAGTATCAGCAGGGCCCTATTTAATGAAGCTTACCCCAGAGTCTGAGTCTTGCTAATAACAGTGGGTAGCATTGGTACCAAGTACACAGGAAAACCAAGTCTATTGGAAAACAAAATAATGGTTTCATTCTGTGGCACAAAGATAGAAATTCGATGTTTTGTGTACATAAGAGCAACCTTTAAATCCTTAATAAGAAGAAAGCCCTTCACGCGTTATACATAGGGTATAACATGATCAGGAGATATTGTGAGAGGCGATTCTGTTCTACCTGTCTACAGGCAGATGGCTTTGAGTGGACTATATATGCATAGCTCATCAGCTCTGTGGGTAAACACTCACCCATCAGCATGCTCTCTTATCCAGAGAAAGAAGAGAATTGTTTTCATTTATATTTTTCCACTATAAAGTGTTTTGACAAATCAATAAAAACAGGGGGTAGGGGAGGACCCACTGATGCGATTTTCACATAATATATCTCATTATTGCCTCATTACCACGGGGATTATCAGCAGGGTGCCCTTTACCAGTGTTAGATCTGGCCCACAATTGTGAGTTAAAGAGAAAATGCAGGTGCCAGATCTGACTCAGGATTTATCATGCTATGGTTAAATTCCTTCTAATTTCCCTTATCCATTTGTATGCTGGCAAATAAAAGGAAGGAAGGACAGCAAAGGATATAATTTCATATTGTTATAAAAATTCAATTCAAGGCACATCCTGTCCATAATTGCAAATCTGTATCTAGGCCATGGGATTTTGCCCAAAAGGCAGGGAAATTTGGAGGGCTCAGGAGCACCATAATAGAGAACTCCTTAATGGTGCATAATCAATAATAGGATTCTCCATCCTTCTACAATTTAGATAACTCATTGTAGCCCAGGTAGTTTATCCACTTATCTATTTCCCTGCCACATCCCATGCTCATTTGTCCCCACTTGTCCCAGATGCAAAATTTGCTGATGACAGATCCACAAAGCTCTATTGCTGAGCAAAGAATCCAGGAACAATGTCACTCACACATCCTGACACAGAGCCATCTTTGTTGATTGATCCCGGCAGGCCACTTGAAAGTCTAGTTAATGCAATTCCTTACAATAGCTTTTAAATATCTAATGAGAGATTAGTGTTATACCAATAGTTCTTTAAAATGGCCAACTGAAAATGCTATTCACATCCAGAGAAAGAATTAGGGAGTCTGAACACAGATCAAAGCATACTATTTTCACTTTTTTTTTTCTTTCTTATGATTTCCCCCTTTTGTTTTGATTCAAATCAACAAGATTTGATATTTTGATAACACAACTAATATGGAAATATGTTTTCTATATAACACGTACCAGATTGTTCGTTTTCTTGGGGAGGAGCAAGGGAGGAGAGTAAGGAAGAAAAAAAAAAATAGAAATCAAAATCTTATAAAAGTAAATATTTAAAACTATGTAATTGGAAAAAGTAAAATACTGTTAATTTTTGGGGAGAGGGTATGATCAACTGCTCCCTTACTCAAGGGAAGTATTCAAAAGGGAACTGTTTGACACCTCTGGCCTAGAGAACTGAGTGATTAAGTGAATTTATTTGAATCACATAGCCAGTGAGTATTCCAGAAGGCTTTATACCCAGGTCTACCTTGATTCACCACTAACTCTCCACCCAGGATTCTATGACACTTTTCATATAGTCATTCATGAACAAAGGTTATGGAGGACTTCAGGTTACTCAATGGATAGAGTACTAACTTTCTAGAGTTAGGAAGATCTGAGTTCAAATCCTGCCTCAAATACTTACTAGCTGTGTGACTCTTAGCAAATCACCATATAACTCCACTGAAGAAGGAAATATCAAACAATTTCAAAGTCTTTACCAAGAAAATCACATAGATAGTATTGTTCATGGGATCAAAAAGAGTTGGAATTGATAGAACAACTCATCAACAACAACAACAGTGATAGACATTTAAATTCACTGACATAGAAAACCCCCCAGGGCATCACAATTTTCCAGATAGTTCTAAGGTTGCTACCTTTCCAGCAATTTATAGTCTTAGAATGTTGCTAAGACAGAGCCAAGAGAACACTGTATACAGTAACAAGAAGATTATGTGATGATCAACTGTGATGAACTTGGCTCTTTTTTTTTTCTTTTCTTTTATTATTATTATTTGCGGAAGCAATTGGGGTTAAGTGACTTGCCCAGGGTCACACAGTTAGGAAGTGTTAGAGTCTGAGACCACATTTGAACTCAGGTCCTCCTGATTTCAGGGCTGATGCTCTATCCACCATGCATCATCTAGCTGATCCAACTTGGTTCTTTTCAAAAATGGGATGATTCAAGGCAATTCCAATAGATTTTTGATTGAAAGTGTCATCTGCATGCAGAGAGACAACTATAAAGACTAAGGATCAAAACATAGTATTTTCATCTTTGTTGCTGTTGATGTTGTTTGCTTTTTTTTTCTTTCTAGTATTTTTCCCTTTTGATCTGATTTTTCTTTTGCAGCATGATGAATATGGAAATATGTTTAGAAGAACTATACATGCTTAACCTATATCAGATTGCTTTCTGTCTAGGGGAAGGGAGAGGGAGAGAGAAAAATTTGGAACTCAAGGTTTTTCAAAGATGGATGCTGAAAATTATCTTTGCTTATATTTGGAAAAATAAAAAAACTCTTTTAAAAAGAAAAAAAAGAAAGTTGCTAAGAGTAGTAGTGTCATATCAAATAGAAACAGATTTGATTTCTGCCCTCAGGATAATGATTTAGAAAACCATAATTTATATTTTTTTATGTTACATTGTATTTTTATTCATTTTGTTAAATATTTCCCAGTTACATTTTAATCTGGTTCTAGATGCCTTGGGGATGTTATGTGAGACTACTGTGCTTGACATCTCTGGCCTAGAGCATTGAGAAGTTAAGTGACTTTACCAATTCACATAGCCAGTGAGTGTTATAGGAAGTCTTCCTTGATTCTTCACCCACGACTCTATACCACTTTTCATGAAATCATAATAGTTTTTTTTAATTAGCTATACATGTCACAGTCTTTTCTAGCAACACTCAGGATTATAGTTTCATAGATTTAGAGTTGGAAAAGTCTTCAAAGATCACATATGTCAACTTCCCCTATCATCATTTAAAGATTTAAATACTAACACCTCCAAAAATAGTGATTTTTGCCCAGGATCACACAGGTAAGTAATAGCAAAATTGGGACTTGAACTCAAGTCCCTGTGTCTCCAAATTCAGGTTTCTTTTGATGCCAATTTCTATTCAAGGAAACAAAACCAAAGATGTATTTGTACTGTACAAAAAAAAAAAAAAAAAAGAAAGAAAGAAAGAAAAAACAGAAAAATCCAGACAACAGAATGATTACAACTATTTTTATTTTTTACTTTTTTATCTTTTTAGAAAAACTTATTTTTTATTTTTTGAGAGTTCTAATTTTAATCCATATTTTAAATATGTGAAACTATTCAGTTTTTATTTTATTTACCTGATATTTAAAATGATTGCCAATACATTGTGGGACCCTCCAAAATTGAGACTCTCCTGCTTTATTATTATTATTATTATTACTAAAGCTTTTTATTTACAAAGCATATGCACAGGTAATTTTTCCAGCATTGACCTTTACATAACATTTTGTTCCAAATATTTCCCTCCTTCCCCTATCCCCTCCCCTAGCTGGCAGGTAGTCCAATACATGTTAAATATTTTGAAATACATGTTAGATCCAATATATGTATACATATTAATATAGTTATTTTGTCATACAAGAAAAATCAGATTTTTTTTTACCTCCTTTCCTGAGAAGTCAGGGAGGGCGTGATCACTTCCCCTTGGGGGGCTCTCACCTCCCTGAAAGGTCAGGAATGGTGTGACCACCTGTGTTCTAAAACAAAAGAAAGTGGGAGATGCAATGGGCTTAAACTGAATTGATGCACTGAAGTCCGAGCACTTAAGGCTAACTACCAATTAGACAATACTCTGTTAGCATATGCTTGGAGAAAGAATGGCCCTGCCCACTACTCTGTGCAGGTTTGAGCTGTTCGGTGTATAGGGAGATTGAGGCAGGATTTAGAGGGTGGAGTAGGAGGAGCGAGGTGGCTCGGAGTGGGAGAAGAAAGAAGAGATTCCTGTGTCTGCGAGCTCTCCTCTCCCTTCGATAAAGACTAAAAATCAAGGATTTTCACTTATCCTGACCCGGGCTGATTTTAAAATATCCAGGTTAGTAACACGGTCTTCACAAGAAAGCATTTGGTGAATTCTTTCAATGGTCATTTTACCTTCTGATTATATGATATCCAAGCAGTTCTCTTTGATGATTTCCTGAAAGATAGTGTCTAGGCTCTTTTTTTCATCATGATCTTCAGGGAGTCCAATAATCCTTAGATGGTCTCTCCTAGATCTATTTTCCAGGTTGGTTGTTTTCCCAATTAGGTATTTTACATTTTTTTTCTATTTTTTTCATTTTTTTTGGTTTTGCTTGACTAATTCTTGTTGTCTCATTGAATCATCATTTTCACTTGTTCAATTCTGAATTTTAGTGAATTATTTTCTTCATTTACTTTTTTTTTTTTTTTGTATTTGTCCAATTGAATTTTAAATGAGTTGTTTTGTTCCATGGATTTTTTTTTTCCATTTCACAAATTCTGTTTTTTAAAGAGTTATTTTCTTTTTCTGTTTTACAAATTCTGTTTTTTTGGGAATTGCTTTCTTTTTCCATTTTATCAAACCTATGTTTTAATGAGTTATATGCTTTTTCCATTTTACTAAGTCTATTGTGTAGTGAATTTTCTTCAGTTTCTGTACTGCCTTTTTGAAACCCTCTTGCAAATTTTTCATTTTCTTTCCCCATTTTTCTTCTAAGTCTTTTTAAAGATCCTTTTTAATTTCTTCTAGGAGAGCCTTGTGTGATGGGGATCAGATTATATTGTCTTTTGGGAATTCATTCGGAGACAATCTGCCTTTAGTCTCCTCAGTATTTGAAATCTGTTCTCTTTCACCTTAGAAGCTTCTATCATCAGAATCCTCTTTACTTTTTTACTGATTGTTTTAAAAAGGTAAGGTCTGCCTTTAGGGCCTGGGGAGGAGACCCAGCTGTACTGGGTTAGTGCTGATACACTCTCAGTGCTTGGTGGGCGTGGCCAGGTGCCATGAGATTCTGGCATTTCGGGGTTCACTATTGATCTTTTGTGTTTGTATTTGATATTTTATAACTTCTCTGCTGATCTACTGGCTTGCAGCCAGGACAGAGTGGCCATCACTGCTGTAAATTCCTGTAGATTCCTCCCCATAGATTCTCTGCCATGTGGAGTCTGCACTACCCTGGGGAATTTACACTACCAGAAGGGTCTGCAGTGCCTGGGTTCTGTTCTGTCTGTGCTGGCATTTGTACTCAGCTGTTTGTGCTTCGCTGATATAAGAAATCAAGCCATTCTCCAATTGATAAATGGTCAAAGGATATGAACAGACAATTTTCAAATGATGAAATTGAAACTATTTCTACTCATATGAAAAGGTGGTCCAAATCATTATTGATCAGAGAAATGCAAATTAAGACAACTCTAAGATATCACTATATACCTGTCAGATTGGCTAAGATGACAGGAAAAGATGACAAATATTGTAGGGGAGGTACAAAAACAGAGACTCTGATGAATTGTTGGTAGACTTGTGAACGGATCCAACCGTTCTGGAGAGCAATTTGGAACTATGCTCAAAAAGTTATCAAACTGTGCATACCTTTTGATCCAGCAGTTATACTACTGGGAGTATACCCCAAAGAGATATTAGAGAAGGGAAAGGAACCTGTATGTGCAAAAATGTTTGTGGCAGCCCTTTTTGTAGTGGCTAGAAACTGAAAATTGAATGGATGCCCATCAATTGGAGATTGGCTGATTAAATTATGGTATATGAATGTTATGGTTATTTTTATGGAATATTATTGTTCTGTAAACAATGACCAGCAGGATGAATATAGAGAGTCTTAGAGAGATTTACATGAACTAATGCTAAGTGAAATGAGCAGAACCAGGAGATCATTATACACTTCAACAACAATGCTATATGAGGATCAATTTTGATGGAATAGGCCATCTTCGGCAATGAGAGGATCCAATTCAGTTCCAATTGATCAGTGATGAACAGAACCAACTACCCCCAGAGAAAGAACACTGGGAAACAAGTGTGGACTGTTTGCATTTTTTGTTTTTTCTTCCCAGGTTATTTTTACCTTTCTAAATCTGATTTTTCTTGTGCAACAAGAGAACTGTATAAATATGTACACATATGTCATATTTAAGATATACATTAACATGTTAAAACAAAAAGAAAAGAAAAAATCAAGTTGATCATCAAAAAAACAAATAAATATTAGCCCATACTTTATCTATCCAAGTGGAATCTCCTGGTACAGACCAACTGTGTGAAAAGGAACGTCAGTTGATGTTCAACTTCTGTTCCTGTTATCTTTGTTGACTATTGCATTTGTTGGGTTCATTCTCTTTTTAAAACTTTTTTTTGGTATTTTTTAAAACTTTCTCACTGGACTCTTCTTTCTCTTAGGCAGATAGCAATTGCCTTTTCTATTTCTGAAGTTCTCTAAGTAGTTTCTCTACAAGAAGCATTGTAGAACGACCTTTGGATTGAAGATGAGAAGTCCTGAATTCTAGTTCTGGATCTGCCCATATCTGTTGGTATCATTTGAGGCAAGTCATTTAACTTCTCTAGGACAATATCTTTATCTGTAAAATAGGAATGACAATCTCCTCATTGAGAGAAAAGTCTACTGATATCCCAGGGCATGTAGTCCAGAATATGATGAAGAGGATCCCAAGAAATTTCAAAACTAATTATCATTAACCATTTCTATGAATTCAAATAATATCATCAGTCAGTCAACTAGACTTAATTAAGGACCCACTATGTGCCAGACACATGCCCAGAAAAAAATCTAAAAATTAAAATCAAAGGTGAAAGAGAATCAAAACCACTTCATTATTTTCATAGATTGAAGATAGGAGACAAAAATAGAACATCAGAATTTACAAGTGAATAGATAACTAAAAAGATGGAATCTAAGAATGGGATTTGATTTAAAATATAAGAATAATGGGCTTATGACAAGGGATCAAGTTCACCTAATAAACAGTTAAAAGATATCCTTATAAATCCAAACAAGAATACTTTAAACTGAAAATGAAGTAGGAGGGGAAAATTCCTTACATTGATCTGATAAACCTAGCTCCACAGAAAGTGACAGATACAATACAGAAGGAAGAATAGCAGAAAAGAGTAATTAGGAGGAGACAATATTTTAAAAAAGAGAGACAGCAAAAACCCATGGCCTCAGATGTCTACATAGAGTTGTTTGTAGTATGGGGAAAAGAGAGTAGAAGTGAAACTAAAGATGATAAAGAATCCAGGAGCAAAATTTGACTTCAGATGTGACTTTGAAAATTGATGGGATAGGACCAGTGAGTAAATTTGGTTATGGAAAGATAGACCTCATTAAAAAAAATGGGAAAGAAGAATATGGATTAGCCTTGGATATTTAAAAAAATTCTCAGGTAAGAAATCGAGATTAAAATATATATTGTGGGAAGCATTTGCATGAAGATTGAACAATTGAATAATTTTGTAAGTACACTTTACAAAAGATACAAATCATCTAGATGGAAGGAGAAATTGAGGAATTTGTGGAAAATATTATATTCCTGTCAGGAGAGCTGCCAATATATTGACAAGAAATTTGAACTCTGTAAATTTACTGCATCTGTCTCTCTTTGTCTCTGTCTGTATGTCTGTCTGGTTCTGCCTCTGTCTCTGTCTTGGTTTCTGTCTCTTTGTCTCTTAGTTTCTGTCCCTGTTTCTGTCTGTCTCTGCTACTCTCTGTCTTTTTCTCTGATTCTCTTTGTCTCTTTCTAGAAAGAACTGATTGCTGATATAGATATGATACCAGATATTTTCTAGTTAAATAAATATTCCTTAAGAGAGTTCATTGAGGAGAGAATTGAGGAGAGATTTCAAAGGGTTCAGAGGAAAAATAGGTAGGATGTCATAGTCTGACATTCTACAGAAAACTTAGAGAGATGAAATTCAGAAGACATGAAAATAAATCTTTCTTAAAAGGGGAAAAAAAGGAATTGCCTAAATATACCTTTGTGATTCTTATAGCAAGATGGCTCAGTAAGGAAAAAAACTATCTTATGAATACAAACATAGGAGATAGGTGCTATTGTTTTCCATTATTCTCCTCATTTTACAGATGAGGAAACTGAAGCAAGGCAAAGGTTAAGTGTCTTACCTAGGGCCACACAATTGGTTAGTATCCGAGATTATTTGAATTCAGGTTTTCCTGATTCCAGGTCCAGTTCTCTATCCATTCTACTACCTAACTACCTTTCATAATGTCAAAATGGCAAGATATGTGCCAAATAAAGTAAAAGAACAACAAAAATAAAAAGAGAAGGAAAAATTTTCACAAGGAAACCCTTACTCAAAATACATAGTGAAATGGCTCATGAAATGAGTAAGCAAAAAGAGACCCTACAACAATCATGTGGACCTAATAGCAATCAAGATTAATCTTTAGAACTGGCATGGTTCCAAAAAGCAATGTTGTTCTTATTCTTATTCAATCCTTATGGTATATTGGTATTATATCTAAATAGAAATATGTGAAATGGAAGGGAAAAAAGAATAATCAGAAGAAAGAATACTATAATAACAACAAAGGACAATTTAGAAATTAGAATGGAATGAACACAAGAATATCCAGTGATATAGCAAAAAAATTACAGTATTGGCTGTGCAGTCACAAAATGAGAGGTTGCTTTTAAGTCTAGCTTTTCTTAGAATGACTAAAAATATATGAGATAAATGAAAACAAAATTAAAAGAAAAAAAAAGGAAATAAATCTCCAGCAGAGAGATTGAAGCAATTAAGACAAATTTAAAATATATACGTACTTTGTTATTATTGTTGTTCAGTTGTTTTTCCATCATGTCCAATTCTCCATGATCCCATTTGGTTTTCTTGTGAGATTTTTTGCATTTTTGTTTGTTTATTTGTTTGTTTAGCAAAGACAACAGAATGGTTTACCATTAACTTCTCCAGTTCATTTTACAAATGAAGAAAATGATCCAGGCCAGATAAACCCATATGAAGTGCAAACACCTCTAGGCTAGTTCCACAGAAACACCAAGTGGGGACCTGTGGGCTTATCTCAGTGTTGTTGGAGTCTTGGCTAGAACCACAGAAATTTCACCTCCTGCACTGTTCATGGAGTCAGGGTCTGAGTCCAAGTAGACTGAGGAAACCTCAGCTGATTAGAAACACCAGGCCCAGCTATGCTACTGAGACTCTGCCTTGGGAAATGGAATCAGCACCTGTGAGGGCAGAGGCAGGGGGGGCAGGGACACTGCTGGCTATGGGCACCTGCAGGAGATGGAAGTTTTTGGTTGGGGATTCCTGGTCAAAGTGGAGAATTGAAGTGAAGCCAGAGGCACCATTCTCCTACCTCATGATTAGAGGTGCTTATATTAATATCTCTTATTTAAAAAAAAAATGAGCAAGCAAAGATGAAAGAACCCCACAATAGAAACATACTATGGGAAGAGAGAAAAGCAGGGTTCATCTTCAGAGGAGGACAATGAAGTTAAAAAAAAAAAAAGCTTCCATCCCAAAGAGTAATGTGAAATGGCTCCCCGCCCAAATAGAATTTATCGAAGAACTCCAAAAAGAATTTAGAACTCAAATAAGAGACACTGAGGAAAGACTAATAAATAAATAAATAAAATCCATCTAAAAAAAACAAGAAGATTATGAAAAAAAGTTAATGAACTAGAAAAGGAGATAGAGTCTCAAAAACAAAAATAACTCTTTGAAAATTAGAATTGGACAAGGGGAAGCCAATAAAGCTATGAGAGACCAAGAAATAACAAAACAGATTATAAAGAATGAAGAAATAGAACAGAATGTGCAACACATGAAAAATGACATCTGGAGAAGAGACTAAGAGAAAATATAAAAATAACTGGACTGCCTGAAAGTTGTTACCAACAAAAGGATTTTGACACAGTAATGCAAGAAATAATACAAGAAAATTGTCCTGGAGTGATAGAATATGAGAGGAAAGTAGAAATAGAAAAAATCCACTGATCACCATCTCAACAAGATGCTTTGTGAAAAATACATAGGAACATTATTGCCAAATTTCAAAGCCACCAGATCAGAGAACATTTTGCAAGAAACAAGAAAAAAAATTCAAATAATGCTGGAACTACAATTAGATTTATATAGGATTTAGCAGCAGCCACAATGAAAGACCACAGATCCTAGAATCGTATCTACTGACAATCAAAAGAACTAGGCCTGCATTAAAAATATTATATCCAGCAAAATTATCTAAAATATTAAATGAGAAAAAAAATGGACATTCAATGAACTTGCAAATTTTCAGGACTTTTTATCAAACCTGAACTTAATAGAAAATTTAACATATAAGAGAAAATTCAAGGAACTAAACGTGGATAATTTTTTTTTAACATGGGAAATTTATAGCATGTGTTTAAGACTGACATCAATAATACAACAGCTCAAAAGAAAGATTGGGGCAGAATTAAGGTATAAATAGTAATTATGTCATACAAATGAGGTACAGAAGAAGAATAGACACAAAGGCATTAGAAGGGGGAGGAGGGATTGTAGTTCTGAAAACCTACTCACATTAGGACTGGGTTAAATAGGCAACACTACATATATACTATGAATGGTATAGCACTTTACAAAAGAAATAAGGGAATGAGGAATGGGCAGACAGGAAAACAAAGTAGGAGGGAAGAAAACAAGGGAGGGATCCATAAGTTGGGGAAGGTTAAGTAATAGCAAGGCAAGTTAGGAGCAAATTAAAGCAAAGGCTCAGCAGGGATAGAAAGGATATACATATATATCTGTGTGTGTATGTCTATGTCTATGTGTGTGTATTTATGTGCATGAATATATCTAGATATATATGTATATATAAATAAATCATTTCTTAACTATGGCTTGCTTGGGGATGATGAGAAAGATGAAAGGGGAAAAACGAATAAAATAAAAAAGATGCATAGCAGAGAACAAAAGAGAACAATTTATAAGAAAAGATGGACCCCAATTTCTTCTACTGATATATATGCATATATGTGTGTATGTATACACACACTCACACTCTTTCTCAAACTGATATTTGTTCTTATATATTTTGAATCCTCCCTAATGTTCTGCTGGGCACAGGACAATATTCTCTTTTGTTTCATTTTGTTTTGTATTCCTTTTCTATTTTTCATTTCTTTTTCTGTTTTTTAAAATAAATTTAGAAAAAATAAATTAAAAAACAAAATAAAATAAAACAAAACACTAGAGTTTTCCATAATATTAGAAAAGCAAAATCAGTGAATAAAAGAAACTAAAGGAAGGTAAGCAGATTTTAAAAGCTTAAAGAACAAGATCATGATATAATATATACCAAAAAGGGAACATAAGACATTATCCGGTAAGGACCCTACTTGGTCTAAAAGTCATTGAGAGATAAAAGAAAGACAAGCTCTGGGCTTGTGTATTCAAAAAGAAATACCTAGAGAAGATAGAAAGGTGGGGATGAAGGGACTCAGTATTTATTAAAAGTTAGGTATCAAGGTAATGTTAAAAACACATAATTATTCAATGGGGATAAGATGGACTCATGTAGCTCATTTACATAGATTGGCCAAAGGAAGATTTTAAAAATGCTAGCAATAGAAGCAGAATAAAATAAGTAGAGAATTGAACTGAAGTGGGAAGGGGAGAAAGGGTTTTCTGAGTCAGAGAAGGAACTGTTTTCTGTACCTCTCTCCCTTATTTATGTTCTCAATAACTTCGTAACTATTCCAGCCTCCTTCCTTGACGTGGATCTATGCTTTCCAAAAGTGCCTGATGCTTCAGAATTATCTATCCCTTGTCTATCCCTTGTATTCATCAAGAGTCCCACTGTGGCCTATGTGCTCAACATGAAGGCATTGAATAAATGTTGGCTGAATTGAATTGAATTCCCTCAGTATGGATGGATCTCACTTAGAAGGAAAACAATTGGGCAAAGTGAAAAGATACCTCTGTTTGGAGATCTGATAACTATTTGTTGTCTCAGAAGCTAGAATGCTGGGCCTGAAGTCAGGAAGGCTCATCTTCCTGAGTTCAAATCTAACCTCAGATATACACTAGCTATATGACCTTGAGTAAATCACTTAAAATCAATTAAGTCACTTAACCCCGATGGTTAATTGTCACAATTCATTCTAATTCATTCAAAAACGAACATATTGTATTAGGACAGCAACCACAGTACTTTATGGTCTTAACTGACACATGATGTTGAAATAACAAATATTAGTTGAGAGAATTAATTTCGAGTTTGTGAAAAATAATGAAGATTGAGTTGTAAAAACTCTAGTAACAGTACTAGTACATGCAATGGGATAATCCCACTGAAAACCTTCCACACAGTTGTTTAAAAATATGAAATGTTTAATACATGAAAAAGTGTCAATCAAAAGACTTTGTGCATGGTTAATTCAAACTCAATCATTTCTTTATATAAAGCATATATACAAGAGCTTCAATATTATAATTTAATTTGAAACATCAGGAAAATTAATACAAAGGTTATGTTTGTCTTCATTTTATTAATATTTGCAGATTTGACTATATTCACAGAAATTTTAAGTCCTCTCAGCCCACCTGCACCCCTACAAAAGATGATCTTCTTATTCTACAAATAAGATTCAAATTATCCTGTTTGAACATTCCTATAGCTTCATCTTTAAATCAATGTTATTGTCCCCATTTCTATCTAGAGCAGCTAGGTAGTGTAATGGGAAACATCACAGGTGTAAAGTCACAAAGACCTGAAGTCAGATCCAACCTCAGATACTAGCTAAGTGATCCTGGGAAAGTCACTTAACCTTGAAGCATCAATTTCCTCATCTGTAAAATGATATGGAGAAGGAAATGATAAAACCACTGCAGTATCTTTGCCAAAGAAAGCCCAAATGGGGGTCTCAAAGAATTGGATATGTCTGAAATAACAACAAATTTCTATTTTATAGACTGACAATGTGTTCACACAACAGCTCTCTCTCAGCTCCATTGATAGTCTTCTCTACTCCACTTTGCCAACAAACCAGAATGGCCACGTCAGCCATTGCCATCTCTGAATTGAATGAACTACCAAACATATAATGTTGAAATAAGTTCTTTAAACTGTTTCTAATGCTACAACTTTTTATTTTCTCTTCCTGTGATTCCTAGTCTCTTTGTTGATCCTTAGTCTCTCAATTAACCAATAAACCTTAAGTTCACTCGCCTTTAAACTTAATCTCGATTTCTCCATATGCTATATTGAATCATTCTTATTGGCCTAGAATCAATTATCTCCTTGTTTATGCAGATAGGATTCTCTACAACAATTTCAGATTAAGTTGAATATTATTTTTAAAAAGTCATAGAATCAAACTTTTGCTACTCAGTACACATTTATGTTACAGAAGCTCAGATGGACTCTTCTTGTTTCTCAATAATTCTTAAGTTCCAATCCTTTGGTCTTCTTATCATATCCCCCAAAATAATTCTTCCAAACCTTTTCTTTAAGTAGCATCAGGACATAGTGTAATGAGCATGAGATTTGGAATCCTGACTTTGCCCTGTTATGTAGCTTAGGCCAAGTTTCTTCTTCTGTCCTCAGTTTACTTATAAATGAGGACATGGGGTGAACGAGATAATTTGTAAGGTTCCTTCCAACTTTAAATCTTATGAGGTTATTTCTTGTCCCCTCTCCTGTAACCAGTTTTTTGCCTTCAAAAGTAAAGTTGATGACCATCTATGCCGTATTCCATAAAGCAACATCTCCACAGAATCATAAAAACTCTCTTCCTTCCCTCTGATCACTTAAAAAAAGATAACCTTACTACTCATACTTTTGTATAAGCTCTTGATTCATTTAAACATTTATTATATACCCATGACAGTAATGAACAGTGAATTGGCCAGTTTCTGGAGAACACCTGAGTTCACTTCACCTCTGACATGGACTAGATGTAAAATCCTGGCAAATCCTTTAATTCTTCAATGTTATAGAGCTTCAGACAACAGCTGACCTACAGTGGTAGACTATTTTCTCATTTAAGAATTCTATATCAATGAAAATACAATCCCAGTCCCTATTTTTATCTCAATCCCTATGTACAGAATACTGTCCTTGGTGTTGGGGAAGATCCAAGGTCTAGCTAAGATTTAGTCCTTTGTCCTCATATATAGGGATAATATACTAATTATAGCTATGTTACATAATGTTACACAAGTGCTATGGGCAGCATAAGGGAACCAAGGAAAGCTTCATAAAAGAGGCAGCATTTGAAATACATAGGAACTCTTAGGTTAGGAATGAGATAAAACTAGAATATTTTAGAAACAGGCTAAAGCATGAGCAAAAGTAAGAAAGCAGGAGATTATAGTGTGTATTTGGGGACAGAAATCTTTCCAGTTTGCCTGGATTTACGAGCTGAATATAAGGCTGAAAAGATAAATTAGTGGTAGATCGAATGGTTGAGAAATTTGACTTTTACTGAAAATGCTTGTTTTTTAATAAAAAGAATGGAATAATCAGATTTCTGCATAAGAAAGATTATTTTGAAAGTAAAATGAATAATGAATTGAAAGAGCATGGACACAGGAAGATATTTCAGGAGGCTAACATAGAAGCTTAATTGAATGGTACAAGGTTGATGAGCATGGGGCTATTTGGTAATTAACTGTGAGAAGCAAGAGTCAAAGATAATATTAAGTTTATGAACACAAGGTGAGTGAATGGTTGTGCTACAGACAGTAATTGAAAATCAGAAAGAGAAATAAGTTTATGAAGAAAAGTAGTAATCTCTATATTGGATGTATTGAGTTTAACATACCAGAGGGGAACTAAGATGGAAATATCCTGTAGGTAGCTAATGTTATGAGTCTGGAGCTAAGAAGAGAGATCAGACCTAGAGATAAATGCAGTATTGGAGAACAAGTTCAATTGGAAAATGGTTCTTCAACATAGATATGTAAAACAAGCATACAATTCAAACATTTACTGATAAACATAACATCTCAGCTTTTTAAATTGTGGTTTGCAACCTCCTATGGAGTCTCATAACATTAAAGCAAAAATGACTTGTTTCCCCCTTCCCTCAAGAAGCTTACATTCCAATGAGGGAAGACAGCACACAAAAACAGAGCAAGGAGAATGAAGGATGCCTGGGCTGGATGTGGGGCTACAGTGGGCTCCTCACATAAATGGAGGCTCCAGGAGAAATTCACTAATGGGAAGGTACTACCATGACAGAGGGATGTTCCAGGGTGAGAAGGTTCCAGGTATTAAGGGAATTTCCTAGTTTTAGGTACATTTTGGGAGACAGAAGCTCAACTGTAAGAAGCCTGAGCAGTGAGAAAGAACATATGTATGTACATGTATGTATATGTGTAAATTAACAGTATAGAGAAGTAATGAGACAATAGCTAAATGAAGTAAAACAATCAAGAAATTTTTTAACAATAACTTTTTATTTTCAAAATATATGAAAAGATAATTTTCAGCATTCACCCTTACAAAACCTCATGTTCCAAATTTTTCTCTCTCCCTCTCCCTCCATCCCCCTCCCCATAGACAGCAAGTAATCCAATATATGTTAAACATGTGTAACTCTTCTATACATATTTCTACATTTATCATATTGCACAAGAAAAATCAGATCAAAAAAGAGGGAGGAGGAGATGAGAAAAAAAAAAAAAACAAGCAAAAAAAGTAACCAAATAAGGTAAAAATACTATGTTGTGATCCATATTCAATCCCCATAGTTCGCTCTCTGGATGTAGATGGCTCTCTCCATCAAATGTCTATTGGAACTGGCCTTTGTTGAAAAGAACCAAATCCATCACACTTGATCATCAAATTATCTTCTTGTTACTGTGGACAAATGATCTCCTGATTCTACTCACTTCACTCAGCATCAGTTCATGTAAGTGTCTCCAAGCATCTCTGAAATCATTGTTGATCATTTCTTCTAGAACAATAATATTTCATAATATTCATATACCATAACTTATCCAGTTCTTATCCAGTCATTTCCCAACTGATGGATATCTACTGTTTTCAGTTCCTTGCCACTACAAAAATACACATATGGATCCTTTTCCCTTTGTTATGATCTCTTTGGAATACAGACCTAATAATGACACTGCTGGATCAAAGGGTGTGCACAGTTTGATAGTCTTTTGGGCATAGTTCCAAATTTCTCTCTAGAATGGTTGGATCAGTTCACAACTTCACCAACATTGTATTAGTGACCCAGTTTAAGGAAATAATTTTTAAGGACAAGGGAGACCTATGTTTGCTGGCAGACAGAAAAGGAAGAAAGGAAGGTAAGATTTAAGTGATGGAGGAAAAGATGAATGCTACAGGGAGATCCTGACGAAACTGTAAGAGAATGAAATGAAGGGCTTGTATCAAGGATTAAATGTAATAAGTGGCAGGATCTCTTCAATGATTGAAAGAGGAGAGGAAACAGAAATTGATAATAGTGTCAACTTTGAAACTAATTGATTAGATGACCTCAATCTTTGCAGTGAACTATGATATACTAGTTGCTGCAAATAGAGGGGGAAGGGGAGGAGGAGGTTTTGAGAAGTGAGGTTGGGAGTCAGTAAGGTAGAGTAGAATTACTGAGCAGTAACATGAGCACCTATGAGGATATATGACAGATTTATAGTGGGTAAAGCATAATAAAAGTACAATCTTTGTGCCTCTCTGGTACTTAATATACAGAGACCACAAACAGAAAAATGTTGTAGGGCAGGACATGAATAAGATTTGTACACAAAAAAGGCTGTGGTCTGTACTGCTGGAAAGAATACTGACATAACTGAGATTTCAGATCTATGGAGTATCAAAGGATCAAAGTTGACTCAATTTCATGATTGTCTCCAGCAAAGTTCAGCAGATCATCCAGTCTCTTGGCTTGAAATGCCATGTTATGGTGATGATCCTCAAATACACATTTCTGCTTTTGATTTTTTATCTTTGTTCTAATCCAGTATTTTAATTGGGTAAAGGGACATTTCCACCTTTCTCTTCCTGTATACATATATAAAGAGAGAGAAAGAGAGAGAGAGAGAGAGAGAGAGAGAGAGAGAGAGAGAGAGAGAGAGAGAGAGAGAGAGAGAAGAGAGAGAGAGAGAGATCTAGATACATATATGTATCGATATTATCTAGATTTATATCTAAATATGTATCTAGATATATCTAGATAGCTATAGATAGATAGATTGTCTTCCCCTGAGGACAGAGACTCTCTTGATACCCTGACTACTTTTATTTGTACCTCTGACACATAGTGTTTAATAAATAAATTCTCCCCTTTTTTCTTTTTCCCCTTCTGTTCCTCCTTCCCTCCATTCCTTCTTCTCTACCTCTCTGTAGGTAAACCAAATACATGATTTAGACAGTTTAGCAAACTGATCAGCAGAAGATTCTATGCAGAAAACATATATCTTTTTGAAGTCTATTCTTTCAGATGGGCTAATTTACTGTTTAGGTAGTGAAGGCATTGTGGTATAATCATAAAAAACTGGCCTTAACACTTTCAACTTAAAAGATTGGCTTTCTATTTAGTTCATAGTGTAGTGGTGTTTAACATGGAAAATTCTGTGTCCAAAATATATTTTTCTCTGTGAAAAATGAAAGAAAAACAAAAAAAAAGTAAAAATAATTGCCAGTAAATTGTATCCTATGAATACCATCAAAGGAAATTTACTAAAAAATCATTATTTCTCCTTATGTTTGGATACATTCTTATGAGATTTTTAATTACTCTGAATCGTCACTGTACTAAATTATCTAACAAATCTTGGTATGATCATATTCCCAACAAAATGAAAGAAAGTTGAACCATGAACTCTGCAGCATAAAGAAACTTTCACTTGATAGGGTAGAAATAAGAAAATGAGTCATTAGGCAGAAATTGCTACTTATTTTCTTCTGTATTCTGTATCCATTATTGTTTCAGTGCATTTTCATTTCCTACAATTATTTGGAAGATTGGCTATAAATGTTTTTAAACAAAAAATAAATATTTCTTTCATGTTTAAAGGGTAAACAGTGAGACTGAAAAGACAAAAAGTTCTTGTTTCCCTTAGTCATGTTTTATAAAGTCACACTGAAAGACAATGTGATATAATGGAAAGCATTCAGGACTTGGCATGAGGAGATCTGAATTACAATCAAGGCTTTGTGGTTGTGTGAATATCAAAGAAAATCACAAAACCACTGACTTTTATCTCACCTATAAAATGGAAATAATACTTGCACTACCAACCTCATAAAACTTGTTAAGATTAATTATTGCTATAAGAAAACCATATAATGACTAAGGTTCTCTTCCACATGCTGATTTTCAGTACACAGGAGTTAGGATTGGTATATAATATAGCTGAACACCATACAATAATACTGAAATTGCTATATATTTTCCCTCATTACTTCCCACTTTCTTTCATTTTATACAAATAACTTTATGTAGGCCTAGAAAAAAGGTTTTGCTTTAAACTACTGTCCAAGTAAATTTTCTACTTGTTGAAAATCTCTAACAATCTGTTAGCTCCAATTAAAATATAATTTTTGAGATCACTAAAATGAAATTGAATTCTGGGCAACTGAAGAACCAATAATGGTTCAGGGAATATCCCATCCTGGCTTTTTTCTCATACAAGTTGAGCAACAAAAAGACAGAATATTGTATACATTATCAGATTAGTCAGTGTATAAGTTGACTTATGTCCACATTCAAATCAATAATAGGGGAATGCTGGTGTTAGTGTCTATCTACTGTACCTATCATTTTGTATGCTTTTTAAATTTTATATTGAACTTTAAGCAAAATGAACTTTTAAGCTAATATTTGGAATTTAATGGATCCATTATTTTATCCCTTTGGTACTCTATTTCCTGCCCATCCATGCTTATAAATCTTCCAAAGAGGGTCTTTGTAAAATTCTCAAGGTTTTTTTTTTTTTTTTTTTAAACTCTCTAGAGTCCAACTTCTTAAACTGTGGTTTGCATTCCATTCTCGGTCAAAAAAGGGAAACTGAATCCACCAAAAAATTGAAAATGGAATGGAAATGGATCCACTAAAAAGTTTTTCTACTTGTAACTCCTTTGAGCCCAAGAAATTTTCACATGACCCTGGGAACATAGATATGTAAAACCAGCATACAATTCAAACATTTACTGATAAATCATAATTTTATGACCCCCACATTCAGTTATGAGACTCCATATGGGGTCACAAACCACAATTTAAGAAGCTGGGAGTACAAGTGTATTACTTGGGGTATCTATTTTTCATCTTGAGTGACCTATTTCCTTTTCTAGTTATCATATACATATATTTCATTGAATTTTGTACTACTTCTCCTGCATGTTTATTATTGATAATTTAGTTACAGGAGAAAGTAATTTAAAAATAAAAATAACCATAAAGTAAATGTTAAAAATATGTAATTAAAATGTAAAAATATCAAAATAGATCTGAAAAGGTTACTTTATTTTCTTCATATAACTAAACTATATTTGATTTTTAAAAATGTTTTATGGATTCTTATTGTTTTGCCATCAGCCATTTTTACATAAACCATTCCTCCAAAGATTTCTTCAGTGGTTACTTGCCATTCCTCTTAAATTTTTTCCCCCATATCTACTAAAGCTAGAAAGAATGACTCAAGTCTTTAATATGGTATTTACCATAAGCTATGAATTCCCATCTGCAGAAAAGAGTTGAATATCTGGGATGCTAAGATAACATACTGTGTATTACTATGCCATTGTCATGGCAGCTATCTTTCCCCTCTCCTTCTATATAGAAAATAAGAAGCAGATTGTGCTATTAAGCTCTCTAGCCTCACAGCTTAGTCCCAGAACTCACTTATCATTTGAGAGAGAAAATGCAAAAGAGCAACTAGAAAAAGACAGAGTACAGTCAATAAACCATTTCCATATGATCAGGATCAGATAAGTGGAATAATGTCTTAACATCTAACAAAGTCTAGGCATTTTTCTAACAAACTGTGGCTCTTCTGCACTTAAATAGGCAAGGATGTGGTGACAAAGTATAATTTGGGAATAAAAACGAATCCTGAAGTTGGTCCCACTTAGTTATCCAATACAAGTACATTACTGAATTTTGGGTTTCAACAATGTACCAAAGTAAATGTGAAAAATCAAAATGTGAAAAATGTATTAAACACTAGAAGAAAAAAAAAAGATGAAAGACTCTTGGAAAAGTAATCAGTACACAATCTTACTATATTACTCTTAATTTTTTGTAGTTTATTTATATTAGAATATTGTATATTTTTCAAGCCACTAAGAATCATTTTAGCATGTGTATTTAAAGCATTAACAAAATAAAAGTATTTCACAAGAAGTCAATGTTACAGTACTACTGAAATGAGGCAAAGAATAATTATACATTTGAAGGTTATAAACATAATACATTCATTTTAAAGAATAAACACTTAATGCAAATAACATTTTGGTTAAAATAAATATCATGGTAAATGTTAACAGCAACACCTACAGTATATGGGTACTAGAAAGGTGTTTTGTAATAGATAATATTTAGAATGTAAGGCATTCATGAAATGGCTTTTAATAATTTTTACTAAATTGACAATCATTACATTCTATTAAGCACTTTATTTAAATAGGGGCATGCTTCATTCACCCTTTATAAACGTTTGTATGTGAAAAAAGTTACACCAAATTTTTTATTCTCTGGGTAACTATTACCACATCTAAGTGTTAGAATCAGATGTACCTTTCATTTTATTGCTTCTGAAATCAATTTAATGGCTTAGTTTAGTCAATATGACAGTTTAATCATGAACTGAAATAAAGAGAACAGTTTGTAGGTGTGTTTAGAAAGTCAACCAATGCATAATCATCTATCTTCATAATTTCTTTGAAATGATCCCTTTAAAAATTAAAATTAGACTTTTAACACAGTGGTTTCTTCAGAAAAATAATATGCACATTTAAAGTTAAAATAATGATACAATCTATGAAACACAGCTTCAACAAAAGTGTGGTGAGGGTCTTCCTCAAGCATTATTTTCTTCCCCCATATGGTCTTCTAGCGTGTATATGTGTGTGTATGTGTGTGCGTGTGTCTGTGCGCGCGAAAGAGAGAGAGACACACACACACATATCTATCACATAGACAAACAGCATATTCTAGTGGCCAAATATTTCTGAACAAGGCACAGTAGATAGTCAAGCTAATGAATTTTAGGCCCATGTGTTTTTAAAAGACTGCAGGAAAGGAAGCGCATCCTTCATCTCAATCACTTTTACTGCAACATTAAAATGAATATGACATCAATGGTCAACTAAAATGATTCAGTTCATAATTCTGCAGATAAATTTCTATGGATGCTTAAAAGTGTAGTCAGGGCAAAAGAAATAAATTACATTTAGTTTCAGGGTAAAGGACAAATAGTTTTTTCACATTAAAATTAATATATCAGAACCCCCAAATGTCAGACTAATTTTTAGAAAGATAAAATCATTTTATATCATGAATACTTTATGAATTTTGAAGTTTAAAAATTGATTGAAAACCTGTCTGTATATTCAAGCTACAGATTTTCACATACTTGTATGGCAAAGCATATTAAAAATGATGGGTAAGATTGTCCTCTAGTGTAGATCTTCACTGCACGGGAAGCTTCTGTGTTAACAATACAACCTACTCCAATGTTTTACAGTAGCACTGTGTCTCTGTAATTATTAAACTTAGCATTCTCTTTTGGCTCAAAATTTCTATTCAAGGCACTGGGTACAACTGTCAAACACACATTAGATCAAAGACATACCAAAAACAGTATTAAACTACAGGGGTTTTATACTCTGGATTTTTTTTAACCTAAAAGAAGCTTTAAATTGTGTTATATTCATATATGAAGGACAGAACACTGGACTTCTCTTGAATCTTCTGAACAAAAATGATGATCTCATAAAAATTTGGGCTGAAGTAATGACCTACTTTTATAGCTTTAAATATATGCTAAAACATTATCTCGATATTCAAATAATTGAAGCTGTTTGTATCAACATCCACAGGTGCATTACAAAACATGTCCTTTCTTCCTCTCCATCAAAAGAAAATAATCATCTATGCATATACAGTGACCAAACTCTTATAAAATCAAAGAATATATACTGAACTTGCTATTCAATTCAAGAAAATTACTGGTAAACTGAATGTACTTAAAAAGGGTATCATCAGCATGTACTCTGCACAATTGAGACATTTATGAATAAAATGAACTTTTTAAAAATATAAATAAGAAAGCAACTGTTGCAGAATATAAAAATATTTCTGAAAGGGATAGATCTTACACATCAGGAAATATAGGAATAAAAACATATGCTTACATTATAGTGCACAGTTATAACTTGTCACTGAGTTTATAGATTAAATGTATTTAAATTGATAAAGGAATTCAAATATAGTACTGCAAAGTCATTCAAAGAAAAATGTTTTAAAATGTACAAACAACAATAAAAACACACAGAAAGCCTTAGGCAACGTGCAAATTTTAAAATGAATATCACACCAGCCAAACAAATCCTTAACCATTTTTTATGGATTCATTTATACCATTTAACGAAAGGAAAAGATAAAATATACATAAACTCATCAGTGTCCAACACATTTTCCCAAAAACCTTTCACACTTTAAAGCTATATTTTAATACATAAGCTGAGAAATTACAAATGTTTAGTTTTGTCTACACTCAGAGAAGTTATTTTTAAAACTGCAATACATTAAAAACTAAATGCACCTCCAACTTTTAAAAATTTGCAATTATTTAAAAGTTCACAATCGTGCTTTTCCATGAATGATGAAACAATAGATGAAATACATGCTTAGAAATTTTTGCCTCAAGTAATAAGTCTAATATGACATGTGCCAAACTCCACCATCAGTATTTTGGCACTTGATATGTATTTGAACACAATTTTATCAGCAAGAAAAATCAAAACTTTTAAAAAGATTTAACCATTCCAAATTGTAAAGTTCTATTGCTTTCCAATTTCTAACATAAAAATCTCCTTATTCCCAAAATGATTTTTGTATAGGCAAGGGAAATTTGAATTGGTACAAAATGAAGCTGATATGAAAACTGGTTAAGGATTCAAAGCACATCAGTCAGCTCTGAAAAACTATACTTAGCACATAGACAACAGAAGGGAGGTATGATCTGCACAAAAATACTTGAACATTTTCTGGTTCTATTCTTCATGATCTGTCATGTGCTTAGCTGCTTGCAGTACATGCATGCATCCGTTTAGCTACATCATAAACATAGGTTATATCTGGTCGCTTCTCTGGATCTGGATTGATGCACATATTTACTAATTGTCGTAGCTGGAAAAAAAAAAAACAAATAAACAATCTTAAAACCATATTAAACACCAATACTATAGTAGTAACATGCTTATTGTGAGAAACTATGTATACTTATGGTTTTATTCTAAAACTGCCTAAGGACAGACATTTGATTAGGTATATAAAAATCTAATGTTTCATTTCATAGCATTTTACATATATACAATAATAAACTTGTAAATACGTAAAGTACATTTTTTCCCCTAAATGTAGGCTAGATACCTCTATTCAAACAGATATTTCTCAATGAAGTTTGATCCTTATGGTATCATCCTTACAAACTTAAGATGTTCAAGTACCATGTTCTTCATAAAACCCTTGCAAACATTTATTCAGCTTAAAAGCTATACAAGATTTATTAGAACATATTACTAAATAGGTGTATAAGATGAGCATGAATAAGCTCAGAGCAAAGAAACCAAATACAATGATTTCAACTATGTAAAAGAAGGTACTATCAAACATTAACAAACCTCAGAAATTCAGTTGACAACTTTGGAATGGCCTTGTTAAATTAATCAAAGATTTTATAATTGGGAGGAACCCCAGAAGCTTGAAGAATACACAAGCCAACAAAGTGGTCATCTGGGCTTTGCCAGAAGTTATCCATTGAGGTCTTAGCCCATATTCCACTTCTGGATAGGCTCCATTGTTAAAAAGTTTTCATGATAAAAAATCTAAATTTGTCTCTTTCTGACTTCTGCACATTAAAAATGACAAATAGTTTCTAATGGTTTTCTTATGGCACTAACTAAAGATCCTTCACTATATAGATTACTCTCCTCTGAATGTTCTTCTTCATATCAATTCTTTTTTTAGAACCCAATGTAATACTGCACATGTGGTCAGATCAAGTCACAGAGTACCACTGAATGAATATCACCTGCTTATTCCTATAAGTAATGAGTCTCTCCATGTAGACCCACTTCAATTTTTTTTTTTTGGCCATCATGGTACAGTGTTGACTCATATTAAGTTTTGAGTCTACTATAATCCTTAGCATTTTTAAATAGTTCTTTAACTGTGAAAAGCTTATTTCTGAACCCAAATATTAAGTGTTATATTCATTCCATTGAAATTTCATAAGAATAGCTTAGTTTATCAAATGCCTTACTAAAATCTTGGTTAAAACTGTAGCTCGTCATTCCCCTGGCTTGCTTGCTTAGGAATTTTTTTTTGTTTGTTTTTTAAGAAATATGATTTGATTGGCATGACCTGCTCTTGATCACCAGTTCCTTTTCTAGATGTTCATTAATCATCTCTTTAATAACCATTCTAGAATTCTATCAAAAATCAAGATCAAGGAAATCAGCATTTGTTTGTAGATTCTAGTTTCTGTCTCTTTCTGGAAGCGCAGCTAGGTGGTGCAGTGGGCAGAATATTGGGGCTGGAGTCGGAAGATCTAAATTGAAATCCAGCCTCAGATATCTGATAGCTATGTGACCCTGGGCAAATCAACTTTTGTTTGCCTCTGTTTCCTCATCTGTAAAACCTATACCTCGCAGAGTTTTTGTGAGGATCAAATTAGATAGTTGGAAAGCACTCTGTAAAAGTTAGCTATTATTATTATCGTTATTATTGTTATTATTACATCAGAGTATTATTTGCCCACCTCTAATCGTCCAACACCATTTTTTTATCATCCATAGATTTTCAAACACAACTTATAGCAGCTCAGCACTCATATCCAATCAATTCTAAGAGTTTATGAGGACAAAGTTCACCTGAACTAGAGGACTTGAATTCACAAGGATCACTAGATATTCTTTTAATTAATTATTTTACATTTACTATTAATTTTCAATTTGCCATTTTTATTCTGCTCTTTTCAGGGCAAATGTTATTTGGTAAAATCTTTGTTTGATAAAGAACAAAAAACATAGGCTAAGCATTGAAAAACAAAGCCATCTTTCTGTTAGTTATAAATAATCCAACCAACACTTTCTTTGACCCTCCTCTTTTTCCTAATATAGCTCAACTCCCCCAACCACCCTTTTTCATTTTTTAACCTTTATATATTCCATGCTAAGCTTTAGCATTTTAGATACCATTTACCTTAAATTATTACATTTTGTATTCATTCTCTCATTTCCAACATTTTGTAAAACTTGAAAAATTTTTTAAAAAACCAGCAACAACAATAAAGTAGTTAAGTAGTTGAGAGATGAGCTCTTTGGTTCTTCATTATCAGAATTATTTATCTTTCTATCATCATAAATTCGTCCTTTTTCACATCTAGGCTGAATGTCAGTGGCCACTCTTCCTCAAGGTAGATAACACTGATACCTAGTTACAACTTCTTAGTGAGAATCAGATTCAGAATTCCCCTTGTTGGTTTCCCACCTTTCAAAAATGAAATTAAAGTCATTAGGGCAGATCAAGAATTTACTAGTTGCTATTCTTTTGGAAGAGTGGGAGCCATAAAGTTGAGTTTTGCTTAGAAGGGAGAAGGATAATTTGGAACATTTTAAACTTGTATATTTATAAATGAGTTTAAAAATGGACTCTGACACTCATTTCCTCTGTGACCCTTGGTAAGTCATTCAATTTGTTTGCCTCAGAAGTAGCGAGGTGATTCAGTGGAAAGGGTACTGGACCTGAAATTAGGAAGATGTAAATTTAAATGTGGCCTCAGAAATTCACTTGCTGTGGGACTTTGGGCAAGCCACTTAACCTCTCTTTGCCTTAATCTACTGCAGAAGGAAATAGTGAGCCATTCCAGTATCTTTACCAAGAACATCCCACAGGGGTGTAATGAAAAATCAGACACTACTGAACAACAAATTGATAACTTTTATAATATTCTAAGGAATAAATATGGGATTTTGGCTGATTTTCAATTTTTATTAACTACAAGATCTGGTGAGTTAGTTAAATCTACAAGTTTCCTAAATTGATATAGGTGTTATGTGAAGTAGGGTATTTTCTTTGGCTATCTCTTATTTCTGGAATTTTCTCCTCCTTGTATTCCTACTGCTGACTTCCTCGGTTTCCTACTGAAATTCCTACCTTCCACAAGAAACCTTTTCTAACATCTCTTCATTCTAGTAGATTGCCCTCTTTTTCCTATTTATGATTTCCTATTTATCTTGTATATGCAGCTTACTTAATATATTTTTGTTTGCATGTTATCTCCAACATTAGATTTTTAAGTTCCTTGAGGGCAAAGACTATATTTTCTCTCTCTCTCCTTCTCTCCCTTCTTCCCTTTATCTCTTTGTCTCTCCCTCTGTCTGTCTCTGTAACTCCAGAGCTTAAGGCATTATTTGGAATATAGTAGGCACATAATAAAATGTTTATTCATTGACTGATATTTGTTAGTTATATTGAAGAAAAAAATAGAAATTATTTAAAAATACTCTTCAGTATCAATTTTAAGATTTCTGTATGCTTCATTGTATCCATATAAAACAAGTATTTTGTTTCAAACATTCAATTTAAACTAATATAAATGAGCATCTCAAAGTACAAGGAACATAAATGTATTCACAAATTTAGTGCAAAACTGATTTTTGTAAATTGAGTTTTATGTTTAAAGAAATACTACAATTTTTTGTAATAAAGTTATTTTTAATTAAATTCCATTTAGCAAACATTAATGATGTGGTGAGGAAGAGAGGGAAAGTATTTATTTATTACTCCCCTCCTAAGATGTAATCACTGAAAGTAAGGGAAGATGATAAAATGTTACTTTTTAATAAAATAAATGGCAAAGTGTCTACATCACCCATTCCTTAAGAAGAATGAGAAAGTTTCCTTGATTGAAATGGAAGGGAGAGGAGCCAATTTGCCAATATTGCCAAAAAATGGCCTCATTCTTAGGAATTCTTTAAAAAATTAGTTTGCCAACTTTGCCATGAATTGAAGTGGGAATTAATAGTCCAGGCAGGAATTAATTTTGTGGAATGGAATCCCTGAACCTGCACCAGACAGTATCAGGAAGAGGTAGGGGAAATCTTCCTCTACTTCTTCCCTACCAACAGTTATAGCACTTTTCAGTAAAGCTAGTCGACCAAAAGGAGAAATTCCTATCCAGTAGGGAGCAGAGGGAAACTGCTGATGCTGTCAGAGCAGAAAAAGTTTCTGGGGGCCTGAACAATGGAAAAAGAGAGCTAAATGCAAATTTAAGAGAAAACTAGCTCTCCTAGAAAACTAGTCAAAAACTGAAATGAGAAAAAGAACTCAGGGATACCAGCTAGGCAATATTACACACATCAGAGATGCTATATACCTACAGAGGGAAAAAGCACAGGTATCACATGTGAAGAGCACAGCCAAAAATAAAAATGCATTTCAGGTCTAATTTTCTTAAAACACTGAAATGAAGTGGGGAAAAAAACCCTAAAAGTATCTGTGATCTGTGGAAGACTGGGCAAAAATGACTTCATAAAAGACTATTTTCCTCTTCAATACAAATTTACTGCTTTTAAGATGTCAATGTGCTTCTTCAAAATAAATGTGCTACAATATCAAATCTGCCAAAAGCAAGTAAAAAAAAAATCACTAGTGTTTTAATGTATCCCTCTTCCAAATATTGTCATATAATGTATACATAATATTTATGTATGTTTTAAAGTTCATTTGTTAAATACAGGGTGACAATGAACTGCATAATACCATTGTATAAACAAATAATCACTGAAATAATCATTATTTGAAGTCTGATAAACTATTTTTCTTTTTCTTTTCTTTTTTTTTCTTTTTTTTTTTTTTTTAAGAGACCAATTGAATAGTTTATTAAATAGAGAGAGATACTGGGACCAGGTGGATCGTTGTCCACAATCCACCTGGTCCAGGGCTGGACGAGACTATCATCTCAAAGAATCCAGCCTAAACTATTTTTCAGTATATTAAATCTGAACAAAAAAGACAGTCAATAAATTCAGAAGAAATTTGGAAATCCAGAAAGGAAACTTTTTTAAAGAGTTTCAAAGGTATGACAAAATAAAACTTTCAATGCTCAGTGTATGGGTTTATTTACATTTAAATTATAAAAGAGTAAGAAAATTTTCTAAGAATTTATCTTTTCAAAGTAGAAGGAAATGTTCACATATTTTTGTTAGGAGACCTCAGCTCTAATAATAATATAACAGTAAATGAAACTGTATTAACTAGACTAAAAGAATGAGAACTCCAGTAAGTCCTTGATAAGGCAATATACCATTATCTAGCAATTTCAGTCTTGTCCAGATAGTGATAACAGAGTTTTTGTGTAATAATGACTTCGGGTCACTATATATTTCTCAATAGAATTCTAAAAAGTAGTGTTATTGGTACTCCCACCTAATCCCTCTGAGACCAATTATGATATGTCGGCCTCTCAGATATTCCCAATTTCCATTTATCCAAGGACAAATAATTTAGTGCTCCAAAGTGAGTATTAACACCCCTTTAGCTTTGTACACACACACACACACACACACACACACACACACAGAAAATAAATAGATATCGCCAACTTATATTGGCAACATACTGAGTGACCAGTAGGAAAATAATTATTATTACAAAAATATAATATTAATATTTCATAAGAATCAGATAATTCCATGTCACCTGAAAACTCTGGAAGACCTGCAGGACAAGTTAGAAGGTTCTGCATGATCCCATATGATATCTAAAACAGGGCACCAATTTGGATTCATTTCTTCAAGAAAAAAAGTCTCCAGGGCCACTTCAGAAGGATATGTGAACAGAGACCCTACTTAACTATGCTTTTTAAAGCAAAAACAGGCCTTTCAGAGATCTTTAGAGATTTAATTCAACATGGCAGATTTCAATAATGCGGTCAATCTATGTTACAAAGGATGAGTTCATATACATAAAAAACAACATTTAAGGAAAATTTTAGAAAATTTTAAATTTATTAAAAAATATAAAATGTTAAAAATGACAATAGGTGAATAAGCACTTGTATAGCAGCTGTAACATTATTATGTATTTTTACTATTCAAGCACTCTAAAAATTCTCATTTTCGGCTAATACTTCCATGTCTAAGCTTAATTATGATAAATATTATAGATATATAGATCTACCTTTAAAAGATGCATAGGCCACAGAATATAATTAACATGCATATTTAAATATTCTACAGAGAATAGCTAGAGAAGAAGTCATAAATGGCAATTAACATGATAGGGTTTAACTGCAATTACTCTTGTGAATACATGCAAATACATGTTGTTAAGCTGTTATTCAGATAAGTGTAATAAAAGGAATACAGAGTCTCCAGATAAAATACAATTTTGTAAATATAGTTTAATTTCATTAAAAATATACAAAACAATATATGTGATTTTTCTTTTCTTTTTTTTCTTCCCTTTCCATAACATAATTCTTTGATATGAGATAAAACAAAGGTCAGGTGGCTTTTTCAATTCTTCAATTTTTCCTGAAAAAACAACAACAAAAACAAAACCCAAACCTATTCACAGCTTGGGAATAGGGGACATACATGCATATCTATATCTCTCTGTCTGTATGTACATACAGCTATATATGTATACAAACACATGTACACTTTGTATAATTAGTCTTGCTTATAAAAACTGGATTGATAAGCATTCTTCATTTTTAAAAACGAATCTGAAGCATATCATACTTTAAGATCTATATATTTTTTTATTACAGTCATTTGGACATGAGTATTAAAAAAATTTTACCTTTAAACACAGTTAATAGGTCTATATTCAAAAGTAACTAGAGATTATTCAGTCCAAATAACTCATTTTATAGATGAGGATCAGAAACCCAGAGAAGTTAAATGAGTTGTCCAGTTTCATTCAGCAAATTAGGGTAAAGAAATAGCCTGATGAAGCAAACAGAGCTGGGCTCAGTGCAGGGTTCATTCCTGCCTTTGATATTTACTCACTTTGTGCTCTAGATAACATTCTATACACTAAATTACAGAGTAGTTGCTAATTTGCATTGAAAAAGAGAAGCTTTCTAGATGGAAGAAATCACAGCCTAAGATTAAAAAATTATTAATGGCCAAGAAACCAAATGCCTAAAGCTATTTTTTTATCTGAAAGGAGGTTTTTAATATTATTCCACAGTGAGAACCAGAAATTTTTGTTATTGTTGTTGTTGTTTAATCATGTCTGATTCTTCATGACCACATTTGAGGTTTTCCTGACAAAGATAGTGGAAATGAGCAAATTGAGGCAAACAGGGTGAAGTGACTTGCCCAGAGTAACACATGTGTGTAATGCCAGATTTAAACTCAGGAAGATGAGTCTTTGAGACTCTAAGGCCAGCACTCAAGCAACTCAATTCAACAAACTTATAGGCATTGCCCTAGATGCTAGGGATACAAAATCAAAACTCACTCCCTGATCTCAAATAGTTTACATCCTATTTCCCTTTCTCTACCATGCTTATTACAATGAAGAAATGTCTTCTATTAAAGAAAACAACACATCATTGTGTATGGATAGTCAGTTGCCTAATTACTTTAATAGGCAATTTCCTTATTCTTTTATTTACTGAAATTCTTGAAAAAAACAAAAACAAAAATTCTTTATGGTAAATTATTCTTTCCCACTTTGAGACTGTGACTATTTTTTCCTTTTGTGATGTACTTGAGGTGAAGTGATCATAAGATCATAGATTTGACTTTGAAACCTTAGAAGTATTCTAATCCAGTCTTTAAATTGTATAAAAGAACTGAGGACCAAGAAAAGTTAAGTAATTTTCCCCAGTTCACACTATGGCAGAGGTAGAATCTGAATTCAGGTGTGACTGTATAACCAGTAGTTCCTTCTTTGTGTAACATTATGTCCCAAAATTATGGCAGCTACTACTTCCCCTATTAAGGTCTATTTAGGTCCACACCAAACAAATTATAAAGGAGCTACTTAAATAAATTTATTACAAAATACAAAATAGTGTATAGAATCTCAAAGGAAATGAAGGAGACCTATCAGATCTTAAATGAGATAAAAACTGATGGACAGTCTTTCTTAAAGATAATTTCAATAAAAGAGATGAGAAAAATAAAAACCTGAAAGCAATTAAACATGGCAACCCAGTGTTTCATAAACTATTACCAGGAAAGGACTTGTTATCTGACAAGAATTTCTGTGAAAAACTAAATGTGGTATGGCAATATATGTATGTGTGTGTGTATATATATCTATCTAAATCTATATCTATATCTATCTATCTAAACAGCATCTGATACATACCACAGTAAACTCCAAATGGATATACAAGCTAAGTTTTTAAAAAAGAAAGAAAAGAAAGAGAACAGCAACTAATAGAGAATTCTTAAACAAGAGAGGAAAAGTATCACAAAATGATAAACTACAGAACTTTGATAGAGGCAGAATAGTGGACACACTTGGTCCTGAAGCCAGAGCTATACTGGTTTAGTGATCTTAAATAAGTCATATAAACAATTCATGCTCCAGTTAACTTTCTAGACCTCTAAGTTACAGAAAAGTTAACCTATTTTGGGAGAGGGAGTACCCTTGTCACTAAAATCACAGATTCAATCTGTATCACTATTCTAAAGAATTTTAATCATATATTTTGCATGAACAAATCAGTGAAGCCAGTTACTAAACTGTTTAAATCTTTTGCTCCACATTGCAATGGCTAAGTATATAGCTCCCAAAAGACAAAAACAAAAGGAAAAAAATCCCACAAACATGAAAACATGCACAGCAGCACTTTTTTATTAGTAGCAAAATCCTGGAAATGAAGTTAAGTACCCAGAAAGAAATGGCTAAAAACCTCCAGCAATATGAACACAGTGAATTTTATTATACCATAAAAATGATGAATGAGAGATTCAGAGATACATAATTTTTTAAAAAGACTTGTATGAACTGATACAGAGCAAAGAAAGCAAAACAAGATAATTTGAGATGTATTTTTTGGTGATTTTTGCTAATATACAGAGTGAGCAGGAACTAAGAAAAGGAAAACTGAGAAATAACAAGGGAGCAAAAGAAGTTTATTTGAAAAATAAGTCTAAGAAATAACTATGGAATATTTGCACTGGTGGAAAGATCACTTGATAGAGACAACTGTATAATCTCTGCAATGACAGAAAAGTTGTCACTATAGGCAATTTGCTTACATATATCCTTCCCAGGATCACATTCTTCATTTGCCAAAAGAGGTTAATACTAACTGCATTTTCATTCAAGTACTGACAGCATGAGATAAGACAAATGCTATGAATAAATAAACAGATAAATGAAAATAAAAAATAAGAGATTTGAAAAGTAAAATGTATTAAATAAATACAAGGTTTAATCATAAGGTAGTTATGAAAAATATTTTTGTTGGCCATGATAAATTGTATCTAGTTATTTCATCAATTTAATTCAGTAATAAAAGTCAGGCCAAAGTTGGCCTGCATTACTACTGCATTTTAAAAAATTGCTGTCAGAAGATTAAAAAAAAACATTTCTTTTGAATGCAAATTAAGTTGTTTTACTTATAATTACTGCTCTTTTATTTTCATTATCTTTAAAGAACATGTTTATTGAAGGCCGCTCTCAGAATTTGTACATACTAATACTTTGCATAAAATTTAGGAAATATGGCCTATATAATCGGAATGTTTTACTCTCTACAATTGAACCATAGAACAGGCGGCTGTTTTACATAATTTGCATTAGGCTAAACATTAGGGGAGTCCAAAGATTTTCACTACATAGCATAAAACTAAAAAGGCTGCTGATTTTACGTACTCACATGGAATTGACTAATCAGGAAAGGCACTATATAAACAAGTCATTTCAACAAAAATATAACACAAATTTTCATTCTTCTAAATCGACTCAAGAAAATACTTAGTTTTGAAGCACTTAGTATGTGCAAAGCCTTTAATATGTCTTCAGGATGCCAAAAAAAAAATGATAAATAGCTCTTGACCCTTAAGGTACTTATAATATGATATGCATAACTTTTAGATTTCCATCTTCCCAAAGATATTTATTGTCACAGAAAACTATTTAATTACTAGAAGGTAGAAGTATATGAAGGCATATCCTTACTAAAAGAAATTTAGTGTGATCACAAAAATATGTTAGATGAAGTATTAGTTATGACACTCTCCATATAAACAATAATGTAAATAGTATAAGTATAATGGAAAGACAGTATGAATTTGCTTAGTTGGGTGCTGGTCTTGAACACAGACAGGGCTGGTAATTATTAATGATATAACTATAGGTAAGTCAATCAATCTCTCTTAGTTTCAATTTACTCATTTACAAAATGGATATAATAAAAACCAGAGTATGTACTTTAAAGGATTTTTGTGAGGTTCAAACAAGGTAATATATGCTTTAGTAACTTTAAAGCATTCTATAAAAATCAGCCATTGTGATGACACTATTGTTATAATAGAATACTAGTATTATTACTTATTCAATATATAGAGAGATGATTAAAATGGTAATAATGTAATTGCAAACAACACTGATCAAAAGAAAAACACTTCCCTAAATTATTGAATATTTATTTTAAGATTAAACTTTTTGAACCCTTATATATTAGCTATTAGAAATAAAATAGAAATAGCCTTTTTATATGTTAATTTATTTGGGGGAAATGAGTATATCTAAATAATTAGAGAATTAATATTATTTTCTTTGTGATTGTGGGACTATGTGGAGTATAAAGCCCAAATGTCTATAGATGACATATTGTGACTGAATACCAAATTCTCAAAGTCTAATCTAAGTAATAATGCTTTGATCTAACTATTAAGTTAAATCACTAAGTTTTACTTTTTTATGAAAAAATAGGACAAATAATTCTGTGCAAATTAGAAGTAATTTTGTAAAGATAAATAATTATAGGAAAAGTATATTATAAATATAAAATTCTACATAAGATGCTTATCTCTGTTTTAATCAATTTAAAGTTACTACAAAAATATAAAACTTCCTCTCAATTAATTTTAATTGTTGAATAATTAATCAATTATTTATTAAGTACTAGACACTGAGTTTGGTGCTAGGATGTAAAGATAAAAAATACTGTTCCTGACATCTTTAGGTACTTACAATTCAATGAATAGAGGAGGAAAATGGATATATTTATGTAAATAAGTATAATAAAGAGCAGAATGAGACGGGGTGAGGGAGAGCCAAATAAAGTACAATAAGAAATTTCGCAGAAGGCAAAAAATGCTTTTGAGTAGTTCAATGAGAAAAGGATTCATGGAGGTGATATCTGAATGGAGATGTAAGACATTTCAAAACAGTCAAATATGAAGAAAGACTATATTCCTCTCATATTACAATATAATCTACTTCTTCAAAAAAGAATGCACTGAAAAATGTTTTGCCAATACTTTCTGAAACAAATTTTAACCTTCCATTAAGTTCTATGGTTTGTTATCATTCCTTTCCATTTACTTTCTTCCAGTTCTCAAACTTTAACCATTCTATTTACTCATACCAAGTTCACCTCCTGATGGGCCCTTTAATTCCAATTTTCCACTTCTTTCCACTTTCACTGGCAACCTCCATACTCTTGAACATATTTCTTCATGCCCCAAGGCTGAAACAGAATTATTAAAGGCAACTAAAGAAAGAAACATATTTGCTTAACCTTTCTTGTATCTTCTCAACAAACCTGATATTAATGAATGCTGAAAAATCAATTCACAAGTATTTACTGAAGCTGTGAATTGTACAGCCTGCACAATGCTTAATATTAAAATGTTAAGATATTAAATTATGCATTTTATATTTGTGAAGTAAAATTAATACATTAGAGGGTCATGCTTTGTTTTTAAATTTGTTGCCAATCTAATTATTCATGTTTTTTAAAAGAGCTATTAATTTAATCAGTCATTTTTTTTGGGGGGGGGAGGACTTGAGAGTAGTTTGCATAATTTTAGTGTTTAAAATAACTTCTAAAAATTTAAAATGTTATTGAGAGAAAAATCAGTTTTTATTTTTTCAATATGTGGACATCAGATGTTTCATGTATGAAGATGCTTCTTAAATGGAGGAGTTAAGAAAATAACTTTATTCCTGTTACCTCTTTACCTTTATTTTCTGCTCTTCATCATTCCTCTCTAGTAATGTCAATTTCAAGATCTTTTGCATAACCAAATTCAAATTAAATTAGGAGATAGCTGAAGTAAAAAAACATTCTCCCTGACCTATCAATAGAATAATTTTTTTAAAAAAGTAGAGCAATTTTCAGTTTCACAAATTAGTTCACCATTCTTAGGAAAAGAAAATTTTATTCTTTAAGAATGAAATTTTAAAGGCATTTATAAAAACTGTAAAGTGTAACTTTTCTAACTTTTTAAATGAGGAATTATAATTTAAAATAATTATATGAGGCTTGTCATCTACATACAACATGAAGAATGTCAGTATTTTTACAACTAAAGATCAGACATATCAGTTAATTATCGATAAAAATGTTCTTTTGTACAACTACATATTTTAAAATGTAATATGGCTAGAAAAAAACCCTAGGGAAACAAACAGGAATTTTATATTTGAGTCTTCAAAACAATGACAAATATGTAAAGTATTTTGGAGCTTCTAACTTTTAAAACTATCTTTCATTAGGCTATTAGTTTAAAATATCCACATTTAATTATTTCCAATTCATATTTAATAAAATATACTTTAATATTTGTTGCTATTTCCTGCCATACTTCAAATATAGATAGCCTACTTTAAATGCAATTTGGGTGGCAGATCTATATTAAAGTCAAGTTTGTAAGCACACGTTATACTACAACTATATTAACTAAGGGGGAAAACATTTATAGAAAATTATTTTGCTCATAAACTATATACTTTTTAATACTACACACTTTTGTTGAGCTTTGGGACCACTTATTTATATAGATTTGTGGTACACAATGCATTTGTTCTTTGAATTCAATATTAAAGATTTGGCCCACTATTAAGTGATGCCTAACTTTGCCATTTACCAACTTAATAGTGCCAAACTACTGCAAACAAAATGCTTAGGATATTACTCTAAAAACTCAGCAGTACTTCTATTTAGATTCTTGTAATCCTGAATGGTTTAAAAAAAAGTTAAAAATTATAACTTCATATTTCAAGAAAGAAAAAAAATTTTCTTTTTATACGAAATACATACATATATAGATATAAATATGTATGTATGTTTTTCAAAGTGCTTCTTCATCTTGGAGATTGATTTACAAATCTAAATGAATTCAAGGAACATAATTAGCCCACAATATTCTATGTATGTCAGTTCTTATATATACTATTTTATATATGTAGCTAGAAATGTTGTAAGTTTTCTTTTAACTAGTTATAAAACTGATTTATCCAATATGGGTGATCACACTGTCATTCTGGAAGAACAAAATATAACATGTTTTGCTTTATATCTTTTTCCCCCCAAACTGGAAAGTATATAGAGTGAAGTAAAAAGTGGAATCTATTTCCCTTTCCTAACTCTAAGACCTTCTATCTGGGCCAGACTTTGATATTTGCCCCTTGGCTGAGAATCCGCATATCCAACTTCACACTTAGCTCCAGTGAAGTAGCCCTGCAGGCAGGCCGACTTCAACGAACCACTAGTGGTATCATCATTAAAATCCTGCTGAAGGTCACCATGGTAACCGCCTGCTGAGGCTTCACTGCTGCACTCGGCATCTCCTAATCAGCTACCATGTGAAATGCAAATTCAGACAGTCTGAAAATTAGTCAAGAAGAATAGGGGATGAGGATGCAGATATGTGAAATATTCATGGGCTTCATGGAAAAAAGAAGACAGCATGAATGACACAACAAAGAACGGCCCCTGACATTCTCGCTATCATTCTGCATTATTGTTCACACTCTACTGTATTTCTAGGCCTACAGTTCTAAAGTTGGTTATGTGAAATGCCATGTTTGTATTCTCCCCCCCCCCAAAAAAAAATAATAATTAAAAGTGGCTAAAATAACATTAGCTGAAAGAAAATTACATATAGATATATTACTTCTAAGCTATTTTTAGATTCATCTGTAAAATTATTAAAACAATCCCTTTTCAATTTTTAAGTATAGGGGAAATTATCACTAATATAATAATAATAGGGGAAACTGAACAACCTTTAAGATAAAATCAAGTGAAGGGGTAGTTAGTGCATAGAAACACAAGGTATATTTCAAGAGCACAAAACTTTAATGACAGTAAAAATATTCTGTAGTTTCTGATGTCTGAGGATACAGACACAATTTCAATTTTTCTGTATCAAAAAAGTACAATAGGCAGCTATTCATTTCTTAATGGAAAAATTATAAGATTATATCATCAATGAGCATTATTATAACTTCAAATTTAAACTTTGCTTTTTTTTAAAAACTATCTTTTGTCAAAGATCTATATTACTAATTGGAATATGCAATAAAACTGTACTGAGTTTTCTAAATGCATCCCATGTACCTATTATTTTGACTGATTCCTCAAAGAATTATTAGCAAACTATACTTTCATCTCTACTCAGAACAATGTTGCTGTTTATTTTGAATAGTGATGCTTAATTGTGTTAAAACATGATGTTGGATAATACCTAAGATAAGTTATTTTGAGGTCTCTACAACAAGAATACTAACATAAGATTTAGCATGAGAGAAATGACTACATGTTTTGATTCTATTCCAACAATCATATGGAGTTAAAATAACATCACTTTTCACAAAAGAAATTTGACTAAGGAGACAGGACAGTGGTAGAACAGTCATCAAAGGAGAATGTAAGAATGTATGGGTGGACCACAATCTTTTTAAAAGGTGGGAAAGAGTACAAGGGGGGAAAAGTATCTTTTTGTTGTTGTTGTTGCAATCTTATACTACTTATTACTATGTCTGAGACAGAGAAGAGGGGTAATAAACCCCTCTTAAAAGGGATTGGTGGACAGCTGTCTATTAAAATATAACAAGGATCTAATATTAATTTTACCTTTGCTACGCATGATGTGATGTAAAGAAAGCTACTGTTCTTGCCATATCTAAAAAGAAGCCAATATATACTATACCACATGCTGAGTTGTACATCACTTTATGAATTGCAGAGTCAACTCTTTAACCAGTGAGTCTGAGAAAGAATGAAAGCAGTGAAAAGTGCTGTTTCTGCCACTTATGCCATTCATTTGTATCTCTAGAGAAAGCATAACTTCTTAATAAAATGTAAAAGTTAGCAAAAGGAACAGCAGGAGAACACGTGGATTTGAAAATGACTTACTTCCTCTGAATAGTGATCTGAAGGAAGAGGTGGGTAGTCACACTGTTCTATCTTCTTACATAGAGAATACAAATTCATTTTGTCTCCATAGAAGGGACTCTGCAATGCAGCCATCTGTGAAATGCCCCCAAAACACTCATATGGTAAGATGGTAATTTAAAGGTATGACAGATTAAAAATAGTGATGGAAAAGTATAACATAGACTCTTAATATATTGACTGTCCCGAGAATTGCTTAAGTACTAAATCTTAATATTTCAAATTTAGGTAATGCAGATATAATTCTCATTTTCCCAACAACTAAATTTATCAGGCATTTTTTCATCTCACAAAAAGTAAATTTTGTAGTTATCAATTAGCAATATTTAGAAAAGTCAAATTACTAACATCATAAAGTACCTCTCTGTGAATATAGTAACACTATAAAATCAATTCATAATTGGAATACTGTAGTATATTTGAGGCATATGTTCAAATTATAAAGTTACAGTAAAAATTAATTACAGACTAAGAAGAAATTAATTTTTATATAAGATAAGAAAGGTCACCCTGCATGAAAAATGAGTTCACATACATCTGGTCTTAAAAATATGTGGTTTAGGAAAGCAAAACAAGAAATGCAGTTGGAAATAATTTCAAAATCTCTCCCATCTCCCCCTTGATAATATCTCCAAAAATACTACACAGAATATGGAAACTCAATTTAGAGGCACAGTGGCAATCTCAGTGACCACCACAGAAAATACAAGTATTCTTTTCAGAAGAAATCTACTCAAAGAATGCCAAATTTAAAGAAGACACTATTGAATATAACATTTATTTTAAAACCATGTTCTAACGTGACATTTAAAGTGCAAACAAGTACTCAAGTAAGTAGGATTACAAACTAAAATTCAATTTAAAATGTTCTTATCCTGTTCAAAACCTTCTAAATCTTTGAACCACAGCAGCATGAATGCAACACAGAGTGCCATGCTGCCCCAAAGTCAGTCACCCTTTTCTACATGTGCTAATAAGTTTGATTTTGGAAGGACAATGTGTACATTCCCCAGACAGGCAGAGTGTGTGTGAAACACGCTAGTCCACGCTGTGCTACTCAGTGAGCTTCAGCAGGGACAGGACAAGCTGAAAATGGCTCTCATCTGTCTTGTGGTCCTCCAGAATCAGTTTTAACTCCTTCAGAACCTCAGTATGAAAGGCTAGGTTGGTCATAAAACATGAAATAAATTAAGAAATATTTCCTGTAACAGGTGTTCCCAGACCTTAATTCATAATGTAATGATGAATAGTTTCATATTAATTTAAGAAAATAGGAAGCCATTGACATGTCCTACAACATACAACATTGAACTCATGAAGAAATTTCTCAAAGCTAATCTATACCAACAGTTATAATTTTTGGTTTATGTGATAGCATGCCTTTCTGTAAAAATAAATTCTAAAAATGACTTCTTAAAGTAAAAGAAAGGTAAAAATTAAAGAATCTATATGAATGTAAAAATTTTAAAGAAAATGTATATATAGTCATTATAATATGCTAGGAGTTCATTATGGAATTTTTGTCTGAATACAGCAGTGTTAAAAAAAAAAAAAAAACACTCTGAATGTCCCCTAAGGAGTTAAAACAGGAATACTATATTTTCATGCATCTCCTGCTTTGACAGATGAAAAATGTCAACTGTCCTGTTTTTATTTTCAAGCTTTTGCACTATTCATCTGGTTCATTAGTGCATCTCGATGCTGCCCCTGACAGCTGCTCGCCCTCTCCTCCCAGCAGCTGAATTTTTCAGGCTAATTTGATCCTCCACACTGAGACGATCGCTAGAATGATTGACTTGCTCCCTGACCTCCAGGGTCTGACTTTCCTGATTAGTATTCTGGGGGTGTCTGAGGGACGAAAGCCCACTGTCTGTCTTCGGGGCTGGTGGCAGCTCTCTTTTTTTTTGAACTGTAAGCCACCAACCTACAACCCTGTAAGGATGCAATTGCTGCGCTGAACAATAAAGGAAATGTGTAAAACCTACTTTTCCATGTAAAGGTCCGTGTAGCAAAAGCACAGCATCTTGATTTTAATTAGTAAAGTCTACTTTGTTGCATATCAATTAAAACTGCACAGCTAGCTTTTTTTGAGGTTTCAGGATTATTTGAAAGTCTAATTTTGAGTTTAAGGTACATTTTTTAAAAAAGGCTTCATAGCTTTAAATTGTTAATAGTCAATCCTTAGTAAGATCTGGTATGAAATGTTATCAACAAGATGCTGTATTCGCTGACTTTTTTTCCAAATTAAATTTCTGGATAATGTTAATTAAAGCCATATTAAAACATATCTGGAGAGAAGGTACCAATGGAAAGGTCAATTAGCTCTTTACTAAAATGCCACAACTATAAACTACTTTTACTTGGAGAACACATAAAAGTCATAAAAAATACAAAAATAAAATAAGCACAATAAATATTTTAGACTGTAAATGATATATACAATACGCAACACTTAGATGGGAGGAGGTAGAAAAACTTGGTTGTCTTAAGGATACCATGCTTTCATTTTGATGAGCGTTTTAATTAGAGCATGCACAAAAAATGGGTCAGTGCCTCAGAAAAACCAAGGCAAAGTATGAAAGGTCTATTTCTGAAGAAGAGGTTCATTGAACTTAAAACAATATATTAATTTCCAAAAAAAATTTTTTTAAAGTTCTATTAACCTTTTTATATTCAATTACACAAAAGAGTGGAATCTAACCTAAGTCAACATCTACTTGAAGGGTAAGAGTAGTTGGTTTAGACATTATAGAGCAATGCTATTTAAATAAAATGTTTTATAATATCATACAATAAGCTTTACAGTATTATTAGTTATCTAAATAATATACTAAATAATTTACTAAGCTCTATAATCTTGAAATAATTGGCTTTTAAAAGTGACTCACTCTGTTAAATTAAATGCCAAAATCATCTAAAAATTAGTACAACTTATCAAGTTTCTTAAAGTAGTATATTTTTTATCCTGTTTCATGATTATTTTTTACTAGAAAAAATTTTAAACATTATCATGGTTCTAGGGGTACTAAATTGTTCTATTTAAACCCTATTAAGATATCTTTGAAGTCATTTTTAATGGACTCAAAATCAAAATTAATAAACTTTTCACATCCCTAAAAATAAAGAGCTCAAAATGGAATTTTTAATCCTTATGATAAAGATAAAACCACACATACTTCTATTTTGTGTTTTGAGTCCAATTTCAAATACCCATTTTAAAGTTATTTCAAAATACTGGTGGGGCAATTTTGAAGGTATCAAATCCATATATTATACTGAGAAAGCTTTATATGAAATAGAATACAACAGACTAAGAAAATCATTTTTAGAAGACATCAAAGTCCATAGGGTTAATAGTTTTTTTTTTTTTTTTTTGGTATTTAAATTGTAAAAGTAAATCTATGTATGTTATTTTCTCATATTTTATCAGAAAAAATTTAAAACTAGATTATCACTTATCTTTTTATTAAATATTTTAATTAAAATGTGTTTAAAATAAAATTATATTTTTGATAAATTTTTAAAAATATTATATGCTGTTTAAAATATAAATGCTTTCAGCTTGCTTTCTCTTCTAATTTCAGATGTTTGACTATATTTGTTTAGGTGACTGCCCCCTATATTTAAAAAAAATCATTTAATAATTATATCTTAGAGTAGATGGGAGAGAACTAGAAATAAAACAGTTCAGCTATTTTTACTAATAAAAAAATCAATAAAATGTCTAAAATGCACTCCTTCTACAGTCTATCCACTTATAATTAAACTCAAATTCAACTGTAAGTAAACAAAAATCAGTAACAGCCAAAACTAAACGTAATTAAATATATATATTTATAATGCTCAAGTGTAAATTCCATGAGGAATGAAATTATAAATGATGATTATCATTTTTATAAGTGAAGTCCTTTATTTTAAAAAAATGCAATTTTCAGAATTCATGTATGCTTTCAACATACTTTAAAGTTAAGGTTTCATAACTAAATAAAGAATAAGGAATAGTAAATTTCATTCTTATGACTATCTGTTTACAAAACTGTTTCTTAATGATTAAATGGCTATATGGTAGATAATATCTATAAACAAAATATTAAGTAAGTATACCATCATAAGGGACTTGTATAAAGTAAAAGCACATCAATATATCAGGTTTATTGGATTTATCAGGGTTACCTCATAGAGCAGACAGCCAAGAGACCAGATGTCAGATTTGAAGTTGTATCCATTTTCATGTATCCTTTCTGGAGACATGTAGTAAGGTGTACCCACTGGAGGAAAAAAATTCCACAAAAAACAAATAAGATTTTAAAATGAAGATGCAAATATATTTTAAGCATATGCACCAACTTATTAACTATAATCTAAACTATTATCTAAAGAAACTCAAGACATTGTTTTGTAAAATTTTCCCTAGTTACTTATTTTTCTTCTTTTCCTTCACATCTCACAAAGGAAACACCATGTGAAAAACTATAGCATATAAAACACATATGTTTCTTTTTTTTTTTTTTTGGTGGCAGTTATTTCAATTTACTTGCTTTTGATTGGTCTAGGCTTAACTCTAGTGAGTAAAACTCTAAAAATGGAGTAAACAAAATGCTGAATAAGGAACTCAGATTCATTTCACATTTGACTTTATTTTTTCACTGAATACACATTTGTTTATGCATCTGGAATAGCCAATAGTAATTTAAATTTAATTTATTAAATTAAAAATAGCAAAATGTACTAAAAGGAGGTGCAAAAAAAATCAATCCTGTTCCTTAATTTTTTATGAAAGACAGATTGTATAAATTTAGTTAGACTTTGCTCTACTGAAAAACTGGGCTAGTAGGCAATTCATTTAAATGGTCTGTGCCTCAGTTGCTCCATTTTAGAAAGTTGAATAAATATACCTTAAAGGAATATGTGATGATATGTGCCAAAGCACTCAAAAGTCTTTGGAGTAAAAAACAAGAAAATACCATTTTTACTAAGACTTATTTGAAAAAAAAAAAAACCAAAAACAAAAACTACAGTTGAATAGTTTCCCCAATTAAATCCCCTATTTCTTTCCCTTGGTATATTTTAGTACTTAGTAAACTTCAGTGCCCAAGCCAAAGGAATACATATCATTAGGTCTCAAAAGAGAATCACTGAAGTAATTTCCAAAGTGAATATTTTAAAGCTCAAACTGAGATGACAATGTATCTCACCCTCACTGGCCTAAGGGTTTGCCAGAAGAAGATCTCAGGGTGAGAACAACTGTGAGACCTTCTTGCTTGGGGCAAAGTCTACTTAAATGTTTGGCATACTTGGCTACTTAGTCAAAGTAGGACATTTTTCTTTTACTTTAGTTTTTAAGAGCATTCTTAGGTATTTACTAAAAATCCTTATAAGAATCTGATCATGTGTAAAAAGGATTTTTCACTGGGAGAGAACGAGAGAATCTTACCCACCATCAAATTCTCTTCCAAGGAACTTCAACTGATTAGCATTCTTTTTTTTTTTTTTCTCAAAAGGAGAAACCAAAAATTTAAGCCTATTAGTTACAAGACATTTGCACTATTCTGAATATCCTAAAAGTACTTACAATTAATATAAAAATGTAATCAGAATACACTTTTCACCAAGATATTCCGTTCTTTATATAAATGAGCAAGGGATGATTATTTTTTACACAAAAAAAAAGAGGATAAAAAAGATGTGGAGACAAGAAAACAAGGGATATATAATTTTTAATATTTTAAGAATACCATTAAAAAGAATAAGTATCAAATTTACAATTTTTATGACATATAGAATATGCTATTTGCAGTTTTAAGATGTCAGGTAAAATTTCCAACTTAAAAAAGCATGACAGAAAGCAAACTTTAAAATACTTTTTTCAATATTAGATTATTCCAAGAAATTAAGACATATCCCATCTTGTGACTTAACAGAGCCTTATTTATATTTCACATGAACTAGAGAGTTTAGTTTTCAGATTGACTTTCTTCTTCCATTTAAAGGAAGGTGGAACAGGTTTAGTAGTAAACTGGCTCCGAACAGGTTACTTGTTTCAAGACATAAAGCTAGTAACTGGCAGTGAGTAATGTGCCAGAAAGAGGCTTCACAGAATCCACAGGGGGCAGCTGAAAACACTGAGGTTTGAAGGTTCATAGTTTACCAAAAGCAAAGGTAATTTTAACCAGTAGCTCTGGGAAACCTGCTGATACATTAGGGGTTTGATATGAGTGTGAAAGATTGATGATAGGGAAAAAGAAGAACAAATGCTAGCATTTTACAGAGTTTAGCCTTAGTATAGCACCTTAACTGCAATACAAACTGAACCCTCCAATGACCCAGAAGTGAAGAAGCAGAGAAAAAATGATTAGAAATTTTGCCTAGCTAAACTAAAAACAAAAACAAAACTCTATCTCCTCTGAAGAGAAGTCTGATGATATTTCAAAACCCTACAAAATATCTTTATTATGTGATTGTGAACATCAATACTGGTCTCTTCTACATATAAATATCATATCTTTTTGTTCAATATATTTGGAATACATTCAAAATGGTATTATAATGAGTAAGCCTGATTAATACTATGAATGTAATTTATATAAGTTACTCTTTACTGAAATAAGTATACTATTGGGGAGGATGCTTGGTTTGGAGGAAAAGATAGGATTAAATGGGGTCAGTGGAAGAATGGAGAGGAATCTAGCCTAAGGAAGGGGTCAGTCTTCTGCCATTTCATTTCCTTTAATTGCTACAAAACTGTACCCCAGGAGTTTTTAGACTATGGAGCTATGGCCAACTGGCACTACAGAAAAGTAGTCCATTATAACAGTTTTGATATTTAACTTCTTTAACTAGTATCCAACTGAATAAGAAAAAAGAGTATTGCTGCATAATATGAATAGAAATTAATGTAATAATGTACATTATTGTATGCTGATTAAACAGGGGGAAAACTGACTAAAAAGAAATCCATTAATATCTAGTTAGAGCTTTGTTTGGCTATTATATGAATTTGCCATTCAGCTACTATCAAATTCTTTTATCCTTTCAATTAATAATATAGATAAGCCTGTACCAATATGAACTAGAAACAAAGCATATGCCCAAACAGGAAAATAGAAAGGAAAGAATGGAAGGAATAGAAAAAATGAGAGGTAAGCAAAAAAGAAAGAAAGGATGGAGAATGTATTAAACAACACATGCTTGGTACTTTATCAAGTATTTACACATGTTATCTCATTTAATCCTCACAATAATATGGGAAGTAGGTGTTATTATCATTACCCACTTTAGATAAGAAAACTGAGGCAGACAGAGGTCAAGTGACTTGCGCAGAGTCATGGAGCTCAGCTGGGAGGTCAGGTTTCAACCTGGGCCTTCCTGACCCTCAGCCCAGCACTCTACATAGGCCCACTCGATTGCCTCCTGCAGAGCAAATGAAGCAGCAGAATCTAGAGCAAGAGAATGCAGCTCTGACCCTCTGAACAATCCATGGAGAGATGATCTATTTAACAGCAACCTGAGGCAGAGCTAACCTGTTTGGGTGGTTACAGAGTGAGACATGTGAGAAGATTCTTCTATAACCTGTCAGCTCTTGTGTTTCCTTGACTATTAAGCAGAAACTATTCAATTATGTTGGGGTATCTACTCTCACTTTTCTACCTTTTGGTCAGAAACAGATAATCAAATCAATATTGTCTTCCTATTTGTTCTGTGATAAGCCTGGCAATCTACTTTTTTATTTAGAATCTCCAACTTTATTTGTCCCTAACATCTAGCAGAATGCAGTCTAGCACAGAATAAATCAATAGGCATGCAACAAATGCTTGTTGAATTGAATCCAATCTACACATCAAGTTTAAAACAAAGAACAAAATGTTGATTGTAAGAATAAAATAAGCACTGAGAAAATGTTTTTCACAGTCTCTTTAAACTAAGTTAGCTGAGAGTACTTGTAAATTTCTAAGCCGATCTATAGGAAAGTAGCTACAGCCAGTTGGTTAGGCTGCTTAGGCTATTTCTATCTTTTTCCTTAGTAAAGAAATCAATGACAGAATTTATCCAATAAAATTTTCTGTTTTAGAATATATTGTACCTGTCAATAAAAAGTTATTTTAAAAAAAGAATATATTGTAAATTTTTTATATCATTGAGAAAAACTATTGTTAAACATCAATGAATAGCAAATACTGTTTCTTTCAGATCATAACTGGAAGGAGATAAAGTATGCAGTTTTGAACTTTCTAGAACTATGCATCATCTTCCCTCTGGCCAATTTTCACTCTAATGCTGTTTCTCCACATACCCTTAATTTACCAGTATCCCTACCCCTATCCTCCACTTTTGGTCTTCTGCTCAGGGTTCAAAAAAATCAGAACAACCCTACCATTACCTCTGCCTGCCTAATGACTACCCTAATATTTCATAACTATCCCAGACAAAATATTCTTTTCTAGTCACTATAATTCTAACACAGTTTCTCCAATTAAATATAAGTTCCTTGAGGGAAGAGTTCAACTTTTTTGTATTTGTATCTTCAGTGGTTAGCAGATTGTATATGCTTAATACATAAAGTTTATTCATTCACTGTTTTATAATTAGGAATCTGGGGGAGGATTCTGAGAAGATGGAAGAGTAGGTCAGAAAATCACAAGTTCTCTAGATCTCCTTCACAAACAAAACAAAGCCAAGTCTCAGGGAAACTGTAGACAAGTAGAAAAAGTAAGACTAGAGACGGAACAGGGGTCCTCCTGGGATAACTCAAGAAAATCAAAAGACAGACCCCAGGATGGGGCTTTAACATGGGTGAAGTATAAACAATCTCCAGGTTAGCTCCACAGAAACAGCAAACGGGTGGGGATTGGAAGAGAACTCTGGGAATAGGTCGATTCTGAGGGAGCCTTAGCCAGAGCCACAGGAACTTTTCCAGGAGTCTTCAAATTTTTTAAATAGGGGGCCAGTTCACTGTCCCTCAGACTGTTGGAGAGCCGGAAAAACAGTAAAAACAATAAAAACAAAAACTTTGTTTTGTGGGTTTTAAATAAAGAAACTTCATAGCCCTGGGTGGGGGGATAATTGTACTCAGCTGCCACATCTGGCCTGCAGGCCGTAATTTGAGGACCCCTGTCCTAGACAGTTAGGGCTCTGAGTCTGGGAAGACTGATGGAACCTCTCCTAATGAGGTATGCCAGGCCCTGCTGGCTGCAGAGAATGCCCTGGGTGAGAAGGAACCAGCATACCTGGCACTTGCAGGAGAGTGGAGTCTTTGGCTTAGGGTCCCAAGTCAGAGGAGAAAGCTAAAATGAAGCTAGAGGCACAAATCCCCCTCCTTCCAGGATCAGAGGTGCTTACACTAAAAACTTCTTAATTTTAAAAATGAACAGGTAAAGGAGAAAAAACCCAAACATAAAAACTTACTAAGGGAACAGGGAACTGGGACCAGGATTCATCCCCAGAGGAAGATGGTGAGGTAAAAGAAAGCCTCTTCTGCCCCCCAAAATAATGTTAAATGTCTATGTGCCAAAAAAAAGAATTTATTAGAATTCAAAATAAGATTACAAAAATCAAATAACAGAATGAGAAAAAAACTAAAAAAAAAAAAAAAAAATCAAGAAAAACAAGATTATAAAGAGACAGTCAACCAACCAGAAGTCTTAAAGAAGAAAAAAATGGGGAAATTAGAATTGGTTAAGGGGAAGCTAGTGAAATTATAAGAAAACAAGAAATAATAAAACAAAATTTAAAGAATGAAAAAATTAAACAGAATATGACATCTTGTAAGAAAAAGAGCAAATTTGGAGAACAGATAAAGAGAAAATATAAAAATAATTGGACTATCTGAAAACTATGACAAAAAAAAAAAAGATTCTGGCACAATCATACAAGAAATAATCAAAGAAAAGTGTCCTGATGTGATAGACCTGAGGGGAGAGTAGAAATAGAAAAAAGTCTACAAATTATTAACTCAAAGAGATCCTACAAGGAAAACACATAGAAACATTATTGCTTAATTTCAAGAACCCCTGATCAAAAAGAAAATTTTACAAAAAGAAACAAACAATTCAAATATGCTGGAATTATAACTATACAGGATTTATCAGCAGCTGCAGTAAAAGACTACAGGTTCTGGAATAGTATATATCAACAATCAAAAGAACTAGGCTTGAGGCCAAAAATATCATATTCAGCAAAATTAAGCATAATATTGAACAAACAAAATAGACATTTAATGAACTCTCAAATTTTCAGGATTTTGTCTCAACCAAACCTGAACTCAATAGAAAATTTAACATGTAACATATACAAACTATCAAAAATTAATTTCAAGGAACTCAACAAGGACAAATTGTTTATGTTTTATTACCTGGAAATATAAACTATTATACTGAAGACTGACATCAATAATTGGGTAGTTCAAAGAAAGATGGGGGAAAAGCTGAGTATAATCTAACTCTAAAAAGCAAACGTGTATGGGAAAAGATAAACTGTAATTATATTATAAAAATGAGGTACAGGGGTAGAACCAAAACAGAGACATTAGACAAGAAAAGAGAGCTGGTAGTATTGAAAAACTACTAATATAGGGAATGGGTTAATAAACAGACAACAATACACACACACATATATACCCATTCTCCAAAAGTTATAAAGAAATAAAAGCAGAGGGAATAGGATAAGGTGGGATATAGAACAGTGTGTAGATTTATAGCAGTGAGACAAGGTAGGTAGATTAATGGGAATGGAATACAGATGGAAGAAAAGGATAGGGAGAGAATATAAGGGAGGGATCCATGTGGGGGGGGGGGGAACTTAAGTAATAGCAAGGCAAGTTAAAAAGTAGAACTAAAATAGAAGAGTTAGCAGGGATAGGAAATAAGAGAAACATACAAACACAATAACAAGTTTAAGAAATAGAAAGTATTAGGAAAAAAATAGGGCTAATAATCAGACAAAATTAAAGATTTAACCAAGAGAGAAATCTACATAGTATGTTAACCATATTGTTTTAGATGCATGACTATATGTGTAAGTGCATATGGATATATGTGTCCATGTATAAATGTAGGTTTATGTATGTTTACATACACACACACACATACATATGAGTGTGAATATTTATGTATGTTTTAAATAAATATATTTTTAAAAATGAAACTTTCTAAATATTACACAGCTGGTCAAAAAGCATAAGGGTACATACAATTCAGTGGAATAAGCAAAATAAATTTATGATAGATTCATTAAGTCATATTATACATATTATATAAGGGATATAATATATAATATAAATGATGAATATAAATATTCTAATATATGTTATGATACAGACTATTTTTATTAAGATGACCCCCAAAAAGTATATATACAATAATGCTTTTAAGGTAAGATTTACACAATTTAAAATGAGAAAAAATCTTGTTCCTAAGGTTAAAAATATACTGCACAATTACACAAGTTGAGAGAAGATAGAAAGGCAAAAATAAATCAGAAGTGGTGAACCAGACACAGTGGGGGTTGATAACAGTGTTGACAGCAAACATATGCTGCCTTTTGAGGCCAAAAAACATATTGAACTATGATGGGGTATAAGCCAAAGGAACATCTATAGAGTAGGAGAAAGGTGCTAGTGAAAGGTGTGGGGAAAACAAGCATGTGACCACAGGTGGCACCTGACACAAAAAATGAAGCTGTTTGATGTCTGCTTCAAGAACAATAATGTTTCAAGCTGCAATCAGATAATATATCACACTTGGAAATAGTGTGGGTACCATAAATTGTACACTCAAGAGAATGCAGTGTGAAAATTCAGATATCTATTTTCAAATGATGCTCATGCATTTACTCTACTGGCAATGTCACAAATTCAGACCAGCATAATAAAAAGACCCATCTGCCAATTGTATGGTCTATTATGGTGACAGGCTCTTCTCACTATCATCATTAATCTTTCATTTTCAAAGTTAAGGATTTAGAGCAATCATGATAATTTTTTTCACAATTAATTTCCAATGATTTACATAATCTGTTAATAGCAAATGATCCTATTCTATTTTTAAAAGGCATGTTTGGGATGCAGTCAATCAATAAGCATTTGTTAAGCACATATTTTAGGCTATGGCTATGTTAATTAAGTCAATTATTTGTGAAATACTCACAATGTGTCAGGCAAATTGCTAAGTGATTGAAGGTTATGGATGAAAGGTAAAACAGTTTTACCCTCAAGGAGATTATATTCTAATGAGGAATAAAACATACAAATAATTAGGAATTTATAAAATATATACAGAGTCCATAGAAGCAATCTGAGAAAAGAAGACATTAGGAAATTGGAGGGACTAGGAAAAACTTCCTGAAGAAGATAGGTTTTGCCACGAGTAGTGAACAAAGTCAGAGAAACTAAAAGCCAAAGAAATGAAAAAGAGAGTCCCTTGCCCCCATGTCATGTCACTAATTGTGTCCTGGTAAGCCTCTGCCTTGTATCATCACTCCTAGAATCTACTGCCTTTGGTCCTACATATTTGCTGTAGAATGAAGAGGCAGTAAATCATGTAACTATTTTGATTGGGCCCATCACATATTTAGGCTAAACAACCTCAGCTGGGCTCTCACTACTATAAAGCAATCCTAGACACCTCTCATTAATTCACTATCCAACTCTCATAGACACTCTTTCATCCCTTTTCAAGGCTTCTGTGGTTTTGCCTTCACTCCTTAATCTTAGCTAAGAAACTTGACTCATATTTTACAGGGAAAATTAGACTATTTTGTTTTATATTGAGTCAAAATTTGTCTTCTGTAACTTCCACCAGATAGTTTTAGTTCCAGTGCTATCCAATCACAGATAACATCACACTAGAAAAAAAGTGTGGAGATCACGAATTGTACACTCAAGAGAATACAGTGTGAAAATTCAGGTCTGTTTTTGAATCTGCATGTGGTCTATTGGCCTGATAGTCCTCTAAACATCTGAGACAACTCTTATGTCTGAGTGAAAGTTCTAGCTTGTTGGATCCTAACTGGAGAAAGTAACTAGAGTCTCTTCTTCCTGGGTGTTTTTGCTTTAGAAGTGGAAAAAGAGCAAAACTTAGAGAATACAATTATGACGTAGAAAAATGTCCAATAGGAGACACTGCTGAGGAGAGTCTGATAATAATATATGGAAATCTTTCCACCAGAGAATATAAGAAATGGGCAGAATCTGCACTTTTGATGTCAGTACTACTCACTGCCTTTCTCTCTGTCACAAACTTTAATCATTTTGTGAAAATATCTGTGTAATAACTTCTTCATTTAATGTGGCTGCAATAGAATTTTAATATTATCAAATGACCTTGGATAATAAAGGTTTCATTCCATAATTTGTATATCCAAGGTAACAGATGGTAGTAAGAGGTACAGGCAAGATAGCTAAACTGACAGAAAGGTAACAAAGGACGAAAACCTACTAATCAGTAGGAATGATGTAAAATGCTTTAAAAGTAGAAGAGTGGTCAGCTAGGTGCTTCAGTGGGTTAGAGTCCAGGCCTAGAGTTGGGAAGATCCGAGCTCAAATACTGTTTTACACTCTTACTAGCTATGTGACGCTGAACAAACCACTTAACCCTATTTTCTTGTTTCCTCCGCTGTAGAATGAGCTAGAGAAAAGAAATGGCAAACTACTCCAGTATCTTTGTCAAGAAAACATTAAATGAGATCATGAAAAGTCAGACATGATTGAAATGACCGAATGATAAAAAGAAAGAAATTTAGAGTTCTATACTGTGGATAGAAGGAAACCAGGGTGACTTACGTCTACTAGGGACAGATCAAATCCCAAAGAAATTAGAAGCCAGTTAGTTGACTAATAAGTGAATAAGAAGTCAGGAATTATTCTCCAAGTAGACCCAACAACAAGAAAGTATGTCCAGAAGTCTTTTAAGATTGACCTGGGAGAAAATCAGACTATTAGAATTTTAAAGGATATGGATATGTCAGTTACAGAGTTCAATACAGATTAAAAGAAGCAAGAGCTTTACTAATAATTTATACCGGCTAGGTTACTAGAAGTTCCTGGAACATATCTTGCCTTTGGTTCATGTTGTTTCATTCTTTAGAATGCTGTTCTCTCTGTATTTCCCATTCAAATTCTACCCCCATTTCAAAACTCAAATCCGAGGTACTTCATGAAAGTTTCTCCAAATCTACTACTCACTAGAGATGATCTCTCCTTTCTCTCAAAACATATTATATTTCTCATCGAGCGTGGAGATGACATAAAGCTGAGAAGATGTCATCTAACACACTGGATGGCAGGATCAGGATCCAGAAGGATTTCATTAGGACAAAGCCCTGAGATAAATCTAATAAAATAAAAATTCAGTAGCAATAAATGTATAGTGTTGCACTTAAGTATGGATACTAGTTATCCTTTAAAGAGAGATTTTAGCATACAGCAAGAATAATACGTTGGGAATACAATATGGCAGCTCTCCCCAAAAAACTGATCCTGTGATAGTTTAAGGGGGACAAAAATTCCAAGAAAGGTCGCATGGCACAGTGAAGATATAATACAATTTAGAGGACTCAGACTTGGAATCAGGATGACTTGGATTCAACTTCTACCTATAAAATTAGCTCTGGACTTGACAAGTCATTTAACTTCTCAGTCCCTCATCTGAAAAATAACAGCATTAGTCTCTAAGGTCCCTTCCAGTTTTAGATCCATAATCCAATGACAATCTTGCTGTGCTCTGCCCTCAGCAACTCTTAACTGTGTACTATGTTCAATTCTGAACTGCTAGAGTTTAAGAAGGATGCTGATAAGCTAGAGAATGTTAAGATAAAGGCTTGTATACAAGGATAGTGAAAGGATTTGAGCCTATGACATGTAGATTGGTTCATGAGATATTTTTAGTGTTGTTGATATTTAGTCATTTCAGTTTGATTCTTCATGATGCAATTTGGGGTTTTCTTGACAAAGATACTGGAGTGGTTAGCCATTCCATTCTCTAGCTACAGGCAAGTTTAGCCTATAGAAAGGAAAATACAGGAAGAAGATAGTATTTGAAAGTCTGTCATGTAGAAGAAGGAATAGACTTGTTCTGTTTGGCTCTAGATAATAACTCAATTTGCCAAAATGCACATTTGGGGATGTCATAAAAAATTTCTTAACAAGTAGAGCTTTACAACAATGGAACTGCCTTAAAGAGAGTACCATCAACAACCAAGTATGTTTTAGATAGGATTCCTATCAGATTAGATTGAACTAGAAGGCTAATAAAAGTCTCTTCCATCTATAAAACTCTATGATTCTGATGGCACTTACAACAGAATATAGATTCAGATTCTGCCTTACGGTTATTTCAGTATCATTCCTTACCACATATCCTTCTCCCCAATTCAATTATAGCTTTCTTAAGAGCAGGAACTTTATTATTATTATTATTTTTATATATCCCTCCCCCAACAAGTGACTATTTTTATATATAGAAGGCACTCAAGAAATATTTGTTGAAAAAACTGAGTAAAACAAAATAACTGGAAAAGGATAAAGGAAAAATCCTATATTTTAAAAAAAATAAACTGCACAATCACAGGATTCTGAAAGAAATTTTATGAAAAAATACCTTGGGTACTTAGTTAGACTTAATATGAGTACTTTCAGACCTGTTCCCTTTACTATAGATGAAGGTCTAGATGGCATGCTCTTAATTTAGGATATGATCCAAAGTTTAAAGGATTAGCTAACATTTCTTCTTCTTTTTTTTTTTAAAAGGAATTATTTTCTTCAGTCAATTTTTTTGCTTCCTTTTCTAAGGTGTTGGTGTCTGGCTCCCCTCTACCTCTAAAATTTTTTTTCATGACTTTCCTACAAAGCTATTATTTCTTTTCCCACAATTTTTTACATGCGTTTTTTAAAACTTTTGAGTTCCATATTCTCTCCCTTATTCCCACCCCCACCCCCATTAAGAAACCAAATGCAAAACATTTCTATAAAAGTCATGTTGTGAAAGAAAACATAGGTCTTTTACCCTAATTAAAAAAAATAACTCTCAAGAAAAATAAAGAGGGGAAGAAGGAAGAAGAGAAGGAAAAGGGGGAGAGAGGGGAGAAGGATGTATCAATCTGTATTCAGACAATCAGTTTCTTCTCTAAGTATGGATAGGATTTTCCATCATAAGTCCTTCAAGAGTGGCAGTACATTATTGTATTGCTGCTGATAATAGTAAAGTCATTCACAGCTGGTCATCCTGGAACAATGCTATTTTTTTGTATACAAGTACATTTCACTTTGCTTGAGTTCATGAAGGACTTTACAGGTATTTTTTTTTTTTTTGAGAGCATCCTGTTCATTTCTCATAGAACAACAATATTCCATGACATCATATACACAATTTATTCAACCATTTTCCAACTGATGGGCATCCCCTCAATTTCCAATTTTTTGCCCTGAGAACTGTTGCAAATAATTTTGTACATGTAGGTCTTTTTCCTTTAAAAATTTTTTTAAAGTTTTCTTTGGTATTCATGCCTACTAGTGGTTTTGTTAGGTCAAAAGATATACAGGAATTTATAGCCCTTTGAGGATAGATCATATCTTTTGATCATTTATTAATTGGGACATAGCTATTATTTTTATAAAATTGACGCAGTTCCCTCTACATTTGAGAAATAAGGCCTCGTCAGAGAAATTTGCTTCTCTTTATACAATTACTATTCTCTCTCTCCTTTCACCTTGTCCATCCTCAAAAGTGTTTTGCTATCGATCACTCCCTTTCCAAATGCCCTCTTTTATCACTCTCTTCTAGTCCCCTCTTATTTTCCCTATCTCTGTTTTAAAATCCTTCTTGAACTCTTCCAAGAGAGCCTTTTGAATTGAAGACCAGTATATATATATATATAATAGCCTGCTTTGAGGTATCACCTGAAGGCACTTTGCCATTACTGACCTCTTCTGGGTTTGTATTCTGATCTTCCCAGTAGACATAGTAGCTCTACATGGTTAGCATAGGGGAGACTATCCTGAGCTTCCTCTGCAGGACAACAGGGGCTTCTCACTGACTGAACTGGGGCCCTCATTGCAGGCTTCTCCACTGCTGCTGAGTGGTCTCTACTTATTATGCTGGGGTTCACGGACTCACAATTTGTCTGAGTAGTTGCACAGGAGGTCTCACAGTAGGTTTGCTGATTTACTGGCCTTCTGAACCAGGACAGAGTAGCCAGTGTTGCTGTATCTTGCCTAAGTGCCTACCGATAGATTCCCCATGCAAGATCTCCCCACAATACCTGCTCTGGGCCAACTTCTCCCTGCCCAACTGAGACTTCCTGAAGTCCTTCCAAGATATCCTAAGTTAAAAAACTATTACACTCCAAATGTTTGTGGGTTCTGTCACTCCAAAAATTGTTCAGAGGCTTGATTTAATGTGAATTCCAAGAGAAGCTGTGGAGAATTTGGACAATATCCTGTCTACTCTCCTCTATCTTGGCTTTGCTCCTGACAGCATTCTAAATGATAGACTCTAAATAAAAAAATCTTAGCAGGCTAAAAAATTTAGTCAAGTTAATTAAAGTGAAACTTAACTGCAACAAATGTGAAGTTCAATTTTGTAAGTTCAGGATAGGAAGAAGTGATTAAATTAAGACTTCCTATAAAGAAGATAAGAGAGTTTTAGTAAATTGAAAACTCATACATGTCAATAGTATGCCATGACAGATGAAAGAGGTGATAATCTGCACTACCATCAAGAAAGGTCCACAGTAAATAAGTTAGTGATATTCCACCATACTTTACTTAGGCCATATCTAAAATACTTTGTTTAATTCTCCATACTGCATATCAGGAAAGATAAAGACAAATTGGAGTTTACCTAAAAAAAGGAAATCAGAATGATAAAATTACTTAAGAACATGTTAAAGGACTCCTCAACTGAAAGAAAAGGGGATTTTTATGTCAGAGAAGACTTCATGACAACAGTTACCAAGTATTTGAAGGGATGGCACATAGAATTCAATACAACAAATATTTATTAACTCCCTCCTGTATATATGGTACTGTGTTTTTTGAAGAGAGATTAGATTTGTTTTGCTTAGCCTCAAGATGCAGGACTAGGAACAAAAAGAGGCTATTAAGGAAAGAGAGTGGATGGACAAAGTAGTAAACCTTATTCTGTTCTATTAAGTATATTATTCCTCAACAATAGGGGTAGGGATTGAGTGGTATAATAATGGTAATAATAGCAAACATTAATTTAACACTTACTATGGTCCAAGCATTATGTTAAAGGCTATAAAGTAATTATCTTGTAAATATTGATCCTCACAATAACTCTGTAATGTAGATGCTATTATTATTCAAAAAACAATCAAGCTCTAGAACTTTTTGTTTGCACATGTCCTTTAAAACGTGAACTATGTAAGCCAGTAATGTGGTATATTAAAGACAGTTATGTCTTGTGGCCAATATAAATTAATGCTAATTTCTGACATATGTTCCTAAATCCTATAAAATGGATCAAATAATTATTACATTACAGTTTTTCACTTATTTGTCCAAATTAGAGTGGAGTACTTTTCCCTGCCACCTCTTTGATACAACATCAATAAGCATTTATTAAACACCTATGTGTCAGACATCATTCTAGGCATTAGGTGATGAAACTCACCTTAAGGTAGTATCAGAGGAAAGAAGGGGGGGAAGGGGAGACAAGATATGTTGAGAAGAAAGAATCTTTTAAGATATGACAACTGATTGGATGGACTGGCAGTAGGAGAAAAATGAAATAGGAGATATTGGAGACCTAAGAAAGATATCTATGTTGTGAGCTTGGATGACTGAGACAATGGGGATGCCTCAATAGTATGTTAGGAAGAGGGGAAGATCTTAAAGGAAAGTTAATGAGTTCAATTTTGAATACACTGAACTTAAATGTCTTTGAGACATTTCTACTCTTCCCCAGCACCTATTCTATTCTACATTTCTATGTAACTGAGAAACAGGAGTTACCAAAGAAAAGAACATAGAATATAACATGACAACTCTTTTCAGAAAGACCTTAAATATTAAATGGAAAATATTCATTTTAAAGAAATTCCAAGAGAATTAAAAAAAAAAGTTTTGCATGTGTTAACTATCAATCAGTAAACTAATATCTAAAACTGGCAAAAAAAAAAAAAAAACCCAAACCATCTCATTCATTTATGTTTTGAGGATAACTCACACTGAAATGGTGTTTTATATTTTAAATATATCATCAAATGGCTTTATAAATGTAATACATTTATTACATTCTTATTGCTTTTTTATTATTATATTTGGGATTAAGTCACTATCCATATTGCTTATGAATGAAGAAACAAAGACAAATTAGCTTCAGGAAAGACTCTACTGTTAATTTGAGTTAACTTCACAGTGTGTAGCCATAGTGGGAATTTCTTTATTTTGCTTACAGAATAAAGAAAAATATCTTTTTCTTGTTTGCTTACCATATAATGTTTTTTCTTAACTGCAAATTAGAATTTGCAAAACTAATAGATAAACATTTTCCTTTGATTAAATCCTAATATGCATGAATATATGATGAAATGTATAGTTATATCTTCTGGAGGGGAAAGAGTGACATAAAGAAAACCATTTTTTTAAAAAAGGTTTTGAAATCTGCTTTAAAAAGTAAAGTATGTATGCCAGTAGTATAATATAGAAAGGATAGTTTTTGTAATAAAAATATCTTATACCCAAAATAAAATAATGCTGAAACTTGTAATGTGTTTCCAAATCTTGTAAAATGAATCAAATAATTATTACATTACAGTTTTTTACAAATTTATCCAAACTATTAATTTCACTTGATAATTTCATTCAGGATTTTTGCTGAATCCAAAGCTTTTAAGTATGTTATAACTTACTGTTTAATGTTCCTTGCTTTTATTTAGAAAAGGATAGCCAGAATAGAGAAGGCTCAACTTGGGAATCTGAAGATCAGACTAGAAACCTGCTTCTGACATTTATTAACTGTGTGAACCTGGGTAATTCACTTAATCTCTGAGTCTAGTTTCTTTAGGTATAAAATGAAAAGTTCAACTCAATAACCTGTCAGGTCCTCCCTGCCAACTGGGAATCTGCAAATAGATGATTTTTCATGTCTTTTCTAGCTTTAAATTCTAGTTTAAAATGACAAAAATTGCGCATTTTTGAAATCTGCAAGTTTTGAAATTTGCCAAATTTTTGAAACATTTGATGGCAGAAAATCCAGTTCTTCCACTTACTACTTAGAACAAGTAACTTTCCTTCCACAGACCTGTTTCTTTACTTGAAGCAATTTAGGCTAGAATAATCTCAAAGGCTTCTCAAAGCTCTAGAATTTGGGACTCCCTTGGCTTTCTTCTTTCCCTTTCTTCCAACCCCACAGATCTCCCACTGAGACTAAGAACCTCTGACTCCTCTTGCTTCTCTGGCTGCTGTAATAGTAGTCTGTTTGCTCAGTAGTACTCTGTCACAACCACTCATCTGGTTCTTCCAATTCCCAGACCTGGCTACATCAAAAAAAAACTGTCCTTAACTCGAAATTAGGAATGTTTTCTTCTGGAATCCTGATGACTTGGTTTAGCAAGTTACACTTTTTTGTAGTCACTTCTCATTGTCCCAGGATGTTTCTGACCACAATAGGAAGCAGCCATTTTTTAGTCCCAAGACTGATCACGTGCAGTTATAATCTCCTCCCTACCCATTCTGAGGCTCTTAGATCAGTTGGTCAGGAGTGCCTTCAGTCTATCACTTCCAAAGAACAACAGCAACCATGCTTCTCATTACAGTTTATATTTCTATAGCACCTTAAGGTTTACAAAGCATTTTCTCCCTACTAAAAAAGTCCTTTGAGAGAGGCAGTACAAGTGGATTTTATAGATGAGTAAACTGAGGTCTGTGGAGGTAATTTGACCCAGGTCACACAACTAAGTTTTGAAATCAGGCCTAAAAACCAACACTTCTCACTCTAACCCCAGTTTTCTCTCTACTATAACATCTTGTCTCTAGGGACACATATAAGTCAGTTTCTACAATTCAGAGATTAGATATACAGAATCACAGAAACAGAATTAGAAGGATTCTCAGAGGCCAATAAGTCTAGCAACTTCATTTTAGAGATATAGACATTTAGACCCTGAAAAAAATTAAGTCACCTGCCCAAGGTCACAAGATCACAGAACCAAACTCCCTCAATATACAAATTCAAAAAAACAAAAAACAACAACAACAACAGAGCCTAGGAAGTCTAGTGACTTGCTCAAGAATCAGAGAAAGGCTTGGAACAAAGGCCTTGGATTTCAGAGTCTGTGTTCTTCCCATAGTATGATACAACTGCCTCTCGAGCCACACTGTTCTGAAACGAGCCAGCACTACAGGGTGGCCACTCTACTGTGAAAGTTCTCTGCACAGCCCAAAATACTGGTGGTTTGATGTTCCAGGTGCCTCAGTGGAGCTGAAACCAAAGATTACAGATTTCCTCTTCTCTCCCTTTCCTTGGCTTCTCTTCCTTTTCCATTTTGACCACCATTTACTTCAGGAAATACTTAGTCATATTAAAGGACTTCATTTCGGGTTCAGGTCTGATCAAAAGACCATAGGAAATCCTGCTACTGCTGAGATTCTCTGAACAGTACAAAGAAAAAATTTACTTCAGTTTTTCTATGTAGAGCTGTTATGAACTTGAGAGAACATCTTGATCATCCCTCTCTTCCTTCTCCAAGCAAGGAAACTAAGGCCTGGAAAGGGGAAATGACATGTCCAAAGTCACCTAAGTACCAAGTGGCAGAGCCAGGATTCAAACCTACATTTTGCATGCAAACTCTACATTCAACCTTCTTTTCATAGTACCATGTTTTACCATCTCCACATGACAAAGATAAAACTGAAGTTGGAAAACTTATTTGGCAGACATGAGGAAAATCTAAAGAGGGAACATAAAGTTCCTAGAGGTGATTCTCAATAAGTACAGCTGTCTCCAAATCCCTGAAGAGCTGTCATAGGAAAGAGGGATCAGACGTGCTCTGCTTGCCTCCAGAGGGGAGAACTAGAAGCAATGGGTAGAAGCTGCAAAAAGGCTGATTTAGGCTTGTATAAGGAGAAATCTGCTAACAATTAGAATTACCTAAAAGTATCATGATAATGAGCCCCCCCTTTTTAAAGGCAGTAACACAAATGCTCTCTATGTATCAGGTACTGTGAAGAAGGAATTCTTTTTCCAATACAAGGGAGATCAAATAGCTTTCGAAAATTCTTTAATTCTGAATATCACCAAGGTGTTTACATTTAAAAAAAAATTGGTATTATATGGATGGTATTAATAAAAGTGACCAATTAAATTCAATTTTTCTTTATTCAACAAATCAAATGTTTATGCAAGGATCACTGCATGTTAAGGAGCAATCTAATGTCCAGGGATCTCCATGAGTCATTTCTCTAAAAAACTGAAAACCTATCTATACACACCCATCCAGTGAGGCTCTCATCCATATCTTTTAATCAACTTATCAGGCATGTCAGTCAGTTGAAGTAACAAGGCACCCTGAGGTGAAATAGTAGGTAGAATAAACCTGATGAATCAAACACCTTCCTTTCAGGTCTTCTGAGATTGGAGATAGTTTAGGACCTGAAGGCTAACAATCCTAGGAATAAGCAGTCTTCCCTTCTTTCTCACTCTTTTTGATCCCTCTTACAACTTACAATTCATGTCCTAAAGTCATCAGAGAGAGAAATTTATCGAGTAGGAGCTAACCATCCTCCTCACCCTAATAACAAATGTCAACTAAATTATATTTATCAGTCAGTAAAGCTCAGATGCCCCCCCCAAACTACTGGCCCTACTTCTAGCCCAAATTCCTTAAAATTGTCAAATAGTGCTATAATTTTAGCAATTCCTGGACTCTTCACTATCACCTCCCATATCCAAACTCTTCCCAAGGCTTGCCAATTTAACCTTTGGAACATTTCTCAAATAAGTCTCTCCTCTTCACACTGCCATCTTTCTAGTGCAGCTCTTCAATGCCTCAATCCTAGACTATTAAAATAGCCTACTGGTGGGTCTGCCTTACATAATTCCTCTTCCAATCCATTCTTTATTCAGCTACCAAAGAGATTTTCTTAAAATACCAGTCTGATCATATCCCTCCCATACTCAATAAATCCCAGTGGCTTCCTATTGTCTCCAGAAGCAAATGAAAATTTCTCCAGAAAACAAAATGCTTTGTTTGGTATTCAAAGTCCTTCATAACCTAGCCCCACCCCTACTTTTCTAACTGTCTTACATCTTTCTCCCTGCCACATCCTCTGATCCAGTGACATCTGCTTTATGACTTCTGCAAACACTCCTATATATAGTTTTTCTCATCCCATTCCCCAATTAGAATGTGAGTTCCTTCTTATCAGAGACAATCTTTTTTTTCTTCAGTGTTTGGGAGGCTCCAAAGGAAAATGTGGGAAAGAATAGATATTGGACTGACTTCTGAAGGTCCACAGAGCCTTTATGATGACCTCTTTGTTGCATGCTTGTGAAACCTGGACAGTAAACCAGCGCCATGTCAGGAAACTGAGGTCCTTTCTTAGATAAAGCTGCCAAGCATTCCAACTCTACTGCAGAGAGCATGATTCCAATTGGGCTGGCCACATTGTTGAAATGCCAAATATACGCTTGCCAAAAAAATTATGTTATGGAGAATTCACATAGGACAAGTGCTCAGTGATACAAGAACACTCTCAAAGTCTCTCTTAAGAACTTTAGAATCGATTGTATGACATGGGAGACATTGGCACAGGACCACCCAACATGGTATGCCCTCATCAGAATAGGTGCTTTGGTCTCTGAGAAAAGCAGAATTAGCTCAGAAAAAATATGAGATGTGCAAAATTAGAGATCACCCCAAATGTTCAAAGGGACTATTCGTCTCTGACCTGTGGCAGAGCATTCTGAGCTCATATTGGTATGTTCAGCCACAGTTGGACACACTATATCTCGACTAACATTGATGTCATTTTGGTTCTCTTCGAGTACATAGGACAACAACCAACCAATCATCAGAGATTCTCTTACTTTTTTTTCCTATTTGTATTCTCAGTACTTAGTACAGTACTTTACACATAATAATGATTTTTCATTTGGGACCACTCAATATACTACTGTTGCATCAACAAGATACTACTGGAGCATGTAGATTGCTTACTGATTATCCCCAACTCTAAATATGTGACCAACCCATGTTCTTTTTCTGTCACACATTTCTTTGATGCCATCTTTTACATAATTTCCAATGTAAAATCTTTTATTTAAAATGTTACAGTTGGCTCATTCCAACAATGAATTTTTCTTCATTGTCCTTTGGGAAATTCTTAACTTCTAGTAGGGTTTTTATTTGGTAATGAATTCTGTGGCGATAATCAGTCCATGGCGAATTCATTAATTCAAAATTGCCCTTAGTACTGTGTGGTCTCTCATTTATATCCAAAGTAACAGTGGCAGCTGTGGCTGCTAATGAAATAATAGCTGCCTTCAAGAAGTTTATATTCTACTGGGGATAGAACAGATTTCCTATAGAATGACATGAACAAATACTTTTCTTGAAATCTCAAGTTGTATATACATAGGTGACTAAAAGTTCTAGTTTTAAAGAACTCTTGTTATAAAATATATTAAGATAAAGTAAGATTAATAATAGTGTCCTAATGACTGTCATGATCTTAAGTACTTTCTTGTTATACTGTCCTTTATCACAACTTACTAACTACCAATGAAAGATAAGAGCAATGTAGTTTATGCATTAATATTTATACAATGTGTTCTTAATATAATATGTGCTATTTACTTGTTTATGATATATAATGTACTTTCTTAATTACATTGTCTTAAAACTTATAGATTTATTAATGTAGCAGATTCTTATTTTGTATTGAACTACAATTTGCTAGAAGGAATAATTCAATTCAGGTCTATACATAAAGCAAAAGAACTATTTCAATTCTAACTATAGTTTAATCTATTAATTATAGAGACAAGGAAATCAAAGAGACTTTGGTGTTATGTTAATTATATAGTTACATGATGAAACTGAAAAACCAATGTGTGGGCAAAACCTCAATTAAAATATTTTTGGCCCATTTGGAGAGCTGAATAAATATTTGTTTTTATATTCTCAGTCCTATTATAGTTCCTGACGCACTAGGAAATGTTTTATAAATGCTTATTCAATGATTGACTGAAGTACAGAAAAACGTTCTAACAATTACAGGTATTCAAAAGTGGAACGAGATGCCTCAGGAGGCCATAGTTTGTATCTCATTGGAAATTTTTCAGGGAAGACTACATTGAACACTTGTTGAGTATGACATAAGAGGGGATTTCTGTTCTTGTAAGGGTTGTGCTGTAGACAGCCTCTGAGGCTCCTTTCCTATCTGGTGTTCTGTGATAACATGTTTGGTGATAGAATCTTGAGTGTTTTTATGACTCCACTAGGAATTTATGTGAATACTTTTGGCAAAACTCAATCTATTAAGAATATTTCCTGAGGAAATATATGTATGCGAAATAGTACATCTTAATACATAGAGAAATATCTAAGAAATAACTCACTGAAATATTTAAATTGTAATTCATAAAACTTTTATATTCTCAACAAATGATATGAATTATTTTTAATAATGATGTAAGGTTGCTATTTAAAATAAAGCATTGGTATTTATCACTTATCAATCAGTCCCAAGATAATTTTTAAAGAAATTGACAAAATCTGACATAATTTAGCACATTACTCAAAAACACAAAGATATATCTTCATATGAATTTGTGCTTTAATCATCTATCTTGAAAAAAGTCTATGTTAATATTTTCAAATGAATAGATTTTCTATATTTCCAATAGCTATCAACAAAATCTGATATTTAGAGGTTGTCAGGATACATGATTATATTGAGAGACTTTTACAAATTACTTTTACAAATGTGTTAGTTATGATGCTTTAGATTAGAATAATTCTTCAAAGGTATTCAGAGATTCAGAAGAAGATGAAAAAAAAGTGAAAATCTGTATTCTTTCCAGAGTTAATAGTTTTAAGATAAGTGCTTTTCCCCCCTAATATGTTTTTACAGAGAAAACATAAAACTTTGCCTTTATCACAAGGTTAAGTATTAAATCCAATTTGCTAGTGAAAAAGGCATATTCTGAAAAAGACATGCTAACATTTTTCTAGAATAAATTAAATAATAATTTTCTTTGAATTTGAAAATTCAAAACACCATGTTACTGAAGAGACATAAGATTATCTACATGGGCTCTTTTGTTTCTTAATCTTTTCATTTTATAATTGAAGTTGTGAGTTTCCAAAAAAAACAAGGATTTATTTTCAGTGTTGTTAAATGTATGTAATTACCTATCTCTAATATTAGATAAACAATGTGAAGTTCTTGCTTGTCTTCCTGTGAACATCCTTATTTAATTCCTTATTAGGGCTTAGAAGTTTTCCAATTTCTCAATTAAAAAAGAGCCATAGTACAAAAATAAGAATATCACCTTACAACTGCATACTGCTTAATACCTTTCAAAAGCACTGTCACCTGTTACTTCATTTGATCCTTACCATATCTCTTTGGAGAGAAAAGGTAATATTTATTACATTGTAAAGGCAATATGGTGTAGTGAAAAGCATGTTTTATTTGAAATCAGAGATACTAGGTTCCAATCGCAACTCTGCTAATTATAGTTGTATACCTCTGGATTTATTAAACATCTCTGAGTCTTAATTTCCTTACTTGTAAAATGAATCTGTGGACTAGGTGAATTCTTGCCAAATTGTAAGTCAATAAGCCTGATTTTTAATTTGATGGGCTAACATGCTTCTTTATTTCTTAGTATTATAAATTTTGGTATTCTAATTTTAAATAATTTTATTTTTAATAAGTTTAAAATTCTTTCAACACAAAAAGATGGAATATCAAGTTTACAATTAAATTTAATCTTTATTTCACATGAAGAAAATAACATAGGGTCCAAGTATGGAGTTAGAAAGTCATGACTAAGTCTGAAAAATAACTTCACTTAGATTCGAATACTTGAATTTTTATCCATTTTCTCTACTAATAACTAATTCTTCAAGCACATAAAGGAAAAAAGGAAAAAATACTTTAAGGACTTTTTAAGACAAAATTTCAAGCTACCAAATTCTGGCTAGTAATTTTTAAAAGGTTTTCGTGTCAAATAGTAATTTCTTCCTATTCTTAACATTTCAAAACCTAAATTCAATTCTATTTTCAATATTAAAGAAGAGAATATGTTTCTGAGATGCTAAAATTATATTATGTATAATTTGTAAGACACATATCTGATTAATGATCCATAATCTTTAACAAATATATTCATCTCCTCAATATACTTAATCCCCTTCACTATACTTTCTCATTAAAAATAAACATTTAAAAACTGCTATGATATTTTTCCAGATAAAGAAAGTATAATCCTCAGCCAGGAAAGCAGCTGATTCATTAGTTCTCATTATACTATTATAAAATGAATACTTTATGCTAATAGGAAAATCATACTTGCTCTTAGCAGACATCATCTACTGAAATGACTGAGGTCAAGGAAACAATATAAACTGTTTTATTGAAACAGATAGTAAATTTCCAACTGATAATTTTTATTATGTTCATGAAATTGATGATTTAATTTTAGTATATGTGCTGCCGAAGCAAGCACAATGATTTAATTTTTTTAAATTATTTTATCTGGCACCTGCAAGGAAACTACATGAAGTATTTATGCATATGATTTTTTTTTTATAGTGATAAAATAGCTACTTGAAATTATTTAATAATTCCTACCTAAAGAATGTGCAGCTGTGGTTTTAGAGCTGAAAAATCGGCCCAGTCCAAGATCTCCAAGTTTTACTACTCCTGTGGCTGTAATGAATACATTAGCTGGTTTTATATCTGTAAAATAAATTTAAAAAATTGTCAAGAAAGAGGTACGGTGAAAAAGGAAAAATTTTGAAAACTTTTTTTTCAGTTAGGAGGGGAGGGGAAAGAATACAATATTCTTATTAAATATAACTTACTACTAGAAAAATACATTTCAGAATTTTAAATCATTTTCTTGTTATAATTCAGCCATTCTTTTAAAATCACACAAACTGACATTTTAAAAATTCTTTCAGAACTTATATGGGCTGATAAAATACAAAATAAGCAAATATTGGAGCAATAAATATAAATGACACAATATTAATATACTACCAGATTTTGTTCAAACTATGGTTCCATTTTTAATACTGAAAAATCAAACCATATAGAATGTTGCCCCATTCTTCTGCTAGCATCTCTTAGCACTACTTAAACAATAATAATATATTTAATTTTACTATATATGATAATTTAAAAATTAAATTTTCGAATACTTTAGAAACCAAAACTCTTAAGAGATTCAAATAAAATGAAAAGGTTTTTTTCTAAAGTCTATTACTTAATCACTCTCTGATAAGGAAAAACCTAAATCTCTGGCTAACCATACAACAATATCAGCAGTTTAAGAACCAATAATCATAGCTAAATATTTAGGCAGCTATAATAAACATTGTTTATTTAATAAAATATTTAACATAATATTTCTTACATGAGTTCCCCATCTCTTATTATTGTTCATTCCTGATTTAACCAATTATTAACAAGATAAAATGCTTTGAAGAATGAAAGATTAGCGAAATTGCTTTTCATTTTTACTTAAACCCAACCTACTTTTGTGAAGAGCAATTACATTCTAAAAAAATTACAGTATCTGGAAAATAATTGCCCACCAAAAATTATTCTCTTTCATTTGAGTTTCACATAATCTATCTTTAAAATGCAAAGCATCTATCTTAAACTACTCCTCCTCAAATATGCAAGATCTTTATATACCTCTATGCATAACTCGCCGGGAATGCATATGTTCCAATGCACTGCAGAGTTGAACAAAGTACTTCCAAACTGTCCTTTCAGGAATCAATCTTTTTTGTTTCTTAAAATGCTATAAAACAAAGAGAATAAAAAAAATAGTCAAAATTTCTTAAAATTCAGGGAATTTAAATCAAAGCAAATCAGACAAAGTAGTATTTTACCCTCTATGCTGAATTTTACTTGCTATGTCAAGTCAGTTTCTTCACTACTTAATTACTAATCTAGATAATATAAAAGTTTACTTTTAGTTGTTGTACAATCAAATGATATCTTGCAGATATTTATATCTTATAAATTTATAGGTCTGCCTCATTTTATAAAAAAATTAAGAAATTAGAAATGATCATTTGCATTATAAACAATTCTCACTAAAAATACAAGATCTCCGAGTTCCAATTTGTTCTTCTAAAATATAATTTTATTTATAAAAATTCAGTTTACATGAAACAATGAATATTTATGCCATAAATGTTAAGAAACTAAAAACAAATACCTACAATTTGAATTTCACTAAATCATACCTCATGTCTTATATATTCAGTGATAAACTTCATTCCAAAGTCAGGTCAAGCAAATCTTAAAATATCATCATATGCTATTATCATATTATAAACATTTTTAAATCAGGAAGGATTCTGTGATTTTACAAAATGGAATTATCTAGACTATTTTTCAATTGCTGTACAAGAGAAAAAAATAATAATTGTGAAACTGAGGCGAGATTTATAATTTATTAAAACTGATTATATAGAGAAATTATTTTAAAAATAAAAACCATTGACCCCCACTTATTAAAATGCTTTCATATAGATTTAACTAATGCCCATTTTTGTCCCTTAAAAAATCATTCATTCATCAAAAGGATTATAATATTTAAAGGTAAATTCAGCAATAGCTATGTATTCCCTAGATATTCCATAGTTTATAAAACCTGAAATACTATGTAGTTGTTTGTTTGTTATTAATATTGATATGCTAAATATCAGTCAGGGATTTTCAGAATTAATAAATTTTGTCAGGTTTTTTGCAATGTTACCAGATGAGGGCAGGATGAAATGAAAACTATTACTGAGTTATGTACAGGTTATCTATCTTTATTTTATGGAAAAATATAGTATTATTTCTGACTGAAGACTCAGAGAAACCAAAGCATTTTTAAAAATCTTTATTAGCTATTTTAAGCAAAATTCACTTGTATCAAATGATCAAATAACCTGCTATATCACTAAATTGTTATAATGACTAATAATATTATTGTTAGTTGATAAATACAATAATAATACAGATGAAAAAAATTCCAGAATCAAAAAGCAATATAAATTATTTCTAGGCAACATAAAGTATTATTAAAATAATAGAAAATATATGCCAGGTTTTCTATTCAGACTACTTTTAATTCCAGAATATTTTAACATCAGTTTTCATTCAAATGAGGTAATACTGCAAAATCAGTTCTTTACATATTATTTTCACTCAGACTTGGAATGAATCCAAATAAATCCTATGTATGGGTTCTCCCCATAGCAAGATTAGCATATCAGAGACTGTTTGATGTCAACAGGAAGATGGAGACCAGGTTTCTTTTCATTTAAAAATAAATACACAATATCATGTAAGTATAAGGACATGAAAGCATACTTTTATGCTTTAATACAGATTTTTAAATTATCATAATTATACTAACTTTTCAGTTTATAGAAACCTTCAATGTTGTAAATAATATGAATTACAAATGATAATAAAAACTGTCCACAAAATATTTGAAGCAGGCATTTTTTCTGCGTCTATTTCTTGCAAATCTTAAAAAGAATAATGCATAATATTCTGGCATGTTTCTTTAGTGTTTTCATTTCTTCCCAATATAACATGTGAAAACAAAGAGTTGAAATAATTTCAGCAAATTTCCACAACGCTGACATTTTGAAATCAGAAATTCATGGAATTTTTTTTTATAAAAGTATAATTTTTATATTAATGTTAGGGAGAGAGAAGGGGAGATAAAAAAAATCTAAAATTACTGGAAACGTGAAACCTGTACACACGGACATTTAAACATTCATGAAGTTGTCAAAGACATTAAAATTATTTTTAAAAATCAAGTTAAGATAACAAATAACAGTTTAAAGTCATTTAGCAAATAAATGTTAAATTTTGAATAGGGACACACAATGACATTTTATTTAGGAAACTCATAGGTGATGGGCACCTATCAAAATGGTATCAGTTCACTAAGTTTTTGTTTCTTTTCTTTTTGGTCACTACTCCTTGTGAAAATACATAAATAAGATAAAACAAAATAACCGTTGACATAAAGTTAGTATAATCCATGTCAAGGAAGAATAATTCAGAAAGGATTGTTTATACAAATTAGAAATCAGCTCTTATGTAATAATATTATAGGAACTTGATTACTCAAAAATTTAAGGAGAAAAAGCACTTTATACTTAGCTTCCCAGGTAAAACATTTTAAAATTTAATTTCATTATAGCATCATTATTATCATATTAAATAGACAATATTTAATGTTGCTATTTACATAAAGAATCAAATATTATATTAAAAGTCACAATATGAGATTTTCCTTTTAGGACTTTTATTTATGAGAATACCTAACACGACAAGAAAGCCTAACTGTTTCTGATGGTGGCACTGTTGGCTATCTCTTAGGAAGAGGGCAAAGAATATATAATAAGAGAAAGAAAAAAATAATAATATGTTTGCTTATAAATTTATTTACTTATTTTTATTTACTTAAAATTACTTATAAATTTATAGTAAGCCTGATAAAATATCAACTTTTATATATTAAAATGTAGGGAAAAGTTTCCATAACATATTTTGACAATATATGCATGCTAAGACAATTTTTCTAGTAAAATGATTCAAATTAAAATGACTCCTATTCTATGTTATATTCACATACATAATTAACTATTAGAAGACAGAAACACAAAAATATTATAATACAACAGTTAGAATAGTTGAATCTTTATACTGATAAAAGTGTTATCTAGTGAATGCAGAATTAAGTCAGATGTATTCAATTTAGATACTCAAATTTGCATGTCAAAATACTTGATATTTGTTTTGAGACCCTCTGAATAAGATAGATAATGGTAAGAACATCCATTACAATATTAAAACTAAAAATAGCATTATTTCACCTGAATAATGTTTCATTCTTTGTTTTTGTATAATTTGGACCTGTCATAATGGCTAGCAATTAGGTATTTTAAAAAATACAGGCTGTTTGGTATACTTTTTAAAAGTCATGTTTTGATCATCAAAAAAAGTGGGTCATGTGAATGCAAAGATGTCTTTCCCTATATATTTTCTATGCTACTGAGACTATTTTACCCAAAAAAAGTAGCATAACAAAAAGACTGCATTATTTTAGCTAATTTGAAATACATTATGATAGCAGATTTCATTCTATAAGTAGTATTTAAAGTTTTACAAAATACCAGAGTACATTATATATAATACAGACATCACCTAAGTAAATCGTCTTAATAAAAGTTAACTGTTACAAATTTCATCCATTCAAAACTTTTTGGGGAAAATGAACTTTTCTTTTAAGTTTCCAAATACACTCACACAATTAAAATACTCACTATATTATCTGCCTGGATAACAAATTTCTAAACTCTAAATAGCACTACCAATTCAGTTCTATCAATTTTAGTCCCTCAGTCACTTACATAACACACCAATTGTAAGATGTAATCCCATTTTCCCACATTTTTGTGCCCATATGCAATTTTAGCATTCATTTCATGGAATGGAATTTTTATACGAAGTGATGACTTTATTACTCAGGAAAATAATAAATCCAAGGGACAATTACTGTCAAACTTTTAATTGTAATCAATATTCATGGCATTATCACTGAGTAATCTTAGTTGGAAGGTAATATTTCTACTACTCTAAGAAGAGATCAGATCTTTAGTATAGTATTTACTCAGTTTATGTGTGCCAAGATAAAGAAAAGTGAAGAGAAGTTTTAGAAATTTAAGGGAAAAACTAACCCAATAATTAGAAATACAGTGCTATGTACAGCTTACATTAGCATCTTTTTGGCATTTTATTCCTTGTAACTCTTAAAACGAACACTAAAAAATATTTTTGTATTAGAATTTTAAATTCATTCCAATATAACAAATATGATAAATGCCTATACTAATTAATATCTGCAACATGAAAAAGAGGTTGAAAAGACTTTATAAGATACAAATCTTTCTCATACACTGAATGATTACTGTTAGACATTGTCATTGAGGTATTATAACAAAAATAGTTTGAGATTAAAAATAAGAAATCAATTGGAATGGGATATCACAATATACATACATATACATACACATACACACACACACACACACACACACACACACACATATATATATATATGTATATGTATATGTATCTGTGTTTATGTTTTCCCTCAATGTTTTTAAAGAACTTCCCAGAGAGACTGGGTTCTCTAGTTCTGTTTTTGTTTTTAATTAACTGCTAGGCCTTGTTGACTAAGAAGTCTCAGTTTCCTCATTACCATGAAAGAATTAAGAGATTAAAATATCTTCCAACTCTAAAAATGGGTGACTGTATGATGCTATACTTATAGGAAGAAGAATTCAGTTCACTTGCTTCCTTGGAAACATTATCATGAATTCAACAATACATGGACAGAACATTGTTGACTCAAAGGAGACACCACATGTTCTTCTGAGATACTTACTAGGTAACTAGAATCTTTTCAATACAAGTTAAACATTTGCTGATAAAAATCCTAAGCTCTTTAAAGTCAAACTGGAAACTTTCATCCTTAAATATATATCTTAATATATATCTTTGCTGAAAAAACAAACAAACAAATCCAGCCTACTTCAGTAGTGAATTCTAGTTGGAAAGCATTCTCATGAGGCTAATTCAGCTAGTGAACTAAATTCAAATCAGGATTGATTAAAACTATATTATAGGCAAATCTACAGTGTTAGAAACTGATTTAAAAAAAAAAAAAACCCTCTGTAGTATCCCTGACAAATGACTACCCAACCTTCATTTAGGGATCTCCAGTGATGAGGAATTCTTAGAAGTCATTCCTGCCACTTCAGGAGGGTTCTAATTTTTAAGAAGCTTTTCCTCACATTTAAAATCTACCTCTCCAAATGCTACCCAGAACTCCCTAGAGTCAGGCAAAACAAACCTAATCTTTCTTCTACATAAAAATTGCCTATCAAATACCTAAATGTCGCTAGCATTCCCTAAGCTTCCCCCCCCCTCAGGCTAAATCTTCTCATTTTCTAAAAATTATCCTCATTCGGTATGATTTCCAAAAGTTTTTCAGCACTCAGAATGTCCTCCTCAAGTTAATACTTTGCAGTTTGCCAACACAAAAACATTGGCCTCTAAAAGTCTAAAAGTCTCTCTAGTATGAGAGAGAAAACAAATACACAAATATACCACAAATAACAACAACAGTATGTAATAAGTATATAGAAATGAAATGTGCTTAATATTTTTTGTTATTGACTACTGACAGACTTCAAAGTAATAGGCATTTCCTTTTAAAAGATATTTGCTACATATTACTACAATTACTATATATTCTTTATTGTGTTTCATTAGAATAACCACTTTTAAAAACAGCATGATACACCAAAAGAATTACAACATATATTTAGGGAGGAGTTCTTGGGGCAGGACCAAGATGGTGGAATGAAGCCAATAATTTCCCAGTTTCCCTCAAAAACCACATGAAACCAAGCTTCTGAACAGAGTTTAACAGAATGAAACCACTCACCAGCTCAAGACAGTCTAGAAGGACTTCAAGAAAGATCAGTCTCACCAGGCTGAAATGGGTGCTCAGACCAGCTCAGAATACCCAGAAAAGCTAGTGAGATCACAGCAGATCAGCAACTGAGACCCCTGGTTCTGGCTTAGCAGTGGAGCAGATTAATGGGGCAGCCTCCAGTTCCAGCTTGGAAGGCAAATTGCTAGTTCAGGAAAATGGATTGTTGCCTGGACAGACCAGTAGAGCTACCCGCTGCTGTGAACAAGACACTAAACATAAGGGGCCCTTGTGCCCAAGGCCAAGGCTCAGAGCAGTACAAAAAGTTTGAGATCAGACCTTTCTGTATCCCAGGAGCAGAGCTCGACCATAAAAGTAACAAAATAAATAAAAGAAAGAAAATGAGCAAGAAACAGAGAAGAACCTTAGCCACAGAAAGCTGCTATGGTGACAGAGGAGACCAAAACACAAACTCAGACAAGATAAAATGCCCACATGGGAAATCTCAAAGAGTGATATGAACTGGTCTCAAGCTCCAAAAGCCTTCTTGGAAGTGATCATAAAAGATTTTAAAAGGCAAATAAGAGAGGTAGAAGAAAAACTTGGAAAAGAAATTAGAGGTATACAAGAGAGAATCAACAGCTTGGAAAAAGAAAACAAGGGGTCAAATGCAAAAAAAAAAAAAAATCCACTAAAGAAATCAATTCCTTTAAAAAAAAAAAACAACAACAACACTGAAGAAAACAACACTTGGAAAGTAAAATTAATCAAATATTAAAAACTAGAACCAGGAAAATGGAAGCTATTGACTCCATGAGAATTCAGGAATCAATCAAAATAAAAAGCATGAAAAAAGTGGAAAAAAAGGTAAAACAACTCATTGGAAAAATAACTGACCTGGAAAATAAATCCTGTGGAGAGAATTTTAAAATTACTGGTCTACATGAAAGCCATGACCAAAAAAAGGAATTTACACAGCATTCTTCAAGAGATCAACAAGGAAAACTGCCTGGCTATACTAGAACCAGATGTCAAAACAATCATTGAAACAATCCAATCACCTCCAAAAAGAGATTCCCACAAAGGAAAATTTTTTAAGAAACATCATTGAAAAATTCCAGAACTGTAATCTCAAGGGAAAAAAAATACTATAAACTGCTAGAAAACAAACAAAATTCAATTCAAATTATCAAGGAGTAATAGGTCAGGTTTACCCAGGATCTGGCAGCTTCTACAATAAAGGATCAATAAAGAATACCACATTCTGGAAGACAAAGGACCTGAGATTACAACCAAGAATCAACTACCCAGTGAGATTGAGAATCATATTTCAGAGAAGGAATCAAATCTTCAAATGAAGTAAGAGAGTTTCAATCATTTTTACTGAAAAAAACAAACAAACAAACAAACAAAACCTTTTGGTTTTCTGACACAGAACTTAAAAGAAATATATAAGCGGGGGGAAGAGGGGAAGGGGGAATCAAACAAAAATATTATTTAAAAGTTAAACTGTTTACATCCCTATTGGAAAAAAGGAAACTTATAACTTTTGAGAACTATATTCTTTTACTGGGGCAGTTAGAAGGACATACATGGATGGAAGGTATGAATATGAATTGACTCTGATGTGATGATGTCAAAGAAAAAGACTTTAAGGAATTGTTCTGGAAGAAGAGGAAAGGAGGAGTAAAATGGGATTAATTAGATCATATGAAGAGGCAAAAAGACTTATTATAATAGAGGGAAAGAAGGGAGAGAAATGAGCATTGTCTAAAGTTTAACCTCAACAGTTTAGGCTCTAAGAGGGAATAACATTCACTCAGTTTAGTACAGAAATTTATCTTACCCTATAAGAAAATAGGAGGAGAAAGAGGAAACAAAAAGGAAGGGCCATTTTTTACAGAAGGGAAGGCAGAAACACTAGAAGAAAGGGGTATGAGAAAAAAAATGGGTGCTAGAAGGGAAGGCAGATTGACAGCTCAGTGGATTAAAAACAAAAGACTACTAAGGAATGACAAAATGGAAAGAGACAACAAAAGTATATACAGGGGAGACAATAGAATGGAGGGAAATATATAATTGGTAATCATAACTGTGAATATAAATGGGATGAACTCCCATAAAACAAAAGTGAACAGTAGAGTGGATTAAAAAACAGAATCCTACAATACGTTGTTTATAAGAAACACATTTGAAACAAAGAGGTAACATATAAAGTTAGGGTAAAAGGCTGGAACAGAACTTATTATTTAGTATTCAGAACTAGGGAGGTTAATAGAATCTTAGAAAACTTAGATATGATAGATGCAGAGAAAACTGAATAGGAATAGAAAGGAATATACCTTTTTTTAAGCAGTACGTGACACCTTCACAAAAACTGACCACACATTAGGACATAAAAACATCAAATTCAAATGCAGAAAGACAGAAATAGTAAACTTCCTTTTTAGATGATGATACAATAAAAATTACATTTAATAAAAGACCAGGAAAAGACAGACTAAAAACCAATCAGAAATTAAATGAGTGGGTCAAACAACAAATCATAAAAACAATCAATAAATACATCCAAGAAAACAACAACAATGAGACAACATACCAAAACCTATAGAATGCCGCCAAAGCAGCTCTTAGTGGAAATTTTATATCTCTAAATAGTTACATGAATACAATAAAGAGGAGGATCAGTGGACTGGGCATGAAATTACAAAAGCTAGAAAAAGAACAAATTAAAAAACCCTAATTAAATACCAAATTTGAAATTCTAAAACTCAAAGATTATTAAAATTGAAAGTAAGAAAATTATTGAACTAATTAACAAAACTAGGAGTTGATTTTATGAAAAAAAATTAAAAAATAAAATAGTTTAAACTGCTTAACTTGATTAGGAGGAAAAACACACCACCAAATTACCAGCATCAAAAATGAAAAGGATTAATTTACCATAAGTGTAGAAGAAATTAAAGCAATAATTAGGGGTTCTTTTACCCAACTGTATGCCATCAGATCTGATATTCTAATTGAACTGGATGAATATTTACAAAAACATAAATTGCTCAGATTAACATAAAGGAAATAAATTACTTAAATAGTCCCATTTTAGAAAAATAAATTGAATAAGGCATCAATAAACTCCCGAAGGAAAAACTCTCCAAGCCTAGATGTACAAGTGAATTCCACCAAACATTTAAAGAACAATTAATTTCAATATTATGTAAACTTTTCAGAAAAAAGGAGTCTTGCTAAATACTGACACAAATAGGGTACTGACACCTAAACCATGAATAGCCAAAATGGAGAAAGACAATTACAAACCAATCTCCCTAAGGAATACTGATGCAAAAAAAAAAAAATTAATTAATAAAATATTAGCTAAGAGATTATAATAACTTATTAACAGGATAATACACTATAACCAACTGGGATTTATACTAGGAATGCTTGGCTGGTTCAATATCAGGAAAACTACTGACAAAATTGACCAAATCAATAACAAAAGTAATGGAATCATATGATAATCTCAATAGATGCAGAAAAAGGTTTTGACAAATACAACATCTATTTCTATTAAAAACACTAGACAGCACTGGAATAAAGAGAGTTTTCCATAAAATAAGTAGCATCTATTTAAACCCTTCAGCAGCAAGAGAAAGAGAAATTCCACTTAAAATAAATGTAACAAAATAAAATATTTGGGTGTCTATTTGCCAAAACAAACCCAGGAACGTGAACACAATTATAAAATACTTTTCATACAAATACAGTCATATCTAAACAACTGGAAAAATATCAATTGTTCATGGATAGGTTGAACTAATCTAAATAGCAATTCTACCTAACATGGTCTACTTGTTCAGTGCCATACCAATCAAACTGGTGAAAATTATTTTATAGAGCTAAAAATAATAACAAAATAATCAATTACTGTAATAATCTAGTTTTTAATAAACCCCCAAATTCTAACTTCTAGGATAAGAACTCACTATTCCACAGAATTGCTGGGAAAACTGGAAAATAGTGTTAGAAACTTGGCATAGGCCTACATCTCACATTCTATCCCAAAATAAGGTCAAAATGGGTACGTGATTTAGCCATAAAGAGTGATGCTATAAACAAACTCGGAGAATACAGGATAATTTATCCATTACACTTTTGGAAAAGGGAAGAATTTATGATCAAAGAAGAATTAGAGAAGATTATGAAATACAAAACAGACAACTTTGATTACATTAAATTAAAAAGGTTTTGCACAAACAAAACCAACACAGACAAAATTAGAAGAAAAGCACAAAGCTGGGAGAAAAAAATTAATAGCCAGTGTTTCTGATAAAGGCCTCATTTCTGAAGTACATAAATAATGCATGAAATTTATGAAAATACAAATAGCTCCAACTGATAAGTGGTCATAGTATATAAATAGACAATTTTTAGATGAAAAAATTAAAGCCACCTATAGGAAAAGATAATAAATATTGGAGGGGACATGGAAAAACTGGGACACTAATGCATTATTGGTAGAGTTATGAAATGATCCAATCATTCTGGAGAGCAATTTAGAACTATGCCCAAAGGGCTATAAAACTAAATGTACCCTTTGACCCATCAGTGTCACTACTGGGTCTTTGTCCCAAAGAAATCATAAAAAAGGAGAAAGGACTCATCATCTGCAAAAATGTTTGAAGTAGCTCTTCTTATGGTGGCAAAGAAGTGGAAAACAAGTAGATACCCATAGTATATGCAAGAAATGGAGTATTATTGTTCTATATAAAAAATGATGAAAAAGCTGATTTTAGAAAGGCATGGAAAGATTTATATGAACTGATGCTGAGCAAAAAAAGCAGAAGCAGGAATACACTGTACATTATAACAGCAAAATTTTGCAAGGATCAACTATGACGGACTTGGTAAGTCTTAGTGGTTCAGTGATCCAAGACAATCCTTAATAAACTTTAGCTAGAAAACATCATCTGTATCCAGAGAGAGAACTACAAAGACTGAATGTAAATCCATACGTGCTATGTTCACTTTTTGTTCCCTTTTTCTTCTTCTTTTTTTAATTTTTCCCCCTCTTGTGGTTTCTCCATTTTATTCTGATTTTTCTCTCCCAATATGATTCATAAGGAAAAATGTAAAAAAAAATTAATGCCTATGTATAACCAAATATACATCTCTCTAGAATCTGATTCTATTTCATACTTCAAATTTTGACTTTGCATTATAAATGGTTTTAAAAATGTATTATCCTAAATAACTTTAGAATTTGTATGTTTTTTCTTTATTATATCAATAAATTTTGGTAATGAACCTATCAAGAAGTCATGTCAAGATATTATGCTAATTTGAAAACAAACAAAAAAAAAAAAGACAATAAATAGATCTAAGATGGAAAAGTAAAATCAGCTGGAGTCAGGAATTCAGGTTAAGGGGAAAATCTTCAATCTTTATTCTCAGTAGAGGTGAGGGGGGATTGCGATAGCAATATGGGCAGCTACAACAGGAAGCCAGCTAGCAGAGGGGGATTGGAGATGAAGGGCCATCGCGATAGCAATGCGAGCAGCTGTGTCAAGACGCCAGCCAGCAGTCTCTCCTTCTGCTTCCCTTTCCACTCCCCTGCCTCCATCCACCAAAAACGTCATTTCCTATACAATACATCAGGACTTGCACAATGAGTGGGCCGGGGCCATTCTTTCTCCAAGCACATATATTAATAGAGTATGGTCCAATTACTATTTAGCCTCACATGCTTGGGACCTCAGTGCATCAACTCAAGCCTCAGCCCATTACAGAAAAAATCTTAAAGATTTGTTGGTAGCATTATAAATTAGTTCAACTGTTCTAAAAAATATTTTCTAAGGAAAAAAAAAAGTCACTAACATTCATATCTTTTGACATAAAGAGGATAATATACCTAAAGAAGGTTGAAGGAAAAAAGCTCCTGTACTCATACATACATACACATATATATATATACACATATATATATACACACACACACACACACACACATATACAGATATACATAATATATGCATACACACACATATGACAACACATTTTGTAGCAGCAAAAATTAAGGAATTAAGTAGGTGCCCATTATGGAGGAATAACAAAAGTAGGACATATTAAGAATATCAAAAATATGAGGTATTCAGAGACATTTGATTAGATTTGTATTGTATGAACAGATGAAGACCAAAGTAATAAAAATGATTTATACAATAACTATGGCAATGTAAACAAAAACTATATTAAAAGGTAATCAAACTAATTAACTACAACTAATTTCAATTCTAGAAAAATTGACAACAAAATGTTCTTCTCTTTTAATGAAAAGGGAGGAATTTATAGAATATGGTATAAGCTGTCAGATAATCACTATACATCTTGCTTTTGCTTAAATATTATAAGGTAAGGTTCAACTGCAAGGGAATTAAGAGGAAATGACCAGTATAAAATCAAAAGAAAGAAAGAAAAAAAAAAAAAAAGGAAAAGAACATAAAATCTTTTTAAAAAATTATGCATAGTTTTTAGCTATGTCAATTCCAAATTGCAATGAAATTAAGAGTATACTCCTCTTAATAATTAGTAATTATTAAGAGGTATATACTTGAAACAAAGACTTTCAACAAGGTGTTAACTCAGTAGAACTGATGAGATGATGGTTCTCTAATATACATATACTTAGTACTTAGCATGGTGATGTAATAGTTTTCTATTTCATACATAATCAGTATGCTGTAATGATGTAATTGTAATAGTGTATTTAAGGGCTGAGAAGAACTGGAAAGAGACTTTCCATTTTTGACCATCCTCCTGGTGGCTCTCCTGTCTCCTGCATTCCTCCACTAAGATCAAGACTGAGCCAGATTAAAGACTCTTAACTACTCCTGACCATTCTCTTGGTATCTGTCCTGCTGAGACTAAGGCCTTTCAGAAGGACCTCCAGAAAGGTAGCCCAAACATTACATTTTGGCGCCCAAATGTGGACTTAAGGACCTACACTCAGCAGTTCGACTGATGAGATCGATCGTAAGTTCAGTGGAGAAGTCCCTGTGACCTGGAAATAGGGTAAGTAAACTAGTCACTTTTGTTTTTCAACTAAAATAGGGCAAATACTTAAAAAAAAAAAAAAAAAAGAGCCTCTCCGCCCCAAGGGAAGTTTGTAGCAAGCAAAGTTAGGTTAATAAAGGAACAGTTTGTTGATAACTTAGGAGCAGATCATTGGACTCTTAGATACATTAGAATACACATCTCCTTGGTTCTCTAAGGAAGAAAAATTAGAGTCAGATAAGTGGAAACTAGTGGGAGAGCAACTATTTGAATATTATGATGATAATGGTCCTAATTCGATTCCTAAGAAAACATTCTATAAATACAACATAATACAATTGAGTAAAAGGAATTACTTAAGTTCTAAAACAAGGAAAAAGGAGAAAGAGCAGGATGGGGATGATACTGACAAAGCAGCTGAAAAGCATGAAGAATTGGACAAGAAAGGAGTTAAGTACAGTGCTGATGAAATTCAGGAGTTTGGTGCTTCTCAGTCAGCACCACACATACAGCAGCTTTGTTCACCCTCTATGACACGATTACAAAAGGCATTAATTAAAAATTAAAGCTAAAAATGAAGGACAAGATATATCTGATTTAAAAATAGAAGCATACACTGTGATTGAAGAGTTTGACTCTTCAGGTCAAGAAAAAAAAATACAATCCGATTCATCTAGAAATTATCAAAGATCTGAAAAAGGGCTGCATTCTTTATGGGTCTACATAATCTTATGTTAAGATGTTATTATAGAATTTGGCTTTTGAAGTTGTAACTCCTAATGAGTGGAAATCTATAGCAAGGACATGTTTAGAACCTGGACAAAACTTCTTGTGGCTTTCTAAGTATAGTGAACTCTGTAGAATACCAGCCCAATGAAATATATAACATGGAATTAATATACCAGTCACCTTTGACCAACTAGCAAATTTAGATCTTTATGCAAACACTTTAGCATAGATTAATTATACTATAGCAGCACATGAGCAAATTGCTGCTGGAATGAATTCTTTGCTAATTTTGTGGGACTTCTGCAGACAGCTGTCATACAAACTATTGGTGAAACTATAGCAATAGAAATTATGTTAAGACAACTTGCTAGAGAAAATGCTAATGAGATTTGTAGAAGAATTATATTACTACACAAGGATACTCCTGTAGAGGAGATCATAAATCATTGTGCCACAGTGGGCACAAATGCCTTTTATACCCAGGCTATGATGCAAACTTTTCAAGATAGGAACATGGGAAGACAGGGTTCCTTTTGGCAAGAAACTTCCAGAGAGACATGTCAATGCTTTTAATGTGATAAAGCAGGGCATCTGAAAGTGCAATGTTGGCAGCGAAGACAGGGTGGGAGAACAAGACCCAAAACCCTATGTCCAAAATGTAACAGAGGATTCCATTGGACATCAGAATGTGCACTGATTCAGGCAAACAGGAGTGGGGGCTTAGGTCCTGGGCCTCAAGCAAAAAATATTTGGGGCATGATGGCAACTGATGCTATACCCAGAAAGTCTTTAGAAGTTCAGTAATCCGACATAATCAATCAGTCAAGAAGCAACCTGATGGGAGAAAGGCATTACAATTGCAGAGAATAGAGTTGTATGCAGCTGGGTAAAATCTGTCCCTGTCCGGCCTATGGATCCCTTGCCTCCACACACAGTAGGCTTGACCATTTCACCTCCTGAGAGTGCTTACAAAATAGTGTCCACCCACATACTTGTGAAGTATGGATTAGCTCCCTGGAGGCCTCAGGATCAGTCACAGTCAGGATACATAAAAGTCTTTGGTCTTCAGGGGGAAAAGTGAAAGAAGTAGGTAAATTGACATGAGGCTTGCCAAAGATATATCCTAGATTCTCAAGTCCAAAGTCACCAACTTCTCTCCTCCTCGTACTGCCACAAAGTGACTTTGGCCTCTGTTCCCCTGCCCTCTAATCCTTGTCTAAAATTATCTTAACACCAAACACTCAGCCAGCATCAACTGTGAGAAGAGCCATTTATCCAAACATATGCTAATAGTCATTGCCTCATATCAAATAGATAATTAGCCTTAAGTGCTCAGTTGTCTGATTCAAGCATACCTTTTTGAAGTTTCAGCCCTCTACATACACTGATGTGGAAAACTAGGGAATGTGTAGATAATATCCCAGTCACTAATACATGTAGACAATGTGTGACTTATCAACTAGGAGAAGTAGTAGCCTCAGGTTTACTGATACACACTCCTAACAGCCAATCTGGTGATATTTACTCAGGAATAGTCTGGACTGCAGCTGTTACAGCTGACTGATCTATGCTCACTATCGATGGAAATGGCATACCACTGAAAGGGTTGGTAGACACAGGTGCAGATCGTGCTGTCATTACAAGTGACAATTGGGCCAGTCATTGGCCAAAGAATAAGGTAGACACCTACTTATATGTCTGGCATAGAAGGATCAATAGCAGCTGAAGTTAGTGCTACCCCTTTGAGATAGACATTTGAAGGTGAAACAGGAGTTTTTACTCCTTTTATAGTTGAAAAATCCCCATCAATATGTGGGGAAGAGACATCTTACAACAGTTAGGATTACAAATGAGTACTTCGGTTTTTTTTTTTTTTGTTTTAGGCAGGGCTGCTGTTGAACATCTGCCAACACTCTCACCTGTTCCTATTCAATGGAAAACTGATATATCAATGTAGGTAGAAGAGTGGCCCTTAGCAAGTGAAAAAATTCAGGCCTTATTGGATATAGTACAGGAGGAACTTGACCAAGGAAACTTACAACTTTCTCTAAGTCCTTAGAATTCCCCTGTATTTGTTGTTTAAAAAAAAAAAAAGAAAGAAAGAAAGAAATCTGGAAAATGGAGAATGTTGACTGATTTAAGAAAAGTAAATAAACAGATAGAAACTATGGGAACTCTTCAGCCTGGACTTCCATCTCCTCAATTGCCTAAAAAATGACCTCTTTGGGTTATAGACATTAAGGATTGTTTCTATTCTATTCCTCCAGATAAGGAGAAAACAAAAAGATTTACCTTTTCATTACAGAGCATTAATTTAGCTGAGCCTTATAAAAGCTATGAATGTACAGTTTTGCCACAGGAAATGAAAAATAGCCCTAGTATATGTCAAATGTATATTGCTGCTGCTCTTATTCCAGTAAAAATAGCATTACCAAAAGTTATGTTGTTACGTTACATGGATGATATCTTGGGGGATGCACCTAAGGAGCAAATGTTAGAAGCATGTCTACAAAAGACCATAGAAACACTAAAGAACTACAAATTGCATATAACTCCAGAAAAAAATTCAAAGACACACTCCTTTTCAATATTTAGATTATGAAATACAAAAATTTTCTTTAAGAAGAGAGAAGTTGAACAGCTTAAATGACTTTCAGAAACTGGTAAGAGATATCCAATGGATGTGTCCAATGTTAAGCTTTAACTTCCTATCAATTACAACCATTATATGACATTTTAAGGGAAGATGCTGCTTTAACATCAGCACACCTGCTTACAAAAGAAGCCCATCCAATGTGGTTGAAAGAGTTACTAAAAATCCTTGGAAATAGCAGTTTTTCATTTTTACAATCAAAGGTTCTGATAAAGGCCTCATTTCCAAAATATATAGAGAACTGACTCTAATTTATAAGAATCAAACCATTCTCCAATTGATAAATGGTCAAAGGATATGAACAGACAATTCTCAGATGAAGAAATTGAAACTATTTATAGACATATGAAAATATGCTCCAAATCATTATTAATCAGAGAAATGCAAATTAACACAACTCTGAGATACCACTACACACCTGTCAGATTGGCTAGAATGACAGGGAAAGATAATGGGGAATGTTGGAGGGGATGAGGGAAAACAGGGACACTGATAAATTGTTGGTGGAATTGTGAACACATCCAGCCATTCTGGAGAGCAATTTGGAACTATGCTCAAAAAGTTATCAAACTGTGCGTATCCTTTGATCCAGCAGTGTTTCTACTGGGCTTATACCCCAAAGAGATACTAAAGAAAAGAAAGGGACCTGTATGTGCCAAAATGTTTGTGGCAGCCCTATTTGTAGTGGCCAGAAACTGGAAACTGAGTAGATATCCATCAATTGGAGAATGGTTGAGTAAATTGTGGTATATGAATGTTATGGAATATTATTGTTCTGTAAGGAATGACCAGCAGGATGAATACAGAGAGGACTGGCGAGACTTACATGAACTGATGCTAAGTGAAATGAGCAGAACCAGGAGATCATTACATACCTCAACAACAATACTGTTTGAGGATGTATTCTGATGGAAGGGGATCTCTTCGATAAAGAGAGCTTTAATTGATCAAGGATGGACAGAAACAGCTACACCCAAGGACAGAACACTGGGAAATGAATATAAACTGCTTGCATTTTTGTTTTTCTTCCCGGGTTATTTATACCTTCTGAATTCAATTCTCCCTGTGCAACAAGAAAAGTGTTCGGTTCTGCACACATATATTGTATCTAGGATATACTGTAACCTTTTCAACATGTAAAGGACTGCTTGCCATCTGGGAGAGAGGGTGGAGGGAGGGAGGGGAAAAATCGGAACAGAAGTGACTGCAAGGGATAATGCTGTAAAAAATTACCCTGGCATGGGTTCTATCAATAAAAAAGTTATTAAAAAAAAAGGAAATAGTTTTTGCTACAAAAGAGGCACCCACAGCAGTCCATCATCAAGAACACAGTGTGATAGAGTAGGTAAACCTCCCAGCACAATCAGAACAAAGTCTTATTCCTTTCTCAGTGATTGTGGCTAGAATATTATTAAAGGCCATTAAGAGAGTAGTACAATTATCTGGGATAAGACCTGACAAGATATACACTTTTTATACCAATGCACAAATTAATGTATGCTGTGAAACCATCCCAGAGTGGCAAGTTTTATTGGCCACAGCTCCAAATTTTACACACGGGTCTCCTTTAAAGATAACCCGGATATTACATAATTGGCAATGGATTTTTGAAGAATCAATTTCTAAGGTTCCTCTTAAAGGACGAACTATCTTTACAGATGCATTCAAACGTTACATTCATGCTGTATAATCTCATGACTTAACTATAAAGAGAGTAGTAAGAACTCTTTTCAATTCACTCAGTAGAATGAATTGTATGCAATCATGCTAGTTCTTATTATCCAGGAGATGTGTATATATAACATCTGTTTCAGCCTATTCAGTAGGTATGGTACAAAGAATTGCCACAGCCCAAGATTAAATATATATTTCAATATATGTCAGCTCTTTAAAGAACTTCAAGAGCAAGTGAGAAAGCATCCAGGTAAGATTTATATCTTGCATTCCACTCACATAGTGGACTTCCAGGTCCTATTTTTGATGGTAATTCAAAGGCAGACAAGCCTTCTAACCATGTTAGCCAATACTCCTTTATTTCAGGTAGCCCAAGAATCTCATTCTAAATATCAGCAGGCTGCTCAAACTTTACGTTTGCAATTTGAGATAACAAGAGGAAGCTAAGAGCATAGTAAAACCCTGTACAGCTTGCCTTCCTTTCCACACTCCTACACTGCCTCCAGGGAAGAACCCTTGTGGTTTGAGACCCAGTGAAATTTAGCAAATGGATGTGGCCCATTATAAATCTTTTGGTCGTCTTTTATCCATGTTGTAGTAGACACCTTTTCAGGATTTACTTTTGCAATACCAGGAGCAAAAGACAGTCCAAGTAGTCACTTAATTCCTTATACAAGCATTTGCAATTATGGATGTGCCATAAGTAATAAAAACAGACAACGGACCTGCATATACTTCTAAACATTTTGCACACTTTTGTAGACAGTATCAAATTTTATACACTACTGGCATACCTTTGAATTCTTAAGGACAGGCAATAATAGAGAAGAGAAACAGAGACATTAAGACAGTCCTCCAAAAACTAAAGAAAAGGGGAGCCACAGGTAACCCTAGAGAACTTCTAAAATCAGCTCTTTACACAATTAATTTTTTTATTTTTTTATAAAGATGCACTGGCTCCAGCAGACAGGTTTTATAACCCACCAGAAGGGCAGTATCCAGTGCAAGCAGCTCCATTATCTTTAGATAATCGCCAGGTGATTTGGAGTGATCAGAAAGTAGTGAGTGGAAGGGACAAGATAGGTTAACTGCTTGGGGGAGAGGGTTTGCTTGTATCTCCACAGGTGGAGAAGAAATGAGATGGGTACCAACAAGCCGTATTTGCCTTATCCATTGGAGAGACAGAGCAGACCCTTGAAACGAAGGAGAAGACCCAAGAAACACCAGATGGTTCCATCTCTGACTACATGTGCCACAGAAAAAGCATGGCTGTTGGCAGCACTTTTTGTAGTAGCTAGAAACTGGAAAATGAATGGATGCCCATCAATTGGAGAATGGTTGGGTAAATTGTGGTATATGAATGTTATGGAATATTATGGTTCTGTAAGAAATGATCAGCAGGATGAATACAGAGAGGCTTGGAGAGACTTACATGAACTGATGCTAAGTGAAATGAGCAGAACCAGGAGATCATTATATATACTTCAAAAACAATACTGTATGAGGATGTATTCTGATGGAAATGGCTATGTTCGACAAAGAGAAGATCTAATTCAGTTTCAATTGATCAATGATGGAAAGAAGCAGCTGCACCCAGAGAAGGAACACTAGAAAACGAGTGTAAACTATTTGCATTTTTGTTTTTCTTCCCAGGTTATTTTTACCTTCTGAATCCAATTCATCCTGTGCAACAAAAGAACTGTTCAGTTCTGCACACATATATTGTATCTAGGATATATTATAACATATTTAACATGTATAAGACTGTTTGCCATCTAGGGGAGAGGGTGGAGGAAGAGAAGGGAAAAATCAGAACAGAAGTAAGTGCAAGGGGTAATGTTGTAAAAAATTACCCATGCATATGTACTGTCAATAAAAAGTTATAATTATTAAAAAAACAAAGAATGTAGTAGAGCTAAATTTTTTTAAAAATACATTAAAAAATACATGAAAAAGCATGGCTGTTAACCCAATGTGTCTGATAATCGAGTCATGAATATCAAAAATTGTTAATAAGACTAATGCAGGACTTCAAAGCCTGCAGGAATCATTGATTCCCTGAGATATGAAGTAATAGACAATAGCTTGATTTTAGACTATCTCTAGGACTAATGAACATATATAATTCCTCACGTTGATTCATATTGTTTATTACATCACTACTAGCCTGTGCTAAATTACTATGGGCTTGTGTAATACCTCCCATGCTGTATTTATGTATACCTATTTCAAGTATTACCCTTCAATCCAGAAGAAACCTGCTAACAATATCTAGTTTGGTGTTCTCACCTTCCTGAGAAGTCAGGGAGAGTGCGATCACCTCTTTTTTGGTGTTTTCACCTCTCTTTCTGAGAAGTCACCTGTTCTAAAACAAAAGAAAGCCAGAAATGTAGAAGGCTATAACTTTGGAGAAGTATACTTGAAACAAGGATACTTACAAAAACGTATTAAGTCAGTGGAATTGATGAGATGATGATTCTCTAGTACACATATACTTAATACTTAGCATGGTGATACAATGGTCCTCTAGTTCACACATAATCTATATGCTGTAATAATGTAATTATAATAGGGTATTTAAGGGCTGAGAAGGACTGGAAATGAGACTGTTTTTGACCATCTTCCTGGTAGCTCTACCTCCTGGACTGCTCTACTAAGATCAAGACTGGGAGAGAATAAAGATTCTAGAATCTATTCCTGACCATTTTTGACAGTAGTTTGTCTAATTAGGAAGAAATAAGATTTCATATACTGACTGTCTTCACATTTAGTTAATACTCAAAAATATATATTTAGAATGGCTTTTTCTTAAAAAAAAAAAAAAATCACGTATCTGTAAAACTGCCTGATAATAACTTGTCTTCTATGAAGAAGTAACTGATAAGTCCTCTTAGTCTGGGTCTTGAAGTTTTAGACAGAACATTAATGCATTAAACTTTCTTCATTTCAATAGTTAATTGTTTTGGGCAGTGATGGGAAGTCCCTAAAACAGAAATCAGATAATTGAGGTGACTCACTTTCTGTGGGACTTGTAATGTAATGGCAATGAAAATTCCTCATCATATTCAGATCATGATTCACATATGTTGAGACTCAACAGTTCCTAAAAAGGAACTGGAAAAAAATTATTGGCAAGAACAACAGATGGCCAAAGATCTCACATCAATGAAGTATGGAGAGCAAAAAAATTTTTGAAGGGAAGAAAGTCTATTAGTCTTAGTCTGCCCAGGGAACCATAATGTTAGCTAAGCATCCTAGCTATGAAGTCCCCAGCCCCAGAACCAACAGGCTGCTGGGAAAGTCTGACAGGGCCAGAGCAAGTGCAAATAGGCCAGACAACACTAGAATACCAGGCAAGCCATCAGTTGCAGAGTTCCAATGCAGCCAGCAAGTGACCAAGCTCCTGCACCTAATGCTAAAAGAAAGGGACATTGTTCCCTGTGCTCCAGGAGCAAAGTTCAACTTAAAAGTTATGAAACAGGAAATGGGGGGGGGGGGGGTAATGAAGAGGAAAGGAAAACAAGCAACAAACAAACAAAAAAGCCCTGACCAAAGAAAGATACTATGGGAAGAGGGAAGATCAAAACAAACTTGGAAGAGGTCAACAACATCAAAAAAGCCTATATGTGAAGCATCAAAGAGAAATAAGAACTGGCCCAAAAGTCATCCAGGAAGAGCTCAAAAAAAATTTTTTTTAAATCAAATAAAAAAGATAGAAGAAAAAAGGGGAAAAGAAATGAGAGTTACACAAGAGAATTATAGGGGGAAAAGATGAACAAAAAATTCACTGGAGAAAACAATTTCCCAAAAATTAGAAATGGTCAAATGGAAACAGAAATCGACTGAAGAAAATAACTATTGAAAAATTAAAATTGGCCGATTAGAAAAAGAGATACAAAAGCAGACTGAAGAACATTATTCCTTGAAAATTAGAAAATTTATTTTTGCAAGTAAAAGTCTGTATCTATGAGATCACAAATAAATTAAACAAAATAAAAAGAATGAAAAAAATAGAAGTAAATGTAAAAAATCTAATTAGAAAAAGAACAGACCTGAAAAACAGATCCAGAAGAGATAATTTAAGAATTAATGATGAGAAAGCCAGGATTAAAAAAAGAGTCTAGATAGCATTTTTCAAGAAATTATCAAAGAAAACTGCCCTGATATTCTAGAACCAAAAAGGAAAATGGTAATTTAGAGAATCCACCAATCATGTCCTGAAAGATCTCAGGAAAAAACTCCCAGGAATATTATAGCCAAATTCCAAAACTCTCAGGTCAAGAAGAAAATATTGCAGGCAGCCAGAAAGAAAGAATTCAAATATCAAGGAGTCACAGTAAGAATTATAAAAGGTTTAGCAGCTTCTATGTTAAAGAATTGGAGGGCTTGAAATATATTATAGAAAACAAAAGAACTTGTACTACATCCAAGAATCTATTACTCAGAAAAACTGAGCATAATTTTTCAATGCATGAGAGGAAGAAAGGGAAATAAAGGAAAACTTTCAAATATTCCCGATGAAAACCAGAAGTGAGTAGGAAATGAAGCCTTACCAGAAACATCAGGGGTGAAACAAGAATGCCCATTTTCACCAATTTCATTATTGAATACTGTACTAGAAATGTTAACTTTAGCAATAAGAGAAGAAAAAATTTGAAGAAATTACAACAAGCAGTCAAGAAACAAAACCAATACTACTATTAAAAATGTTTCTCAGCTTTCTGTTCTGCTTCTAACTTTGGTTGCGATCATTTGTTTGTGCAAAATCATTTTAATGTAATCAAATTATCTTAAATCAAATTTATTTTACATCATGTAATGATTTATATGGATTTATTTTATATCCTGCAATTTTGCTCAAGTTGTTCATTATTTCAGATAGCTTTTTAGTTGATTCTCTACGATTCTCTTAACTATTTTATCATATCATATCTGGTTACTGTGTATGTTCTTGATGATGCATTGCTGTAATCTTCTTGCTGATATTTTCTTTAAAATATTTGCATCTATATTCATTAGGGAAACTGGGCTAAGTTTCATTTCTGTTTTGACTCTTACCAAATACTGACATATTCATGTCATTAAAGGATTTTCATAGGACTCCCTTTTCACTTATTTTCTTTTTTTAAAATTTAATTTAATTTTTTTTTAATTTTATAATAACTTTTTACTGACAGAACCCATGCCAGGGTAATTTTTTTACAACATTAATCCCTGCACTCGCTTCTGTTCTGATTTTTCCCCTCCCTCCCTCCACCCCCTCCCTTAGATGGCAAGCAGTCCTATATATGTTAAATATGTTGCGGTATATCCTAAATACAACATATGTTTGCAGAACCAAACAGTTCACTTGTTACACAGGGAGAATTGGATTTAGAAGGTAAAAATAAGCCAGGAAGAAAAACAAAAATGCAAATAGTTTACATTCATTTCCCATTGTTCTTTCTTTGGATGTAGCTGCTTCTGTCCATCATTTATCAATTGAAATGGAGTTAGGTCTCTTTGTCAAAGAAATCCATTTCCATCAAAATACATCCTCATACAATATCATGGTTGAAGTGTATAATGATCTCCTGGTTCTGCTCATTTCACTTAGCATCAGTTCAGGTAAGTCTCTCCAAGCTTCTCTGTATTCATCCTGCTGGTCATTTCTTACAGAACAATAATATTCCATAACATTCATATACCACAATTTACCCAGCCATTCTCCAATTGATGGGCATCCATTCAATTTCCAGTTTCTAGCCACTACAAACAGGGCTACCACAAACATTTTGGCACATACAGGTCCCTTTCCCTTCTTTAGTATTTCTTTGGGATATAAGCCCAGAAATAACACTGCTGGATCAAAGGGTATGCACAGTTTGATAACTTTATGGGCATAATTCCAGATTGCTCTCCAGAATGGTTGGATTCGTTCACAACTCAACCAACAATGCATCAGTGTCCCAGTTTTCCCGCATCCCCTACAACATTCATCATTTTTTCCTGTCATCTTAGCCAATCTGACAGGTATGTAGTGGTATCTCAGAGTTGTCTTAATTTGCATTTCTCTGATTAACAGTGATTTGGAACACTTTAATATGAGTGGTAATAGCTTCAATTTCATCTGAAAATTGTCTGTTCATATCCTTTGACCATTTATCAATTGGAAAATGGCTTGATTTCTTATAAATGTGAGTCAATTCTCTATATATTTTGGAAATGAGGCCTTTATCAGAACCTTTAACTGTGAAGATGTTTTCCCAGTTTGTTGCTTGCCTTCTAATCTTGTTTGCATTAGTTTTGTTTGTACAAAGGCTTTTTAGTTTGATATAATCAAAATTTTATATTTTGTGATCAGTTATGGTCTCTAGTTCATCTTTGGTCATAAATTTCTTTCTCCTCCACAAGTCTGAGAGATAAACTATCCTATGTTCCTCTAATTTATTTATAATCTCGTTCTTTATACCTAGATCATAGACCCATTTTGATCTTATCTAGGAATATGGTGTTAAGTATGGGTCCATGCATAATTTCTGCCATACTAATTTCCAATTATCCCAGCAGTTTTTATCAAATAATGAATTCTTATCCCAAAAGTTAGGATCTTTGGGGTTTGTCAAACACTAGATAGCTATAATTGATTATTCTGTCTTGTGAACCTAACCTATTCCACTGATCCACTAATCTATTTCTTAGCCAATACCAAATGGTTTTGGTGACTGCTGCTTTATAATATAATTTTAGATCAGGTACAGCTAGGCCACCTTCATTTGATTTTTTTTTCATTAATTCCCTTGTGATTCTCGACTTTTTATTGTTCCATATGAATTTTGTTATTTTTTCTAGAGCATTAAAATATTTTCTTGGAAGTCTTATTGGTATAGCACTAAATAAATAGATTAGTTTAGGGAGTATTGTCATCTTTATTATACTCGCTTGGGCTATCCAAAAGCACTTAATATTTTTCCAATTATTTAAGTCTGACTTTATTTGTGTGAAAAGTTTTTTGTAATTTTGCTCATATAATTCCTGACTTTCCTTTGATAGATAGATTCCCAAATATTTTATGCTGTCAACAGTTATTTTGAATGGAATTTCTCTTTGGATCTCTTGCTGTTGGATTTTGTTGGTGATATATACAAATGTTGAGGATTTATGGGGATTTATTTTGTATCCTGCTACTTTGCTAAAGTTATGAATTATTTCTAATAGCTTTTTAGTAAAATCTCTGGGGTTCTCTAGGTATACTATCATATCATCTGCAAAGAGTGATAGTTTGGTTTCCTCATTGCCTACTCTAATTCCTTTAATCTCTTTCTAGACTATTATTGCAGAGGCTAGTGTTTCTAATACAATATTAAATAATAATGGTGATAGTGGGCAACTTTGCTTCACTCCAGATCTTACTGGGAAAGGTTCCAGTTTTTCCCCATTGCATATGATACTTACTGATAGTTTTAAATATATGCTCCTGACTATTTTAAGGAAAAGTTCCTTTATTCCTATGCTCTCAAGTGTTTTTATTAGGAATGGATGTTGGATTTTACAAATGCTTTTTCTGCATCTATTGAGATGATATGGTTTTTGTTTGGTTAGTTATTGATATAGTCGATTATGCTAATAGTTTTCCTAATATTGAACCAGCCCTGCATTCCTGGTATAAATCCTACTTGGTCATAGTGTATTATCCTGGTGATGATTTTCTGCAATCTTTTTGCTAATATTTTATTTAAGCTAAGCATCATTAGGGAGATTGGTCTATAATTTTCTTTCTGTTTTCAGCCTACCTGGTTTAGGTATCAGTACCATGTCTGTGTCATAAAAGGAGTTTGGTAGGACTCCTTCAATCCCTATTTTTTCAAATAGTTTATTTAGCATTGGAGTTAATTGTTCTTTAAATGTTTGGTAGAATTCACATGTAAATCCATGGTCCTGGGGATTTTTTCTTAGGGAGTTGATTGATAGTTTGTTCTATTTCTTTTTCTGAGAAGGGATTATTTAGGATATTTACTTCTTCCTCTGTTAGTTTGGGCAAGCTATATTTTTGGAGGTATTCTTCTATTTCATTTAAGTTGTCGAATTTATTGGCATAAAGTTGGGCAAAGTAACTCCTAATTACTGCTCTAATTTCCTCTTCCTTAGTGGTAAGTTCTCTCTTTTCATTTTTAAGACTAACAATTTGATTTTCCTCTTTCCTTTTTTTAATCAGATTTACTAAGGGTTTGTCTATTTTGTTGGTTTTTTCATAGAACCAACTCTTAGTTTTACTAATTAATTCAAAGTTTTTTTACTTTCAAATTTATTGATCTCTCCTTTTATTTTTAGAATTTCAAGTTTAGTGTTTGACTAGGGGTTTTTAATTTGTTCCTTTTCTAGCATTTTTAGTTGCAAGCCCAATTCATTGATCTTCTCTTTCTCTATTTTATGCAAATAGGCCTCTAGAGATATGAAATTTCCCCTTATTACCTCTTTGACTGCATCCCATACATTTTGGTATGATGTCTCATTATTATCGTTTTCTTGGGTGAAGTTATTAATTATGTCTATGATTTGCTGTTTCACCCAATCATTCTTTAGTATGAGATTATTTAGTTTCCAATTATTTTTTGGTCTACTTTCTCCTGGCTTTTTGTTGAATGTAATTTTCATTGTATCGCGGTCTGAAAAGGATGCATTTACTATTTCTGCCTTACTGCATTTGAGTTTGAGGTTTTTATGTCCTAATATATGGTCAATTTTTGTATAGGTTCCATGAACTGCTGAAAAGAAAGTGTACTCCTTTCTGTCTCCATTACATTTTCTCCAGAGATCTATCATATCTAATTTTTCTAGTATTCTATTCTTTGACTTCTTTCTTATTTATTTTGTGGTTTGATTTATCTAATTCTGAGAGTGCAAGGTTGAGATCTCCCCCTATTATAGTTTTGCTGTCTATTTCTTCTTGCAGCTCTCTTAGTTTCTCTTTTAAGAATTTAGATGCTATACCATTTGGTGCATATATGTTTAATATTGATATTGCTTCATTATGTATGCTCCCCTTTAGCAAGATATAGTGCCCTTCCTTATCTCTTTTAATTAGATCAATTTTTGCTTTAGCTTGATCTCAGATCAGGATGGCTACCCCTGTTTTTTGATTTCACCTGAAGCATAGTAGATTTTGCTCCAATCTTTTACCTTTAACCTGCATGTATCTCCCTGCTTCAGGTGTATTTCCTGTAAACAACATATTGTAGGATTCTGGCTTTTAATCCATTCTGCTAACCACTTCCTCTTTATGGGGGAGTTTACCCCGTTCACATTTATGGTTAAAATTACCAATTCTATTTAACTTGCCATCTTGTTAACCCCTGTTTATGCTTTTCTCCCTTCTTTCCCCCTTACTTGCCTTCCCAGTATTAAGTTTGTGAGCACCACTTGCTTCTTATAACCCTCCCTTTTTAGTATCCCTCCCCCCCATCTTAGAGTTCCTCCTCCATCTTACCCCTTTCCCTCACATATTCTCTTCCTTGGCTTATTCCTTCCCTTTTCACTTTTCCCTTCTCACTTTTCAATGAGGCGGGAGAAATTTCACCATAAATTGAATATGTCTAAAATTTTTCTCTTAAAGCCAATTCTGAAGGCAGTAAGATACCCACTATATTCATCCCCCTCCATTCTTTCTCTCAGATATAATAGGTTTCCTTTGCCTCTTCATGAGATGTAGTACCCCCACTTTACCCTTTTCGTGGTACAATGTCCTTTCCACATCTAGATTCTAGAACAAGGTATACATGTATTCTTTATACATCTTTATAGCCGAAAAATAGTTCCCAAGATTTATTTTTACCTTTTTAGGTTTCTCTTGAGTTCTATATTTGTAGATCAAACTTTTTGTTAAGTTCTGGTTTTTTCATCAAAAATAGGTGAAATTCGCTTATTTCGTTGCATGTCCATCTTCTTCCCTGGAAAAAGATGCTCATTCTGGCTGGGTAAGTTATTTTAGGTTGCATACCAAGTTCCTTAGCCTTTCAGAATATCATATTCCAGGCCCTTCGATCCTTTAAATGTGGATGCTGCTAGATCCTGGGTGATCCTTATTGTGGCTCCTCGATACTTGAATTGGGTTTTTCTAGCCGCTTGCAGTATTTTTTCCTTTATCTGAGGATTCTGGCATTTGGCCACTATATTTCTTGGTGTTTTGAATTTAGGATCTCTTTCAGTAGGTGTAATGGGCTGAGGCTTGAGTTGATGCACTGAGGTCCCAAGCACATGAGGCTAGATAATAATTGGACCATACTCTATTAATATATAAGCTTGGAGAAAAAATGGCCCCCGCCCACTCTTTGTGCAAGTCCTGATGTGTTGTATAGGAAATGACGATTTTGGTGGGTGGAGGCAGGGGAGTGGAAAAGGAAGGGGAAGGAGAGACTTTGGGGATTGCTTTTGCGACGGTTGGCTCAGCTCAGATCGCTCTCTGTTAGCTGGCTTCCTGTCGCAGCTGCCCATACTGCTATCGCAATCTTTATTCACCTCTTCACTTTAATAAATATTGAAGATTTTCCCCTTAACCTGAATTCCTGACTCCAGCTGATTTTAAATACGCGGTCATTACAAGTAGGTGATCAATGAATTCTTTCAATGTCTATTTTACCCTCTGTTTCTATGACTTCTGGGCAGTTCTCTTTGATAATTTCCTGGAAAATAGTGTCCAGGCTCTTTTTTTCATACTTTTCTGGGAGTCCAATAATTCTCAGATTGTCTCTCCTGGATCTATTTTCCAGGTCTACTGTTTTCCCAAGAAGGTATTTCACATTCTTTTCCTTTGTTTGATTTTTTTGGTTTTGCTTGACTGATTCTTCTTGTCTCCTTGAGTCATTCAATTCCATTTGTTCGATTCTGATTTTCAATGAAGTATTTTATTCACTCACTTTTTAAATATCTTTTTCTAATTGTCCAAATGAGTTCTTTTGTTCTATGGAATTTTTTTCCATTTCGCCAATTTTATTTTTTAGAGAGCTATTTTTTGTTTCCATTTCACTAATCCTATTTTTCAAAAGATTTTATTTCTTTATCCACTCTCTCTTTAAATGAACGAGATGACTTCTCTAGACTCTCTTGCCAAGCCTCCCTCTCCTTTTCCCATTTTGCTTCTAGCTGTCTTGTGAGAGCCTTTTTAATTTCTTCTATGAGATTCATCTGTGCTGAAGAACAGATGATCTCTTCCTTTGGGGATTCACCTGGAGACAGTCTGTTTTTAGTCTCCTCAGGGTTTAAAGTCTGCTCTCTATCCGTATAGAAGCTGTCAAGGGTTAAGGTCCTTTTCAATTTTTTGCTCATTTTGTCAGAGAAGAATCAAAGACAAAATAGCAAAGAAAAAAAAGAAAAAACTCCTAAATGGAGTCTGCTTTTTTGGGGGAGGGGCTGGGTAGTGTTACCGAACTTCCTCTACAGACTGTGGGGGCAGCGGCGAGGCAGTAGCAGGACTGTGCTATACCTGCACTCTGAGATTCCTAGAGAGTGCTGAGACACTGTGGGGGAGGGGTGGCCAGGTCCCAAGAGACTCCAGCTATTTGGGGTTGTACTCTATACGCCCCCCCCTCCCCACGCCCCCCCTGGTGTTTTTAGATTCTCTGCTGGGCTACTGAGTTGCTGCCAGAGCAAAGTATCCAATCCTGTAGCAAAGCCCCCTCCCCCCCCTGCAGCCAGCAGAGATCACCCCCCCACCCTGCTTTGGTCTGCTCAGCTGTGCTCTTGCTGTGGCTGACTGCCCTCAACCTGTGCCCGATCTAAAACTGTCCCTGCCCTCGAGCAAAAACAGACCTTTCCTGGTGAATTTCAAGGATGTCTTCTCTTGGTAAATTTTTGTGAGGTTTTTTTTTTTTTTTTTCAGTCAAGCATTAATTCAGAGACTTGTAATGAAATGAATTCTGAGAGAAAACGTGGAGCTTACACATCTGTGTGCCTCCTCTCCGCCATCTTGGCCGGAAGTCCACTTATTTTCCCAAATATATTATATAGTTTTGGAATGAATTGTTCTTTAAATGTTTGGTAGAATTCACTTGTAATACATCTGGCCCTGGGGATTTTTTCTTCAGGGAGTTCATTGATGGCTTTTTGCTTCCTTTCTTCCTCCCTCCCTCTTTTTTTCTTTCTTTTCCTACTTCCCTCTCTCCCTACTTTCCTTTCTCCCTTCCTTTCTTTGTGACTGGGGTAAGTGGCTTGCCCAGGATCACATAGCTAAGAAGTGTTAAGTATCTGAAATCATGTCTGAAGTCAGATCCTCCTGACTTTAGGGTCAATGCTCTATCCACTGCACCATCTAGCTACCCCTCAATTGCTTTTTATAGGTTATTTAAGTACTCTATTTCTTTGTCTGTAAACCTGGATAATTTATATTTTTTTATAAATACTCATCTATTCCAAAGAGACTGTCAGACTTGGGGGCATATGGTTGGACAAAACAGCTTCTAATTATTACTTTAGTTTCCTCTTCACTAGTAGTTAATTCACCTTTTGATTTTCAAATACAAGGCTCAAAAGAAGCATAAAAAGGTAAATAAAAAACAAAACATGAGTTATTCAAAAAGCTAAACTGTTCACATATGTACACGGGAAGATAATTGTAACTCTTAAGGACTGTATCTATATTAGGGCAGTTAGAAGAAGTATACATTGAGAGTACATATAAGTGGATTTTAATAGAATTATATAGAAAAAAATTAATGGGTGAGAAAGAGGTTTGTACTGGAAGAAGATGAAAGGGGAAAGGCAGAATGCATGAAATATTTCATGAAGAATAAAAGAAGGGATAAATGTTGTTCAAAATTTACTCTCACTAGTAAAGAGAAAAATAACATACATACTTAATTGAGTCAAGACTGTGTACAGACATCTATCCTACCTATAAAGAAGTAGAAGGAAAGAAAGACTAGAAAAGGAAAAGAATGCTAAAAGAAGGAAGAGCAGGAGGGTATATGGATGTAATGGAATACTTATTGTGTTATAAAAAATGCTAAGAAAGTGGTATGACTTACATGAACTGATAGAAAGTAAAGTGAGACAAACCCAAAGACCCCAGTTTCTGGGATGAGAATGCACTATTTGAAAAAAATTGCTGGGAAAATTGGAAATTAGTATGGCAGAAACTAGGCATTGACCCACACTTAACACCGTACACCAAGATAAGGTCAAAATGGGTTCATGACTTAGGTATAAAGAATGAGATTATAAATAAATTGGAAGAGCATAGGATAGTTTACTTCTCAGACCTGTGGAAGAGGGAGGAATTTATGACCAAAGAAGAACTAGAGATCACTATTGACCATAAAATAGAAAATTTTGATTATATCAAATTGAAAAGTTTTTGTACAAACAAAACAAATGCAGACAAGATTAGAAGGGAAATAATAAACTGGGAAAACATTTTTACAATCAAAGGTTCTGATAAAGGCCTCATTTCCAAAATATATAGAGAATTGACTCTAATTTATAAGAAATCAAACCATCCTCCAATTGATAAATGGTCAAAGGATATGAACAGACAATTCTCAGATGAAGAAATTGAAACTATTTATAGACATATGAAAATATGCTCCAAATCATTATTAATCAGAGAAATGCAAATTAAGACAACTCTGAGATACCACTACACACCTGTCAGATTGGCTAGAGTGACAGGGAAAGATAATGTGTAATGTTGGAGGGGATGTGGGAAAACAGGGACACTGATACATTGTTGATGGAATTGTGAACACATCCAGACATTCTGGAGAGCGATTTGGAACTATGCTCAAAAAGTTATCAAACTGTGCATACCCTTTGATCCAGCAGTGTCTCTACTGGGCTTATACCCCAAAGAGATACTAAAGAAGGGAAAGGGATCTGTATGTGCCAAAATGTTTGTGGCAGCCCTGTTTGTAGTATCTAGAAGCTGGAAAATGAATGGATGCCCATCAATTGGAGAATGGTTGAGTAAATTGTGGTATATGAACATTATGGAATATTATTGTTCTGTAAGGAATGACCAGCAGGATGAATACAGAGAGGACTGGCGAGACTTACATGAACTGATGCTAAGTGAAATGAGCAGAACCAGGAGATCATTATATACCTCAACAACAATACTGTTTGAGGATGTTTTCTGATGGAAGTGGATCTCTTCGATAAAGAGAGCTAATTCAGTTTCAATTGATCAAAGATGGACAGAAGCAGCTACACCCAAAGAAAGAACACTGGGAAATGAATATAAACTGCTAGCATTTTTGTTTTTCTTCCCGGATTATTTATACCTTCTGAATTCAATTCTCCCTGTGCAACAAGAAAACTGCTCGGTTCTGCACACATATATTGTATCTAGGATGTACTGTAACCTATTCAACATGTAAAGGACTTCTTGCCATCTGGGGGAGGGGAGGAAGGGAAGGAGGGGAAAAATTGGAACAGAAGTGAATGCAAGGGATAATGCTGTAAAAAATTACCCTGGCATGAGTTCTATCAATAAAAAGTTATTTAAAAAAAAATTTTAATAGAAAGTAAAGTGAGTAGATCCAAGAGGACACTGTATACAGTAACAGTAGTTATGATGAATAACTATGATTGACTTAGCTCTTTCCGTAATTCAATTATTCAAGACAGTTCCAACAGCCTTGTGATAAAAAATTTTATCCATAAGGAGAGAAAGAACTGATGAAGTCCAAATGTACAGAGAAGCATATTTTCACTTTATTCTTTCATTTTGTTCCATTTATCTTTAATAACATAACGTGGAATTATGTCTTTTAAAATGTCCTTTCCTTAAGTTAGTCCCACATTTTGTAATGACACATACCCTAAGAGGAATTAGATGTCATGTAATATTCCTTCCTTATTTCACAAATTATAACCCTGGGAGATAAAAGTTATTATTTATAGATAAGGAAATAGAGATAGAGATCAAGTGTTTTGTCCAGCATCATAGATAGTAATTGTTTGAAATTAAATATAAACCCAGGTCTCCCTGACTCACCATCCACAACTCCCAGTATCCTATCCACTATACTAACATGCTGCTACCATTCAGAGTCTATCATCTTAGGGGCAAGAATCTGATTATGAGGATCATAAATGTAAACTCAAGAGACTTACCCAAGGCCATACAGGTCAAAAGTGACAAAAGTGAGTTTCCAAACCAGATCTTGTGAAACTGATGAGGAGAGTCCTGAAACTCTTTCACACTCTCTCTCTCAGACTTTGGGGAGAAAGCTTGGGAACTCCCTCAGAGAAGCTCTCCCCTGAGAGACCTGACCCAGGGAATCAAGATAAAGTAATTTTCATTCTATTATCTAGGTGGGGCTAAGTTGAGCCTGGAACTGAAGATTTCAACCCTATTAAATTGGAAATTAGTCCAGAGACACTCATTCAATTTCAAGATTTTCTCTGATTCCAGCTTAAACTGCACCCAGCCCCTATCAAGAGCTGCTAGCCTAGGCTTCTATTATAAAATGAGTCAACTTGGGGCTCAGTCCTTGCAGAGAACCTAACATGCCATGCCATGCTATGCCAACGAACCTCTTTCTCTCTCACTCTCCCTGGCATAGCAGCAACCCTCTGCCACTGAAATGATATTCTCTTTCAATGTTACTCCCTTTTTATCTTTCTCACCTATTTCCTTAATAAGACTTTATACCTCTCTGTCAGGATTTCTCTGCTAGAAACTTTACTTCTCTGTAAGGATCTTGCCATCAAGGAATTCATTCTTTCTATTCCTGCATAGCAAATGCTGACTTCCCAGTGCTAATAATAAACTTCTTTAACCAGTCTAGCTTTTCGGGTTTGTAAATTCCTTTAAGAAGGACCTCTGTACTGCCATAAGGGGTTCCCACAACTCCCTGCCCTGCGCCGAATCCTAGGGGAATCAAGGGGACACTGCGCCGAACTTCATCATTTGGGACACAACCCTTAACCTCTTCATTTAACTCCCTGACCTCCAGGAACCCTAAACTTCTTCATTTGGTTCCCTGAACCCAGGACCTGCCACTAACCTAATCAAAACCAAATCCAGCAATCTTTGTATTGTATCCCACACTAGTGCCATCCTGCATTTGACACTTTCAGAGGGGAGATACAACTAGAAGAGTATTTTTCCCATTGGACCTAAACAATCTACATACCTAACATAGTATAGATATTCTAATGAATATCACAACCTGTGTACATGTGTTTAACAGTTTAATTTACAGATATGCTCCTCCACATTGTGCATCTTTCTTTTGTATCACATCTGGTGTTATGAAGTCACTGATCTCCAGGTTACATTAACTTGGACATCTCTGATAGGTCTGGAAGTTATTGCCACTCTATGGTTATCATCAAAGCTGTTGTTTTGGGGGGGCAATGTCACTGCCCCCTTTTCTAGTTAGCCAATGGTTCCCCACATCCTTTCCATGGATGCCATTTTCTGGCACCTATGCCAAGGCTTTATAAATAGGTAGACCCCCTTCTTTTCCAGATACTCAAATATACTTTTTGTCCGTAATCAATTCTCTACATCTCTCCGAAGAATGTCAAATCTGTCTTCACCCTTTTAAAAACCAGAATAACAGATTTAAGATCAGTTCTAAAATAGTACTAATATAATCAAATCATTCAAGACATTCATTATCCAAGAATTGTGAATAGTCCAATAAGTACTTTGGCCCAAAATGATCAACTACATTAAATCATGAACTCCAATCTTAAATGAAGTATTAGCACAAAAGTCCACTGCTGTCAGAAATGTAATAAAAGTCCCTTCTTTCCTTAGCCTCACCCAAAAGACTCATCATTTGTCCAGATTTATTCCTGGGCAATTTCTTTAATTTTTATTTATATACTCATTAGACAGAAATCACTAAAAGTTGATATTTGATTTATGAACAAAATCAAAGAGTAATGGCAAAATAGCATTTTATGTTGAATAAAAGAAAAGCATATATTAAGTGTTTACTATGGGCTAAATAAAAAGATACTGTAATATGAAGAAGTCAAGGAATGGAAAGAGAATGAGGAAGAGGAGAAAAGCATTTTAATGTGGTACAATGGACAAAGTTCTGGGCCTGGGGTCAGGAAGCCAAGATCAAAGTCAGCCCCTGACATTCTCATCAATGGACATCCCTTTTCAAATACAGATCATGCTAAATAACCTCCCCCAAGATCCTTTGCTATCCTAAAATTTTATTAAATATAAACTATAAGCAAATTAAGATGAAAGAATATTCTGTAAGTGATTCTAAATCACTTCTAATAAGAGAAATGTGGATTAAAACAACTGAGGTTTTACCTTGAGCATAATAAATTATTCAGTGATAAAGAACAGAAAAATGGGTACCTACTGATTGAGAAATGGTTCAATAAAATATAATATATATTATTTCTCTGTGAGAAACTTTGCATATTAAAATTGGTTGAACAGATGCAGAAGCAAGCAGAACCTAGAGAACAATATATGCAACAACCACAATAACATAAAGGAAAACCTCTAAAATATATTAAAATTCAGATCAATGCAATGACCAACCACCTATAGATGATTGATGAAAAATATCTTCCTGCTCCAGTAGTAGTTGTTAAAGGATATGAATAACCTTAAGGTTGTTCTAAATCACTAATTATAAAAGAAATGATTTCACATTTTATCCCACCCATAAAATTAGTGAAGACAAAAAAGATGGAAATGGGAAATACTAGATGGATTGAGGAAAGATAAGCACATCAATTTATTCTTTGTGGGAACTATTCATTTGTTTCAACAATTCTGGAAAACAATATCAAATGATGGGAAAGTAAGAGTTCTTACCATGGAGTACATACCCCAAGAAAGTCAGTAACAAAGAGAAGGATTTGCTATAAATTAAAATAGTTGGTCATTCAGTTAACAAGCATTTATTATTTTTTATATAAGGCATCTCTAGCCTCTGGCAAGAAGGGGAGACTTCTCTGACTGAGAGCCTCCCATCTGCTGTGGGTCCCCTGAGAGAAAGCAACAAGGGGACCAAACAAAGAGCGACTCTCAGCTGCCTCAAAATGACCTCTCTCTTTGCTCAGAGATTGTTATTACCGCCTTCTCTTATCTGATATCCAGCCTCAAGTATGAAAAGATTGAAGACCTTTCTCTCAATATGCCTTCTGATTTCTTGTTGCGTATCCCCTAAAGGAAGGCTGATGAAGGTTGACAAAATGACTTCTCTCGGCTGCTAACCCCCTGATCTCCCAATCATGATATGGACAACCTCTTCTTTTACTCTAGTGCCAGCTATAGCTTTACTCATTCCCCGTGGCTCTCTGATCAAGTTAAGGGAATGGGAATATTCCTTGCTCCCCAGTGACACTTCAAGGTTCTCTCTCAACTTTCATCACTCAGTAACTTCTCTTCCTTTGAGGATCATACAATTTAACTACCATTCAATCAAAATCCTGGCAACACTCCAATTCACTCCTCCTCTTCCTTCCTTAATATCTCACAATTTTTCTCTCTTCGTATTTGCCCTTTTCATTGACCTACTCCTCCACTCCACCTTACTCTTGCAAATACCCACACATACACCACTTCTGTGTTCAAGAATTCCAAATGTCCCTTAACCAATCACAATAGTTTCCACCTCATCCTTGGAATTCTCTTACCAAACTCTAATCCTTATCCACAATATGGCCACCAAGCCTTCAATCTTCCTTCCTGTTCTGTTTACTCTCTCTCCATTTTCCCTTTTGGTAGGTTGGCAATCCAGTTAAATGATACACTATCCTTTTCTAGTAAGTCTCTAATCCCTCTATCATTTCACTGTGCTCTGCAAAGTCCCTACTTGGATTCCTTACCATCTGCCACTTTCGCAGATATACAAGTACTGCTGAACAAAGATGGAAAAATCATGAAACCATTTTGATTGGGTCTACTACAAATGTATGTTATACAACCTCAACTAGGTCCTCACCACTTTTAGTCAATCTTTCTATATCTTCCCTTTCAATTTGTTATTCTATTCTCTCTGGTGGCTTTTCTGAATTCTTTCATCCTCAAACTTTCCATGGTTTCTCCTCCTCCTCTCCCACTTCTTTCCCATCTTCCCCAGCTTATATTCTTGCCTCATATTTTACAGAAGAAAAAAAAAATTGAGGTCATTTGTTTTGAGCTCCCTCTTCTTTAACTTATATTACTTCTGTGTCTTCTACAACTATTTTCTCCTTCACCTGTCTCAAATGAAAAGCTGGTCTTCTCCTTTACCACAGTTAACTTTTCTACCTGTTCAAGTGATCCTATTCCATTTCACACACTGACCCTTCTATATCCCTATTTTATGACTTATTTTTAGTCTTTTTTGCATTTAATGGCTCCTTCCCCATTGCCCAGAAACATGATCATCTTTCCCACCCTCAAAAACCATCAATTAATCCTTCCATCTTCACTCTAAGTGCAGGAATTTGTGGCTAAACTACTTGAACCAGCCACAAAGTAGATGTCTCTACTTTCTCTCTTCCCATTCTCTTAATTTCTTGTAATTTATTTAGCTTGTGATCTCAACATTTTACTAAAATTCTTCACTCCAAAGTTACTAATGATTTGTCAAATTTCTCATTCCTCAATGTTCTCAATTTTTAGTAGCTTTTAACACTGTTGATCAGCTTCTTCACCTTGATACCATTCTTTCTTTCTGGGGCATAATTCTCTCCTGGTTTTTCTCTTCTCTATCTGACTACTTCTTTATAGTCTCTGTTGGTGGATCCTTATTCAGATCATAACCTCTTACCCTAAGTGTCCAACCACCTTGTTATGTCCTGGGATGACCTTCTCTTATCTTTGTATCCTACTTTATTACTTAACCTATTTTAACCTCTCTGCTCATGAAATTCACATCTCCAAGTGCTTTTCAGATCCCTCAAACTGAATATCCAGGAGATATCTAAAACTCAACATTCCAAAACTGAACCCATCACCTTTCCTCCTTAAATCTTTCCCATCTCCCAAATTCCCTTTCTATGGAAGATAACATCCTCCTCTAGTCTTCCAGGCTCATAATCTAGGTATCCTCCTGGATTTCTCACTATAACTAGCCCCCATATCCACATTGTTGCTAAGACCTTTGCAATATCTCTCAAATATACCTTCTCCTCTCCTCTAACATTGCCACCACTCTAAAGGCCTTTATCACCTCGTATCTGCACTACTACATCAGCCTCCTGGTGAATCTGACTACTTACTTTAATTTTTCCCCCATTCCAATCTATCTTCCAGTCAGCTACCAAAGTGATTTTCCTAAAATTCTCCTATCACACATGACTCTACATTAAACTGATCCAGGTCAATAAACACCAATGGCTCCCTATAGCTCACACAATCCAATACAAAATGTTCTGTTTGTTATTCAAAATCCTTCATAACCTATAACCTGCCTTCAAGAGTTCTCATACTTCACCATGTAGCACTTTTAGAGAAAACTTTAGAAAAGGAGAATAAGAAAGAGGAGTTAAATAAGAAAATAAGGAAAAAAGAGCAATGTCACAAAATTGGTAGAGAAAAGAGTATTAAAAAGGGAAAGGGTAATCAATGATGTCAATGGTTGAAGAGGATCAGAAAGGCTGAGGTTTAGAAAAAATTGTTAGATTTGGCAATTAAGAGATTGCTGGTAACTTTGGAGAGAGCAGTTTCAAGTTGAATGATGAGGTCAAAAGGCAAATTGCAAAGGGTAAGAAGTGACTAAGAAGAAAAGAGGCAGAGAAACATTTACTATAGATAAACCTTCTCAAGAATTTAGTCTCCCCCCCCCCAAAAAAAAAAAGGAGAGACATGATGAGATGACAACTAACAAGGATGGGTGGATTAAGTGAGGAAGTGGTTTTTGTCTGTTTTTCTAAGGACCAAGGAGAGACAAGACATGTTTAAAGGCTGCAGGATAGTGGTTGGTAGACTGGAAGATTAGAGATAAATGAGATAGGGATGATAGAAGGAGTATTTTGCTGAGGTAGACTGGATGGAATGGGATCACTTCTCCATGTGGAAGATTTTACTTTAGCAAAGAAAAGGTTCAACTTTTTATGCAAGACAGGTATGGAAAGATAGTACTGAAAGAAATATGAATGATATAAGGAGAAGGGAGAAGAGGGAGCTCTTCCAAATGATCTGAATTTTTTCAATGAAAAATAAAGCAAAGTTCTCAACTCACAGGTAGAAAGATATTTGAGAAAGGATGAAAAGGTTTAGAAAAGCCACTGTGCTAAGTGTACATACAGAGTTAGAGAAATGCCAAAGAATAATATAACAATAGGGAAAGCCCACTTGAGATTATTGTAACATATCTGAAGTAATCCTCATCAGTATGGCTTTGTGATTTTCTCCAGTTTCATGCATCAACACATGAGCAGGCAAAGGCAGTGCATGGTAAGAGTAATCCAAGGCTGAGGTTTAGCAGTGCAATAACTTCAATATTATACAGGAGCAGGGATCTCAAGAGAAGAGTATAGAACTGAACTAATTAACTATGGCAAGACGGGAAAAGGGATAGAGTCTAGCCAATATAGGAGTGATAAACTGAGAAAGAAGTAAGGAACAAAGAGAGTAGAGGAAATGGTGAGGACAAATAACAAGATTTAGAGTTGTAGGGAGTGGTGGAATGAGAACAGTTTATAATCACATAAAGGAATGTCAGAGTTCACATACAGAGTTTGCATTCTTTATAAAAACAGAGAAGTAGAAGCAAAGTAGATGTCCATTAAATAAGGAATAGTTTAAAAAATTGTTATACATTAATGTGATGAAATATTAATGCATTTTTTAGAATGATGAAATTAAAGAATACAGAGAGGCATAAGAAGACATAAAATGTTGGAAAGTAAAAACTAAGAAATAAATAGTAAAGCAGAAAAATAACAACAAAAAATAGTTGAAACTGTAAATTATTTATAACCAAGGCTAGTTCAATGAAGATATAAGAGTGTATCTCCTCTCTCTCTCTCTCTCTCTCTCTCTCTCTCTCTCTCTCTCTCTCTCTCTTTTCTTTTTACAGACATGAGGGAATATAAAGGTGTACATATACTTCTACATATATTTAGTGTGTCATACTAGATAGAGTGATGAAACTGGAATCAAGAAGAAGTCGGTTCAAATCCTACGTCATCCTACATCATACACACTTACTGGTTGATTCAACCTTTTTCAGTCTCAGTTTCCTCAACTGAAAATGTGAATAACACCTGCTTCACAGAGCTGTTGCAAGAATCAAATGACAAAACAGTGCTTTATAAATCTCAAATCACTATACATGTATATTATGAGATGATATAAATATACAAAATTATATAAATCATTATATAATTTTATTATTATTAGATTGGTATGTTCATTAGTTTAAGCTGCTTTTTCTCTCTCATCTTGTTTTATTTTTTGTTAAAAGTATGGTTCTGGGAGGGGAGAGGAGATAGATACATTGCAGAAAAAAGGTGATGTTAAAACATAAAAATGTCTCCTCCAAACATTGTTTTAAATGAGGAAGTTCTAATGTGGGAGAAAAGGGAAACTTGTCTAAAAAAGACCAATGTGGATATTTGGGGAATTCATCAATCAACTTAGATCCAGGAGTGAAGAGGACATAGAAAGACTTCAAGACCACATGGGGATTCATGAAGAAATTGGACATTTTTTAACCTGATAGGGCAAAAAAAGACATGAAAAACATCCTTCAACAATCTGAAGTGTTAATATGGTCACAGACAAATTAGATATTGGGTCCCCAGAAGGCAGAGGTAGGAACAATGGGTAGATGCAGAGGGGCAGACAGATGTGTAGTAACTACAGCTACAGAAAAGTGGAATTAATTGCTTTCTGAATGAATTTCACTTGAAATTTTCATTCCAGCAAATGTGAGATAATCAACTGTTAAGGATGTTTTAGGCAGGATTCTTTTCCACAAATACATTAGATTAGATAGTTTCTGGAATGCCTTCCAACTCTGAGATTCTATGATGTGGGAAGTAATTGTTTCAATAACATATTTCATAACAGGGTAGCAGTCACCTTCATAGCTTTCTGTAGTAATGTATTATCATCTTCATCTTCATCATTATCATCATCATCAGATCAGGACTAGAACTTTACAGGATGATGAGGAAATCTAAACTTCTTACTATGGAGTACATACCCCAAGAAAGTCAATAACAAACAGAAAAATGGAACTAAACTAAAAAACTTCCTCAGAGTTGAAAGACCATAAATAGCAAGGATAACATTTAAACAAAGTTCTACCTCATCCAAGTGTCCTTGCAGCGATGTTACATGAATAAAAATTGTGGGATAAAATAATCTTTTGAGGAATCAAAATGTCAGCTGAATGAGAGGACAATGCAAAGATACATGGTGGATGAAGGTAGGCTGCAGCATATTAATAATGATGAGCTGTATGTGATAAATGTTACAACGATGTCATCATAGGTAACCAGAGTATAAAAAATAACAGGTGGATAATCTGTCATCACAAAACATGAAATTATCTAGAGTAAGGTATCCAGAACATTGCATGGACTCTTTATGTAGTATTTATGGAATGAAACAGATAAAAACTATATAGGATGAGAAAATTTGGATAGATTATTATGTGCACTATTGGAAGGTATACACATATAAGTGATATCATACAGTAAGCTCCTCACTCCATTGTCACCTACGTATAACTTTGAATAGGGATGATGAAAGTATTAATTAAAGCAGAATCACTAAGAACACTTCTTTTCTCTTTCTGAAATCTATATTTCCTGCCAATATTAACTATAAATGAATAATGATTATATAACAAATAAAACAAATAACAAATAAGGATAATCTGATGTCACACAGCCTTAATACTCTGAAATTGTATTATGGCAGAGACTGGTACAAAATACCTTTTAAAACAAAAGCTGGCAGTTCCAACATCATGTATTCTGAAATCAATAGTTCCTCTGACTCTCTATTCAAGAATATCTAGGACAGCAATGCCTCCTCTTCCAAATTATTCCTAGCTATATTTTAGGGTTCTTTGCCTGAAAAGAGACAGGCTAGTTTCATTCTTTTTCATTATTCTCATCTATAAAATGAATCTTTGTTGTCCTTCTCCTCTCATTGCTTAGGGGCAACAACCAAAAAAAATCAAACGATAACAAGATCAGAATGAGTTAGTTCCTTCAGTTTTTGCTCTGAAAGAATTTTATGCTAATACTGGAGTTATGGTTTACCTCTTTGTAGCAAGGCCCTTGGGATTTCACCTGCTACTTAACACTGAAACCTAACATATTTTGACTTTTAAAGACACAAATTGTTCCAGATTTCCATATTAACTTAAAATGTTTATATTACATTCAACATATACTTATAAAAATACAAGTTGAAGATCAGTAATTAAAAAATCCTACCTTTATCATTCTAGAGAGATCGCCAGCATCTGCTAACTCCAGAACTATGTTTAGTTCATTGTCTTCAATGAAAGAAGCATAATATTTAATTACATTTGGATGGTTCAGTTGCTAAGAAAAAAATAAGAGAAAAATTAATATTTCCTTACTCTGCAAAGTTAAAACTTTAATTTCCCAACTTAAGAAAGCCTACATTACACAAATATATAGTTATTTTGATTTCTAAATACACATTACTACTTTACAACTCAAATATTTTTTTAGCTGTATTTCTTCATGTCGGGTAATGTGGGTAAAATGATGGCAAGTAAAATAGAATTTCTTCTTTCAAGGAATTCATAACTTAGTAATTAGATTAAAATAATGTAGAAACAATAACAACATTTACAGAGTGATTCATGGTTCATAAAAGCAAGAATTCTCTCTCTCCTTTTATAGATGAGGCAACTGAGACAGATAACTTTTTCAAGATCTCACAAATTAGTAAGATTAACATTCAGGTCTCTTCTACTTCTAAGTCTATTACTATTTAAACTATACATTGCTGATTAAATGTTCAATGAGAAATACAAAGTGTTAGGAGGTTAGAGAGAAATCAGAAAAATTATTCCTCACCTAAGATATCTATCTCCCAAATTTTCATTTTCACTAGTTCTATGCCTGAAATTCTATCCATTCCTATTTTCATCTCCTGGCTTCCCTGGCTTCCTTTGACCCTCAGCTAAAACTTCACCTTCTACAAGAATCTTTTTCTGATCCTTTTTACAACTAGGGCCTTCTTTCTCTGATTATCTCTCATTCAATCTGGTTATATCCTGTCTTTATGAATTAGACTTACTCCTTGAAAGCAAGGACTGATTTTTGTTTTTTGCCTTTCTTTGAATCTTCATGTTTACAATGTCTACTAGTCTGTCAAAAAGTATATATGACACAGAAAATGTTAACAACTTCAGCACTAGAAAATAAAAGTTTTTGAAAACTCAAGTGGCAAAATTTAGAAAGTTTAATTTGACAACATTATGTAGGCAGACTGAAAGAAAGATAGAGATGAAGCGACAAATTAAGAGAACATCTCAGGCAAAAGTTAATTATAACCTAAACTAGAGTAGTGGCAATAAAAATGGCAAGAAGACAGAATCAAGAGAAAGATGAGTTAGACTCTCCAGAACTCTGTGATCTATTGGAATGGAGAATAATAAGGAAAAGTCAATGTTGACTCCAATGTTTTGAAGCAGGGTTACTGAGAGAAGAGAAATACAGCAACAAATAAAATGGGAACTCAGAGAAAGAACTCTAATTCAGGGTAAGAGAACAGTGAGAACAGGAAAGATAATGGTATTGGTTTTTGATATACTGGTTCTGTATTCTGAAAGAGTGAAAGTTGAGAAGGTAGGATTAGAACTTGACAGAGAAAATGAGATTAAAGATATAAATCTTGGGAGATTTTTTTATAAAGACAACAATTAAATTCTTGGGTGAGGGCAAGATTACTTAAGAAGAATCCTAGAGAAATAAAAAGAGAACACATTATTGAAAAATTCCCAAATTAATGAAGTAACATTAGGAAGACAATCCAGGAAATAGAAAGAAAAAAAAAGAAAAAAAGAATGGTCAAAGAGTTAATAAAGAACAGAAAATTTTCACATAAACAAAGGTAGAAAAAAATTAAAGGGAAGTGGGCATAAATAGTGCCAAATGACACAATGAGATCCAGGAATAAAACTTAGAAAAATAATTTTGAATTTGACCATTAGGAAGTTACTTTCTAGAGCCTCCAAGTAGAGGTCTGGAAATTTGAATAGGGGAAAATATGATTTCTTTTCATAAACTTTGATTGCTTATGCAATCCTATGTTTTTAGAAATTCTAAGTAAGGATCTATATGCTTTAGAAGACTGCCAAAAAGGTCTGTGTAAGAGGGGTAAAAATCAGATTACAAATGCTTAACTTTTTTTTTCAATTAACAAAAATTTATTCATTTTTCTTTCCTCCTATCATCATATATCCACTGGAGGAAAAATGAAAAACAAACCTTTGTAACAAACATGCACAATCAAAAAAAATTCCCATAACTTATGGCTACGTACAAAAATGTATGTCTCATTTTAAATGTTCAGTCCCCCCTCAAATTTCTGTCACTTGGTGGGTCACATACTTTATCACTGGTCTTTGGGAAACATAGCTGATCACTGTCAGTTATTTTTATAATGTTACTATTATAATGAAAGTTGTTTTACTTCAACTCAACTTTCTTGCAGTTCTCAATACTACAAAGATTCTTCCCTATAATCTACCTCTCCATAATTTCCAAGCTGTGGTTCTAGAGTTCAACAATCCAAAGCTAAACATAATTATGATAAACATTTAAGCTTAGAAGATTATAGATACAGAATTATCAATGGAACTTGGAGACCACTGAGTATAACCACCACTGAATAATGAGGCACAAAGTGATCAGATATCTTACCTACAGTCACAGAACCAGATTTGAAACCAGGTCTTCCTTATCCAAGTACACTGTGCTCTATTCACTATGCCACTTAGCTGCAATGTTACTTTTCTTTATGTGTATCACTATTAATTTAGCAAACACTTGGGTGTCTAATAATTAGAATACATCATGATGGCTAATACACTAAGATAAGAAATCCTATCATCAAAGAGTTTACGATCTAATATATATAAAGGATAGTCATAACTTCCACCTTTATAAATCTTCTCTTTTCCCAATTACATATCCTCACTTCTTTTCCTTGTTTCTCATATTTTTAAGGCTTCTAACTTAGAAGCCTTATCATCCTGGTCAGACATCTGGGCTTGCTTCAATTTATTTCTTTTAAAGTACAATGCTTGCAGTTGAACAGTTTTCAAGATGTGATCTAATATTGGGCCTATTACTTCATTTGATAGCATATTTCTACTGATACTAGTAAAGTTTATATTATTTCTCTTAGCAACTACTTCTATATTCCTAAGTCACATTAAAGTTGCAGCTAAATTATAATTGTTAAATATTTATAGACACAAGTGGTCAGTTCAGGATGTATATTTAAATACAAGGAAACGCTGTTCATAGGACAGGGTTGAGGAACATTTTTTTTCTGCCAAGGGCCCTTTGGATATTTATAACATCATTCACAGGCCATATAATGTAAAGTTCTTTTCTCAAAAATATAATCATTTTCTGGCAGCCTTCATTTCAGTTCAGAGTAATAATCACCTCGAATGCAGCCAGGGCTTAGAGTCCAGATCCTTTATTGTCTCCTTCAAAATAACCCGTTGGCTTTCTTAGAGGCCTATCTCTCTCCTTGGTTCCAAGAGCTCCTCCTGAATGAGCTTCTAGTAGGCTTCTGTCTTGTGAATCTCCCTAAGTCTCTAGTGGACTCGTCCTTATATATGTTTTCTTAAAGGTGTGAATTCTAATGTGTGAACTCTTAAAGGTGTGAACTCTCTTAAAGGTGTGAACTCTCAAGGTGTGAACTAAATATATAAGTATTGTCTCTATCAATTTCAGTGACTTAGCACCTTATTTCAAGTTCTAGCCCATAATATCACAAAATTATCAACTTAAAAATGCAAGCTGTAGGAAGTTGTTGTACATAGTTTTCAGCTCATCATCACCTGCAGTTGCCTTGCAGGCCAGACCAAATAATTTTGAGGGCCTTATATATCTACAGACTTGATATTCACTATCCTTGTCATAGGAGATAAGATACCTTCAAAATGACTGATTCAATTATTTTTTTAATATATATCACTTCATTCAATTTAATTTTAGCTAGCATTAAAATATTAAGCATAACATACAAGCAAGTACAGATATACATATACATATATATATATTTTAAAATTTTAACCTAGTTTCCTTCTAAATTGATTCTTAATAAAGTTAATTGTAAATATACATTATAGCATCTTAAATTTTGAACCTGAACCCTGTAACTCCTTTTTCCCCCTTATGATCCTATGAAGATAGTTGATAATGGTTCAAAAATCAAATCCATTAGTTCTTTCAGTATCCAAGGATAGTGTCTTTCTGGGCCTAGTAACATAAACTAAAATTGTATTATCTTTCAATTAATCTTTTAGTAAGGATATTTCAACTCCCTATTATCCTTATGCTATTATCTGTCTAAAGATAATTCTCTTGAATGAAAAAAGCAGAAGTTAAATAAAGGTTTAGGAATTTTTCCTTTCACAGTGGTTGTCTTACCAACCCACTTGCCCAAGTTGTAGCCCTATTACATTTTTTATCTCTTCTTTCCCCTAACATAAGATAAAAGAAAAATAAGTTTTTTCTGCTGCCCTAAACATTTTCTACCTATTTCAGCTTACTCTAAAATGTAATGTTTCAATCACTATTTTTAAAAATATTTTACCTTAATTTCTGAATAGATTCCTTCTCCCATCCCTATCCAGCAAGTCATTCTTTAGAAAATAAATAAATACCAGTTCAGCAAAACTAATCATCATACCAAATGTGCACTATATGCAATGTCTCATAACCATAGTACTGTATCTCTGCAAAGAAAGAAGAGAGGCATATTTTCTTGATTTTGGTCTTGACACTTTTCTTAAAGAATCTGAAATGCTTTAGTTTTATTTGTCTTCCATTACCTATTTTTAAGTAATGAAGATAAAGGTATTTTCTACATATAGAAAATATAAGTACAATAAGTTTTTTAATCTAATTATATTATCTATTAATTATATAATCTAATGGTATTTATTAGAGGCTCCCCCTTTTTTTATTCATCAGAATTATTTCTCTCTTTATTCAGAATTTCAGACGATGATATCTGACCTTCCTTTTCTTTGAACTCTTAGAACTCTGTTCTCCAAAAATCTGTGATACATGTCAAAACTATGCCTGACACTTCCCTCATCAATCACAAACTGTATGATGGAATGCCACTTCCATATAGAGTTCCCATTGTTTCCATTTCAACAACCAGCTTCTTCTTGTTGGTGATAATCAGACCTAGAATGGTAGCTATTCTGGGCTTCTCTCACTATTTGAATGTTTCCCCACATTAAAACTTCTCAGAGATGTATATTTTTTTCCATAGCAAAGTATATAATTTTTTCTAGAAAATGGATATTTCCCATTTTCTGAAACAAATTCTAAATAATCACCAGGATAAGAGTTCATGGAATAAGTATCTATTTTTGTGTCTACTACCAAAAAACTTTCCTTCATTTTACATGCAGAGAAGAACAAAGGAATAGACAGACAGTAATCAGGATAATTTTTTCCCAAAAAATAAAGTCTAATCAGAAAAAAGCACAGGCTATTTTGTTATCTGTCTTTTTTTCTTTCATTTTCAATAGTATTTTATTTTTCCAAATACAAGTAAATAAAGTTCTCAACATTCATTTTTGTATGATTTTATGATCCAAATTTTTCTCTCTCTCTATCATATTACCTCCCACGATATATGTTAAGGCTATATATGTAATTAGGAGTAGAGGATGGAATCAGTTACAGGCTGAAAAGCCTAAGTATATATCTAAGATTACCTGGCATACATCTAAAGACAATACTGCTAATCTAGAACTTCAGAACTATCACTATATTTAAGAACGTGACTTTTAAGAGTTAGCTGCTGCACTAAAGAGTGCTAAGCTGGTCATCAGGAAGACCTAAGTTCAAATCCAATCTGATACACTTATAAGTCATGTTATCTTGGGCAAAACTTTTTTTTAATTACATTTTTTTATTTATTTACAAATTTACATTTATTTACATATTTACATTTATTTACAAGTTATATGCATGGCTAATTTTACAGCATTGACAATTGCCAAACCTTTTGTTCCAATTTTTCCCCTCCTTCCCCCATCCCCGCCCCTCAATGACAGTTTGACCAATACATGTTAAATATGTTAAAGTATAAATTAAATATAATATAAATATACATGTCCTAACAGTTATTTTGCTGTACAAAATGAATCGGCTTTGAAATTGTGTACTATTAGTTGGGCAAAACATTTAACTTAGGTGGGGTAGACTATGTTAGACACAATGTAGAGACAATTTTAAATATTACACACATAAAAACAATCTCCCTTAATATGCAACATAAATTTTTTTTAAATATCAATATACAGTTTTAAAAACTGATCTTGAGTATACAAATATTCCTAGTGCCTAGCACTTCTCACCTTGATCTATTTCCACATGTTCAATTTTGTACAACTTTTATAGTATGTTATTTTTAGTATATATTATAGCTTTACTAATATACTCATCCTAATAAAAAAATAAGACAGATAATAACAACTGAAGTCTAAAGTACATAATCTTAGTAGGTAGAAAACGGAGAAAATGAATTTTTATGTGCTTTCTTCATCTATTCTGCACATACTTAGAAACTAGTTTCAAAGGAATGAAAACACAAGCACACACAAAAAACCTTGTGTCATTTGAATCTTATTCAACTCTAGTTTTCCCTAAGCATATGTTTTTTCCAATCATAATTACTCAGATGATAGTCTAATAGCAATACTACTTTTACATTAAAATGAATCTGTCAATCTGTAAAATTAAGATTATAAATTCCTCAAGGGCAAAAGCTGTCTTTTGCTTCTTTTTGTATCTCTAACATTTAGCACTGTGTCTGACACACAGCAGCACTTCATAAATGTTCAGTGATTAGTTGGTAAGATACTTCATAGTGAACATAAGACACCAACATTTTTCTACTGAGATTCTACTGCATCAAATACTGTTTGAAACAATTTTTGTTGGTCAATCATTTCAACTGTGTCTGATTCTTTATGATTCATTGGGGTTTTCATGGCAAAGATATTGTAGTGCTCTGCCACTTTCTTTTCTAATTAATTTTACAGATGAAGAAACTGAGACACAATGGGTAAATGGCCTGCACAGAGTCACACAACTAGTGTCTGAGGCCAGACGATTAGTATTCCCAACTCCAGGCCCTACAGCTAGATGTCCTTGAAACAATTAGACTATTAATTATTTCTTAAAATTCTTTTCATTATATAAAAATGGAACTGGAATGGAAGAGAATGGGAGAATGGAGGAAGGATCTGGGTTCAAATATCAGCTCCACTATTTGTTCCAATTTTTAAGGCTTTATTTTCTTCATTTATAAAATAAAGGAAGTGGACTAGAAAAATCTCTTTTTATATCTCTCAACCAATTATCACCATAATTATATTTAACATACTTGGATTTTTTTTCCCAAATTTTGTCTTAAATATATGTTATAATTAACCCCAGATGTCAATATTGTAAAACATTTTCAAATTCTTATCTAGTACTTACTTTAAGGAGATCTATTTCTTTGATGCAGTCAGCACGAGCCTTGGCATCCATTAAATCAAATATCTATTTTAAAAAAATCCACAAAAACATTTTTAAATGAATACCAACCAAACACGGATCAAGATGACATGAATAAGCAGTTATAGTTTATATATAATTCTGATTGTTGCAGCATACACTCCTTAACTTAGTATTTAGTCTTCTCCACAATCTAGTTCTAAACTATCTTTCTAATTTTATCTCAGAAAACTTTTTCATAGAAACTACATTTCAGCCCAGCTAGGCTAATTGCTTTATTATTATCCTATGTTGCCCTTACAGGCCACTTACCAAGCCTGCAAAGTACATTTTTGCCTAAAAATTTCCCAATCCCTCAGGCAAAAAAAAAAAAAAAAAAGTTTTTCTTTCAAATTTCTTTCAAATTTTCTCAGAAGAACCTATCATATTCTATCTGGTAATATATTTATTTGCATGTATGTAAAAAAATTATCAAGACTTCCTCAGCAACAAGGATTGTATAATTTTTATCTTAATGCTTTACCTAGTAACTTACAATAATGTCTGTTGGGTTGAATATGCAATAAGATCTTCTACCACTAATTGTTTAGATTAATAGATCATTTTAAGACAGAAGACAAATTCAAATTCCAGCTCTGTTACCACCTATGTCACTTTGGGTAAATCATTAAGCTCTAATACCTTTATCTATAAAAATGAGAGGTGTAAACAAGATGACTTCTACTAAGGAAGCACTTTGCCCTTCCAGTCCTAGATTGCTTAACTCCAAAGAATTTCAACTACTACTTCAAGTAGTTGGAAGTTTTTCTTTATTTGGGTCTTAAATTCCGAAGATTTACATTGAGTTCCTCAAAATACATATAGTATAGATGGAAGGTAACTTTGATAAAGATAGTGAGCATTTCACACACAGGGCAAAGTCAGTATAAAGACATGAAGATAGGAGATAGAAAGTGGAGTATATTGTGTGAAGAATAAGTAGACAAGTATGGCTATATCACAGAATTTTTGGAGGGGAATTAAGTACAAGACAAATGGAAAAAATGGGAAGGAAATAGGTTATAAAGCGCTTTAGATAACAGAGGATTTTATACTGCTTCTGGGGCAATGGGAAAACATTAGAATTTACTGGAATAGTGGGATAACACAATCAAAGTTATGCTTTAGCTTACAGCTAAGCATAAACTGGAGCAAGGAGAGACTTGAAGCAAGGAAATCAATTAGAAAACTATTGCAATAACAGCCAATGACAAGGTGATGAAGGTCTGAACTGGATTGGAAGTCATGTGGATGAACAGAAAGATATATTTAAAGCAGTAAAAGTAAGATAATTTCAGATTCAGAAATCATTTGAATTCCAAGTGATGATGAGATGTAAGGTATAATACCATCCGTGGATGAATAAAATAGAAACTGAGGTCAGAGAATTGAAATGGATATAGAATTCTCTAAAAATGATTACAAGGGGCTGAATGGGAAGGCTGAAAGATGCCAAATTCATTGAAGGAAGGTGAAAGAAAAATCAAGAAATGACAGAATCAGGAAAAGGTGGTATAGTAAAATGTCATGAAATTATAAGTGCATGTGTTTAGAAATATAAGGGTTGTAACAGTTCCCCAATTCAGTCATTTTCAGTTGCAGAAAGTGAAGGCCAAAATAAGCTCAGTGACTTGCCCAAGATCACACAATGGGAAAGTCATCTCTCTGCCTACTGATATGTTTCCCTTTTTCCTTAAAGGCTCAAACTGCTCTATGCAAGTGAAAATAACCTCTTCTCCATAGTTTTGTTGCACCATGCTGGCTGGTCACTTTGTCTTTTTTTACACTTCACCTTGTTCACTTTGTGTACCTAATTATCTTGTTCCATTAGATTAAGCAACTTCATGGCATCATCTTTGTGCTTCTATCACAAAGCACACCACTTTGTATATAGTAGGAGCTTAAACTCTATTTGTTGAATGGAATTGAGTTCTTTAATAGAGATGACAAAATAAGGGTCTGGAAATGGGAACTGATATGAATGATTATGTGAACTAGATAACCTAAAACTTCCTTCTAGGTTTATAGCTACATGATCTAAAACAGAGGAAAAGTGGCAATAGCATTAACTATTTTAATATTCCAAATATTCATTCATCTCAACAATTATAAATACAAACACAAGGAGACCAGAGTTGGTTTTTTTCCATAGACAGATAGATAGATAAATAGATAGATGAAGATATAGATATCTAGATATATGTCAAGGACCTCTTAGGCAGTTTGGTGAAGTCCATGGATCCCCTTCCCAGAACAATGTTTTTAAATACATAATAATAAAAACAACAATGATAAAAATTTATATAGAACTTACTATGACATGTGTTATTTTATTCCTTTTACAATTATCTCACTTGATCCTCAACAACAATTCTAAGAGGTAGGTATTATTGTTATCCCCATTTTACAAATGAAGAAACTGAAATGTTAAATGATTTGTTAAAGGTTACAAAACCAATAAGTTCTGAGGCTGTATTTCAACTCAGATCTTTCTGACTGTAGGACCAATGCTATATTCTCTGTGCCACCCAGCTATATACAATGCAAAATACACAGGGTTATAAAGTAAACCAATTACACTGAAATTACAATTACTAAAATTTCAAAAGCAAAAACAAAACAAATTCACAAACCACAAGTTGAGAACTCCCAAGATGAAAAAAAAATTTTTTCAGGGTAGCATATAATAGTCACAAAGCCCAGGAAATTTATTCCAAAACAAAAGTAAACTCACTATTACACGTACAGGATAATTCATTTTTCTTGAAATATGATAACAGATTAGAATAACAGATATACCAAAAAAAAAGGGGAAAGTCACAACTACCAGGACAAAAAAAGAGCTAAATGTCAGTAGAAAAATCTGGTGACATGTAATATGTAGAGAAATAATCCTATATACCTCAACACCTACAAGGGAATCATAATTATAAAGCACAGCAGAGTAACTTTTCAAAGGAATGTTCCTAATATAGTAAGAAAAACAATTATATGTAATATCAGGAAGCAGTAACCTATCTTGGAAATATTTCTTCCAAAACAGAATACATTTTTGTATTTTAAAGGGGAAAAGTTTTAGTTATCTGGAAAATCAATATGAAATAATTCATTTCTCAATGATGCAAAATTATTACTGAATTAACACTTCTTTAGAAAATATTAAAGGCAAAGAAAACTGACAAAAATATAGAATACTTTAGAACATTAAAATTACCATCCATTCTGGAAGCAAAAAATATTTAAGAAATAACATATATGAAGATTTTTTTCTGATTTTTTTTATTTTAAATTTTATTTTTTATTATAACTTTTTATATACAAAACATAAGTATAGCTAATTTTTCAACACTGACTCTTGCAAAATCTTCTGTTCCAACCTTTCCCTTTCTTCCTCCCACACCCTCCCCTAGATGGCAGGTAGTCCCATACATACTAAATATGTTAAAGTATATGTCAAATACAATATATGAATATATATTTATATAGTTTTCTTTTTGTACAGGAAAGATCGGATTTACAAAAAAGATAAAAATAACCTGAGAAGAAAAAAACAAGAATGCAAACAAACATTAACAGAAAGAATGGAAGTATTATGTTGTGGTCCATATTCATTTCCCAGTGTTCTTTCTCTGAGGGTAGCTGGTAATTGATATGAAGATTAATAAACTGATTCACCATTAAATAAGCAGAAACAGAAGAGGAAAAAGCATGATTAAAATAAAGTAAATGGAAAAGAACAAAAAGCCCACAAGAAACCCAAATTCTATGACAACAAAAATTCTAGATAGTTAGGTCTTTTACAATGTCACTACCATGTTCTCCTTTAAAAAAAAAAAAGTGTACTATCTTTTATTCTTATATTTTTAAAATTTCCTCCTATGATCCTCTCATTCTTCCAGATTCATCCTTTATAACAAAGATTTTTTTTTTAAGAGTGAGAAAAAAATCAGTAAAACTGATCAAGATAGAAAAAATTATAACATATATGCAACATCACTTGTGTGGACCCCTTCACCCAGGCCAAAAAATAGAGGGAGATGGCTTCTCATATCTCTTATTTGGAGCCAAGGTAGTTCTTTGTAATTCTGCAACATTTACTTTCATTGTTTTTTGGTCCTTTCCATTTACAATACTGTATTCATTATGTGTAGATTATTTTCTTAGCTCTGCTTACATCATTTTCCAACAATTTTTCTAAGTCCATGTTTCACTGTATTCATCAAATTTCCTTTTTATAACATGACAATATTATATTACATTCAGGTATCACAATTTGTTTTGTCCTTCCCTACCCAGTGGACTCTACTTTGTTGTTGTTGTTGTTATTGTTGTTGTTTTTTGGCAAAACAAGAAAGCTGCTATAATGTTATTGTATATAGAGCCTTTGTTTTTAACCTTTTCTTGGGGATGCTTTGGTGTATATGCCAGGCAGAAGAATCTCTGGGTCAAAAGGTAAGGGTGTTTTAATCATCTTATTTTCATGATTCCAAATTACTTTGCAGAATTTTTTTTTTTAATCCTTATTTCCTTCAATAGTACAGTAATCTTTACAATATCAGTCCAATGTTGACTATCCCCACCTTTTGTGGGGGAGTAAGTGTGAGGTAAATTCTTGATTTGTTCTTTGATTTATCATTTTCTTTTTAGTTACTAGAACAAAATTTCACATAATTAATAGTTTACAATTCTTTTGATAATTTGTTCATATCTTTTAACCATAACCAGGTTCTATTTTTTTTTTAAGTTGCAGGACTTAATTTACAAATTTTGTTCAGAAAAGCAGGGAAGTAGATGCAGTTGGAGCAATGATGCTTTGTCATGATGACTTTGCAGTAAAAACACATTTTGAATCTCAGCTCCTCTATTTAATACCTCTGTGAGCTGAGTAAATTACTTTCTGAGATTTGTTTTTTTAATATATAAAATCAAAGTGTTGAACTAGATGATTTAAAAGTCCTTTCCAAGCTGACCTCTATATTCAAAAATATTTGTTCATAAGTAGAATCAAACTAAAATCTGATTGATTCTCATTTGAACTCCACATTATAGCTTTTCTTTACCTCTTTTGACCAAGTAATCAGGTCAAAAAAAAAAAAAAAAAAGTACCGAATCTTTAGGTCATGTCATTCCTAAGCATAAATTAAAGATTCAAAGCTAATTTCTTTCCAAATAAGTAAAAGTCTCATTTTGCCAATTCTTGGGATTTTGTGATCTATAAAATTTGGAGCATTTCCCAAGTGAGAACATCATAAAACAATCTCTCACAAAAGTTACCTGATTTAAACCAATTTGGTTGCTTGGGATCTTCTAATTTTTTTCACAATTGGTGACTCACAGTACTTTGATTTTTCTTGTAATGCATTTATCACACTTCACTTACAGCTTTATAGTAACCCTTCAGTCTTTACAAATAAGAGCTACATCTTGATTTTATCTTAATGAAACTATTATTGATATTTAATGATTGATGACTTGTAATATTAACATTAATAATTCTCTAACAATATTAGCTAAAGAGTACATGTCAAATCAAGTCAAATCCATAAGCATTTATTTAGCACTTATAAAGTACCAAATACTATGCTAAGGGACACACACACACACACACACACACATACACACACAACACACACACACACACACACACAAAATTGGATGAAAGGTATAAACATTTATATAGTGACTAAATTAAATAACCTGGAAAAGGCTTCTAAAATAAAGTAGAATTTTAGCTGAGACTTGAAAGAAGCTAGAGAAGGCAGGAGGCAGAGACAAGGAGGAAGAGCACTTCAAGCAAGGGGAAAAAGCCTGTGAAAATGCACAGACTAGGGAGATGAATTGTTTTGTGAAAACAGAATAATGTCACTAGGTTACAGAGGGAGGGAACTTAAAATGCACAAAATAATTATAATAGTATTCATATAAAGTTACAAGATAACCATGGAATAATTTTCTAATAATAAAATGAAGTCTCAGAAAGAGTAAATGACTTAAGTTTCAGAGATAGAATTCAAATTCAGGTCTCCTGATTCCCAAGCCTAGTGTTTTCCCATTATATCAGTAAGTCATAACACTGATTTACATGGTAATTCTCTATTTATTAGAAAAATCCAACCCTTTGTCCATTTGGAATAAAGAATTAAATTAACTAATTTACTATGATTGTAGACACTCAGAAATTACTAAAAAAAAACTAATTAGCACACACAAAAAAAGAATTAGATCAGGAGGTTTTAAAAAACTTTTCAGACAAAACCTATCTTGTTAAAATGATGCAAAGACCTTTCAGAGTTTGTTATACTCTAATAGCTGAATTCAACTTTTCTCACTAATATTATGCCATATATGAATTACTGTTAAAAAAAATTCCTAATTTTCAGGTCCTTAAAATAACAACAGGTTGTTCCAAAGGAAGTCAATAAGAATTCAATGATGAAACTCATAAAAACTATGAACTACATGATAATTGCTACAAACTTTTTAAGTAAATGAAGCTTTGGCTTTGCAGTTTATGATCAAATTAAAATACTACTATGAATCATACATGAAATTAACACCCATAAATTCCTTCTTTTTAATCACATGTGAAAATATGCAGAAATGAGATTCTACTAAACATAATATACAACTTTATCATAATTTATTATCTCTAACTTTCTCAAATTCAAGTAAACTTTAATAAATATCAAAGACATATATTCTCTCTCCCTTTTTCCCCCACCCCCTCCTCACATTAGCTGTGTCACCCTGGGTAAGTCACTTAACCCCTGTTTGCCTCAGTTTCCTCAGCTGTAAAATGTGGATAATAGCATATCCCTCAGAGTATTGCTGTGAGAACCTAATGTGAAAATTATTATAACGAGCTTAGTGCAATACCTGGTGCATTGTAAGCACTGATTATTATTAGTTATTATTATGTACACATATAAGATATCTATATCTATTTATCTCTTTTGTTTGTACATACTTTTTTTGCATGTTATCTCTATTAGACAATGAGCTTCATGAGGGCAAAAACTATTTTCTTTTCCCTAGTCCTTAGTTTATGCTTAATAAATGTTCATTCACTAAAGAGTGAATAATTCACTAAAGAATTCACTAAAGAAGCCCTATTATATCTTAAGGTAGCATAGGTTAAGAGAGAGAAAGCTAGACATTGTTGATCTTTGAAACCCTTTGTAGTTCCTTATGCATGATCCTATATTCAGGAAGAAACTTCTCTCTTCAAATCCTGACACTGATTTTAAGTATCTAGGTAGTATTGGAAAAATCACTTTTTTTTTAAATTTAAATTTAAATTAAAAACTCTGAGCCTGTGTTTCCCCATCTACCAAATGGGGATATCGATGGTGTCAAGTCACAAAAATGCTATTACAATCAAATAAGGTCATAGGATCACAGATGTAAAGTTTCCAGATATTATGGAGATCTTCAATGTCTTCATTTCACTACAAGGAAACTGAAGCACAGAAAAATTATTTGCTTAAGATCATAGAGGTGGTCAATGTCAGAGTCAAGAGTAAAATCCAAGTTTTCTGATCAAAGAGCCAGAGCTAGATATAAAAAGAGAACTTTGTCAATTTTAAGGTAATCTATAAAAGACAATTTGAGACAACTAGGAGACAGAGTAAATGCCAGATCTCAAAATCAGGAAAACTTGAGTTCAAATTTAATCTCAAACAAATTACTAACTGTATGACTCTAGGAAAATCATTCAATCTCATTTGCTTTACTGTCCTACTCTGTAAAATAGAATGGTGAAAGCAAGGCAAACCAGTTCAGTACTTTTATCAACAAAGCCCTAAATGAGGTCCTGAAAAGTAGAACACAACTGAACAACAACCACACAAATGTCAATTATTATTTATTATTATTCTGGATCATGATGCAATCAGCACAATATGATCCACAAACAGAAACATCGCCAATGCCTCGTCATTTCTAAGGAATTCCTCTTTTGTTTGGATCTTACCAAAAGAAATTTTGCAGAACAATGATAATTCATGGAATCATAAATCTTATTTCTATAAAGGGAAGGGATGTACAGATATCATTCTGTCCAATTTTCTCATTTTATAGAAAGAAATTGAAGCCTAAGAAGAATAAGAAGTCAAGGTGACATAATAAATGTTCAATCCAAGAGTCAAGCCTAGAACTTCTGATGCCAAAGATGCTATTTTTTCCACTACATGATGCTACATTTAACTCCACTTCTTCATTCCTCACTTGACAATACTCAGAGGGTTCCTGAAAGTAATTATCCTTGTCGTTAAATTTACCAAGGAATGATGCATGACCCTATTATATGCACAAAATACTAGTTGTAACATGTAAACCATAAAGTTGTAGTTGGTTCTCACAAATCAAAGGTTTAATATTTATAATTAACAAATAAGTAAGTGAAATCTTAGTGTGTATACTTTTCAGTCAATTGTATTGCTATGGATATACTGTGACATATTTAACATGTATAGGACTGCTTGCCATCTGGAGGAGGGGATGGAGGGAGGGAGGGGAAAAATCAGAAAAGAAGTGAGTGCAAGGGATAATGTTGTAAAAAAATTACCCAGGATAGGTTCTGTCAATAAAAAGTTGTAATTATGAAAAAAATTTTAAAAATTGTATTGCTATGTAATGTGGTCTGCTATAGCAAATCCTTTGTGGAAGTATTTAAAAAGCATTTGTTTGTTTTTTTTTTTCTTTAATTTATGGATTAGCTACTGTTTTTCAATGGAAAAATATTCTGATCTGGGATATTTATAATATTCTCTCTTTGGAAGCAGAAATAAAAGGCAATAAGCTTTTAAAATCAGTAGAAGCCTAGGATATGAGAACAACCAATAACTTCCCTATAAAATGAGCATCTTTCTTCTCAAAACATTTCCTAAATAAGTTTCTTAAGAAACACCTGATACAACATTCATTAAAAAACAAAACAAAAACAAAAAAAAAAAAACCTCTTGCTATCTAAAACATTCTCCTAATCTACTAGTTTAATAACTGTCTCAAAAAAGAGAGAAGTAGAAATGACCAGCAGAATGATTTCAGCAAAGCCTGGAGAGACTTACATTAAATGAGGCTAAGTGAAATGACAGAACCAGAAGATCATTATAAACGGCAACAAGACTATATGATAATCAAATCTGATGGTCGTGGCTCTCTTCAACAAAGAGATGACTCAAACCAGTTCCAATTGTTCAGTGATGAAAAGAGCCATCTACACCCATGGAGAGGACTGTGGAAAATAAATATAGACCACAACAGAGCATTTTATATATTTTAACATATTTAATATGTATGGGATTACCTGCCATCTAGGAGAAGGAGGTAAGAGGTAAAAGAGGAAAAGTTGGAACAGAAGTTTTTGCAAGGGTCAATGTTGAAAAATTACCCATGTATATGTTTTGTCAATAAAAAGCTATAATAAAAAAAAGTCAGTGATCATTAAAAGATCATGAATCTGTTAGAATGATTTAAATTGTTGCAGAGTGGATTAAACTGAACTAGGAAAACAATATAAACAAAGACTAACAATATTAAAATGAAAGCAATCATTAAAAAATAAGACTGAATTCTGTGTAATTATAATAATAAATCTTGGCACCAAAGAGACAAGAAAAATGAATTTTACTTCTTCCCCTTTTTTTTAAAATAAAATTATTTATCATTAGTATTCTTTTTTTAAAATTTTGAGTTCTGAATTCCTCCCTACCCCTCTTCCACCCACTGAGAAGACAAGAAATAGAACATAAATTATATATATATAAAATCATGGAAAAGATTTTACCATATTAGCCACATCTAAAAATAAAGTAAGAAAGAAACAAAGAATTTGAGAAAATCATACTTCAAATCACATTGTTTTTCAGTTCTATCACTGGAGATGAACAGCATTTTTCTTCATGAGTATTTTGAAATTGTCTTAAAATTATTGTGTTGATAAGAGAAACTAAATCTTTCATAGTTAATCATTACTACAATATTGCTGTTACTATATAATGATCTCCTGGTTTTACTCATTTCACCTCGCATCAGTTCACATAAGTATTCCCATATTTCTCTAAAATTATTCCCAGTTATTTTCATCTAGCATGAAAGTATTCCATCGTAATCAAATCACAAATTCTTTAACCACTCTCCAGTTGATGGGTATCCCCTCAATTTTTAATTTTTTCTCACCAAAAAAAAGAAAAAAAGAATTGTTATAAATATTTTGGTAGATACATTTTTTTTTTCCATTTTCTTTGATCTCTGACTCCCTTTTTTTTTTCTCTTTTTGCAGAAGGGAAATGTGTGTGTGTGTATGTTTATGTATGTGTATGTGTGTGTGTGTGTGTGTGTGTGTGTGTGTGTGTGTATAACACTGTATGCACTGTCAGTGATATACTGGTTAGTTTTGATGAACTTTTTTCTCGTCTTTAAATTCTTTATAACAAGCTATGGTTTGTTAGGATAGGAAAATGCATTCAGAAATTAAGGAAATGTAAAAACAAAAGCTGCGTGGTAAGTCACTTATTCTCTCTGTAGCCCAATTTTTTCATCTGGAAAAGAAAGGCTTGAACTCAGTAACTTCTAAAATAATTTCCAGTTCTGATTTTATGATTCTTGACCATTTTCTAAAGAACTTCAGCCAATGTAAAATGTCACCATAGCAAAGAACAAAAAAGCCCAGAAATTGCCTTACTCAGAAATTGTCTAACCTAAGCAGAAAAACATTACAGGCAAGGGTAAAACTGGTATTGAGTACATACTTATTGGCAAAATAATGGAAAATAATGGGGGAAGATAGGAAGCCTCACAAAGTAACCAAAGCAAATAAGGAGAAATTAATCTATTCTGGGCTTAGATTTCAATTCATTTAAGCATAAATGATCCCCAGACCATTTTTAGATGAAACATAGAGGAAGACACTAACCATTCTTTAAAGGCACTTGCCATATGCTAATAAGTTCGGTGCATTCAAAAAAACCCCAACCATTTAAACATATAAAATTATAGGATATGATAACGGATCTATCAAAATTTTCTAACTGTTCTGCTTTCATAATCCTAATATTAAAACAACGTCCAGAAATCTCATTACTCAATGTGCTATGTGACGCTAAAAGGAAGAATTAGGAAAGTAAAGTAAAAAAAAAACACAAATAGTACATAGACTTAAGGATATAGAAAAGAAATCTGTATTGCGGTCAATACCAATAGAAAAAGCAAATATCTCTTGAAATATCCTTGTATTTCAAAATGGGGATATATTCCAAAAGAATAGGTTTTAGTGATATCCCAAGAAAACATCAGCAACTTTACATACATGATTGTTTTCCTTACTTTTATTAAATAATCATGAATAATAATTAATCTTCATAATGCTAGTACTTTAAGTTTTGTAAAGTGTTATCTAAATGTTATCTGATTTTATCTTCATAACAACACTGGGAGGTAGGTGTTAGCATTACTCCCATTTTACAGATGAGTAGCCTGAGTAGATCAAGGAAAAGTGATTTGCCCAGAATCAAGTAAGTAGGATATGAACTCAGGTTTTCCTGACACTATGTATAGCACTTTATCTACCATAGCCCCTAGCTTCCTCAACAGAAATATTAAGACTTTCACAATTTATTTTCTGCATTTTATGACAGAATTACAAACTACACAATTGATTATAAATTAGAAAAAAAAATTGGGTTCACTGTAGCCACTGACTCAAAATAATGTACAGCTATGGAGGCTCTCCTCAAAGATCAAATCATAAAATTCATAAAAAGACTATATATCAATGACAATTTTAGTACTAGTTTCACACAGAAAACTCTTAAAGTACAGATATCAATGAGCTATTAAAAAGGGAAACATATTTACATCAGATAAATTAAATTCACAGAAGAAACACAGTCTAAGTCAAGCAACATTTAAATTCTTATGATGTGACAGACCCTTTGCCAAGTACAAATCCCAGTCTTCAAGGAGTTCATATTCTAAAGTAATAAACTTGTAATAAAAAATACATGTATGTGTGTGTGTATATATATATATATATATAATATATATATATATATATACACACACACACACACACACACAAGATATCCATAATATAAATGAAAGATAATCTCAGAAAGAAGGAACTAATATCTAGATGAACTGGGAAAGACATCCTGAAAAAGGCAAAATTTACAGTCTTGAAGAAGGTAAAAGGGAGAATATTAGAGGCATGACAATAGCCAGTGCAAACACACTGAATATCTTCTGTGAAGAACATCAAGTAAGCAATGTCACTAGATCATTGGCTACGTGTAAGGCTAGAAAGGTAGGAAGAGTTTAGATTGGGAGTGTTTTAAATGCCCGAAAAATATTTTATATTTTATCTTAGAGGCAAAAGACAGCCACCTTACTGAGTTTTTGGAATAGGGAAATGATAAGGTTAATGTACTATGCAGCATGAATATCACTTTAGCAGCTCAACAGAGAATGGCCTGGATATGGGAGAGATCTAAGAAAGAGAAATCAACAAGAATGTTATTGCAATAGTTCAAGCAAGAACCTATATTCTAAGGTAGTAGCTGAGTGAGTGAAGATAAAAGAATATAAGAAATGTTGTGAAGGTAGAAATGCCATGATTTGGCAATGGATTGGGAATGTGGATTGAGTTAAAGTCAGACAAAGAACAAGGTTGAGATTTGAGGTCAAGAATCAGCAAAATACACCTTATAACCAAACATGATGTGCTGCCTCCTTCCACAGGACTTGCAAGCTAAGGATGGCTTCTGCTTGCTTTTGTATGATCTGCAAGTTAAGAATAGTTTATACATTTTTATTATGCATATTAAAAATGTACAAACAATCCCCAGCTTGCAGACTACACACACACACACACACACACCCCAAAATAAATAAATAAAAGATTTGACTTAAAAGACATGGTTTGCTTTTTAAGAGTCAGATCATATTCAGCTCTGCCCCAGTCTATCTTCTGAGCTACCCAATTACTGATGTCAATCTTAAAAATATGTTATATATTTCCATGTAAGAAACATAAATAATTTGTCCTTGTTTAAGTCCCATGAAATTACTCTTTATTGTTGATTCTTATATGTTGAATTTTCTATTAAGTGCGAGTTTGGTTGAGACAATGTCCTGAAAATCTAGAAGTTAGTTAAATGTCCTTTTTTTCATTCAATATTAGTTTTACTGGATACCATGGTTTTTGGCTGCAGATCCAGTTTTTTTTAGATTTTATATGTGTATGTATGTGTGTGTGTGTGTGTGTGTGTGTGTGTGTGTGTATTATTCCAGGACCTGATATCTTTTATTATGCTTACTGATAAATCCTATAGAATTCTAATTCTAATATTTGAATTTTTTTTTGATTGTTGTTATTGTTGTTTCTTGTAGAATCTCTTTGATCTGGAGGTTTTGAAATTTAATAATAAAATTCCTATGTATTTTCCTTGTGGAATCTCTTTGAGGTGATGATCAGTGAATTTTTTCTATTTCTACTTCCCCTTCATGTTCTATTATTGCAGAACAATTTTCTTTGATTACGTCTTGCATTATTGTGTAAAGGTTCTTTTTTTTTTATCAGAGTCCAATTATTCTTATATTTTTCTCTTTTTGATCTGCTCGCCAGATAACACTGTTTTTATTAAAATGTGTTTCGCAATCTGTTCTATTTTTTCATTCTTTATATTTTGTTTTGCTATTTCTTTGTCTCATAACTTCATTGGCTTCCCATTGTCCTAGACTAATTTTCTAATCTCACTCATTTGATTTTTGAAGTCTTTTTTTGAGTTCTATAAATTCTTTCTGGGAAGATAGCCATTTAATGTTACTCTTTGGAATAAAGGAGACTTTTTATTATCTCATTATTATCTCTCTGAAAATAAACCCTGGTCTTCCCCATTCCCATGGTAAGTTTCTATGGTTGAGTTCTTTCTCCTTTGTCTGTTCACTTTTTTTTTTTTTTTAAATGAGAAATGTTAGTGTAAGTACCACTTGTTGTGAGGTGGGGGGATGGTGCCTCTAGCTTCACTTCAGCTGTTTCCTCTGACTTGGAATCCCAAACCAAAAGCTCCACTCTTCTGCAAGTGGCCATAGCTAGCACTTTCCCTGCCCACTGCTTTTGCACTCACTGGATAAGCTGGTTTCTTCTAACTGTGGGCAGTATCATAAAAGCATAGCTGAGCCTAATGTTACTAATCAGCAGAAGCTATCTCAAGTCTTCCTAGGTATAGATCCTTCTCCCCCTCCCATTCTCCAAGATGTCTAGGAAGTGAAAGTTCCTTTGAGTCTGGCAGAGGCTCTTAGAGCCCATTTAACCCTAGGACTTTCTGCTTGCTGTTTCTGTGAAACTGGCCTAGAGATATTTATACTTAACATTAGCTAAACTTCAGTCCAGGGATCTTTCTTTGGGTCTTCTCCAGCTGTCTCGAGAGGACCTTTGTTCTGCCCCAAGCCCCATTTATTTTTTAACTAAACTTCTCTAAGGAACAATTCTATTTGTGGGAGAAAATAGTTCTGACCTACTCTTCCACCTTCCCAAAATCCTCTGCTGGCCTCAATTCCTTAAAGCAAAGTTAAAAACAGAGGGAACAGATACCATGGAAGACTTGGTGTAGAATGAAAAGTTGCTATTGGATAGCATATCAATTTCCTTGTTGTTAAGAAAGACCAGTTGAGATTATACATTATAATTCTGTAGAAGAATGTTCTTTTTCACTGATATCATAAAAATTGCATGAAATCCTAAAATACTACATTGAAATTCTCAATGTCAGAGATAAATTATCCACACTTGAAAAACAAACTGGATTTTTAAAAAAATGTTTTTTATCCTTAGATTGGACTATAATATTCAGCTGGTTGAGAAGTCCATAAAATTAGACTCAAATTGTGTGTGGTGGTTGTGTGTGTGTATGTGCGCTGCACTACATATAACTAATAAATTAAGTCCAGGAATTGAGGAAATGACAGTAGAAAAACTGTAAAGTAATATCAATGATTCCAAAGAGTTTGTTAAACTAAAGCTTATATTCTTAATAGCAATATTTTCTCTGTAGTCCTCTTTCCATTTTTACCTGTGAATTCCCTTGGAATGACTTTGATTAGTTGGATAAGTTCAAATCAATTCAAAAAACATTTATTAAGAGCATACTATGTGCCAAGCACTGTGCTAAGCACTAGGTATTCAAAAAGTGGCCAAAGGATAGTCCTTGCCTTCAAGGGGCTTACAATCCCCAATGAAGTAAGACAACAAATTATACAAAGTAAGCTATATATAAGATTTTTTAAAAATGATTAACAGAAATAAGGCATTGGAATTAAGAGGGATCACAGAAGGCTTTCTATAGGAGATAGGATTTTAGATGGGTATTAAAAGAAGCCAGGGAGGTAAGTAGTCAGAATGGAGAAGGGGAGAATTCTAGGCACTAGAGAAAATGCCTGAGCTGAAACAGAATATCTTGTTCAAGGAATAGCCAGGAATAGCATCAATATTAACTATGTGACTCTAGATAAGTTACTTAGCCCCTGTTTGCCTCAATTCCTTATGTGTAAAACAAAAACAGTGACACACTGGAGAAGGAAATGGCAAACCATTCCAGAATTTTTTATTTTATTTTAAATAACTTGTTAAAATAATCCAGTCAAATCATTTTAAGTGCATATTAGATCTTTTTCTCTCATATTCTTTTTTTTTCTTGTTTTGCACAAATTCTGGTCTGCTGTGATGATCTGACTATATATCAGTAGCTTATATATGGATCTCATGTCAATAAGTTAAAATGCAATCAATTTTTCGTTCTTGAAATTATTGCTTGGCACTTGTCATAATTGATTCCTACTAAATTTTTGGGGGAGAGGAGAAAGGCATTTATGCTATAAAACCATATGTCTGGGGTCTTTCCAATTTCCTTTTTGCCACCATTACTTTTATCATCAAGTATCAAACAGTATATGTTCATGTTATTTGGAAAGTATTATCAGGTTCTTCACAAACATTCGCTACTACTTCAAGCTCACCCACCAAAATTAGTGCATAACTGCAATTATTTTTATGTTAGTCTTTTTGCAAATGCTTATCATTAGCTATGTAATGTGTGTGATTCTTCTTTAAATTTTACTGAAATCTGATTCCTTATAAAGTCTAGTCAGTAATCCTCTTTCTACAGTTTAGGAAGTACAATACATAATTCCAATTCCTCTTCAAGGGGAATGCTCTCTAATTTTCTCTTTAACAGAATAAATACACCTCCCCACTCTGCTTTTTTTCCTCAACCATATTATATATTATCTCATTTCCAAACCTTTAATTATCCTAATCACACTTCTCTGAATATCATCAAGTTTTGCAGTGTCTTTCCTAAAATGTCACTTTGAGAACTAAACACAATATAAAAGGTGATCTGATTAGTGCATACAATATTTGGACTTTTCCTTCTCTTAATATAGACATTAACACTCCACTAATGTACCCTATGGCATTTATTACTTAAGTTTTCAGTCAACTGAAATTCCTAGGTCTTTTTTCATATTCTAACATAAATTTGAAAAAGGGTAAGAGTTTACATTTGTCCTCATTAAATTGTTTCTTTTTAATTTTGGATCTATTGTATCCAACTTAACGAAATATTCAAGAGGAGGAGGAAGATTTCAAATCCAATACAAATATCAAGAATATAAGACAAAGGTAATTATTATTTATTATCTATTTAATGTTTTTCTTCTTTTGAGATTTCAAAGTTTGGAGAAAACTATAAACTTTTTCTTGAAAATTGATATAAATACAAAAACAAAACTGAAAAATATAACTAGGTATCTAATAATATTAATTCAAATCTATATCAACAAAATCAGGTTACCATTAAAAAGGGGTTAAATTGTAGAATTTTAATCTCAAAACCAGTATTTTGTTGCATCTTATTGTTGTTTAGTCATTCAATTGTGTCCCACTCTTTGTAAACCCGTGGACTATAGGATGTCAACACTGTCCATGGGGTTTTCTTGGCAAGGATACTAAAGTGATTTGCTATTTTCTTCTACACAGACTGAGGTTATATGATTCACCCAGAGACATCTAGCAAGTAAGTGTTTGAGGATGAATTTCAACTCAGGTCTTTTTGATTCCAAACCTATCCCCATTGAACCACTATTAAGTATATAGCTGCTCCTTAATACTTGTTGAATTTAACCGTTGTCATAAGAAAAGGGCTATGTTATGTAATTTCATTTGACACCAGGTATATATAAATCTGATGCCTTCTAACTATTTTTTTTTGCTGAGGCAATTGGGGTTAAGTGACTTGCCCAGGGTCACACAAAACACTTAATCACACTCTTTATTTTCACAGAGTTAAGGAATAGCTCTAAGGAACTCCCTCGGCTAATATAAATTACTGCTTTCTTTGTATGTTTTAGTCTTTTAAGAGTTACCTAGGCTATTGAGCAGTTAAGTGATTTTTACTGGTTCACAGACTATATATGTCAGAGGCAAGATTTGAACACAAGTCTCACTGAATCAGAGGCTAGTTCTCTACCTATTGTTTCCCTATACTGCCTTATGAGATTTTCAAATAGATTTAATCTTATATGTCACACTGTATAACTTGGCAGAAAATAATGCTAATATAAAATATAATTAGCATAAAATCGTTGTATTACAAATGTCTTTTGTTAAAATGGACTTACAGATTAATGTCTGTAGCAATCAGTAGATTGCTAATGAATTCCACCACAACAAACCAGAATATATTTAAGAAGAGGAATCCATAAAAAACAACATGTCAGATACAATATTTTCTACATGTGTTTTCACAACAATTACTCATGCTTCTTTTAAAAACTTTTTTAAAAGTTTACAGTAAATGATTAAATAAACAGAAAATTAAGTATTATAAATTTGGTAGACTGGGTTGATAGCTTCAGAGAGCACATTTTATTCAACAAGATAAACACATAAGCAATGATATCCTTTCACATATCAAGTACTCAGACAAAGCCATTCTTTTAATTGTGACTTGTCAATCTAAAAAATAAAATGCAGTTCCCTCAAATAATCTATACATTACAAGTTCCATATATTTTCAATATGAATTGGGAATTATCTTCTGTCTGTGCAATAACTTGACAAATATTAGCGTGAACTACTAAAACAGTGTGACAACCACATGCTGAGAGCAAAGTCTCACTAATGTGTTTTGGCATTCAGGTTTGTAATCACACATTTACATATGCAATGACCTACATTTGCATGTCAGATCACACACTGTCTTGGTTTATTAAGACTGGGCACCTCCCTGTGTTTGGCGGCCAGAGTGGCCAGAGAGGGCCAGAAGGCGGTATTTTTTGGCAGTTGAGGGATGAACTGCCACCAAGGATTAGGTTGATATGGCCTGAGCATTAGACACTTCATTAGACATAATCTGTTTAACAGTGGGCAGTGTATGTAAACTTCACAGCCCATTTGCAGCACCTTTCCCCCCCCATAGCCTTTCTTCAAGGGGCAGTATGGATGAGTGACAGCTTGTCTCATCTGCTCCCTTGTTCTGTCACACAATTTAGATGTGGAGAGATGACATGAGAAGTAACATAGCTGCACATATCCAACTACTACAGGGCCTATCTACCATACTGTTTAAAAAAAAAAAAAAGAACAGAAAAGAAAAGAAAAAAGAAAGAATGGTATAGATAGGGTGAGAGTCTCCCTGGATTTGAAATCATCAAAGACAGATAACAAACATTTTAATGACTGCATTAAGCTTTAAAGCTGATAAAGATAAATTAGATCCCTAATCAATTTAGAACTCAGCAAGAAACTACAAGAGTAATTTTCTATTTATAAATAATTTCATGTTTCACATGTTTTTAAGTTTTTCACAAGCAACATTTTGCTTTAAATTCAAACTCAAAAGGTGTCAAATATAAACCAAATAAAATCACTAAATTTGAATTCTTCCTTTTGTCAATGTGACTTATGCCTAGCCTATCCTCTTAAATAAAAAGATGTATTAGGAAATTTGTTCTTTTGCTAAAATAAATGATTTTTCTTAGTTTGGATTTGCATTTACTTTTGCTCTTATAGCTGAAGATTGCCTGTGGTAAGAAATGACAGGCTAGGCATGACCTGAGTTGAGTTTTACTTTTGACTAGCTATGTGACCACAGGCCAGTCCCTAAATATCTCTGAGCCTCAGCTTCCACAACTATAAGATATAAATAATACTACCTGAATAAGATACTCTACAGGATTGTTGTGAAACAACATGAAATAACAAATGAAATAACATGAATGCGCGTTGCAAAATTTAAAGGAAAATATGAGGGATGTGAGCTTCCCAATGGTGAGCTTTTAACTGGGAATGAAGATCCATGGCTTTCTACTTTACTTCTTGGAGATCACTTAGACAATGAGGTCTACAAACCAGGAAATGAGTTTGATAAAAATGGTCTTTAAAGGCAATATCAGCACCATCATACAATGTAGAATGGGTATTGCTATTGCTCACAAGATAAAACCTAGTTCTATGTATAGTCCAAAATGACCTTTAAGGTGGTGGTTTTCTGCTTCCAAGGACACATCATCTTGATGACCTCAGTGCAGATATGTCACTGGCTTGGTCTTATCACAACTCAGAAATTCTGACCTCAATGTTCCAACTTTAGTCTCCCCTAGTGAAAGAATTCATTTCTGATCACCAACTTTATGCATACTCTCTCCCTTTATAGGGTCAATGCTGAGGGATTCACTGCCTTTCCTTACAGTATCAATAGCCAGGACTGTCACTACTACATTGTATTTGACAGAAGCATAAAAAAGATCAGCAGTGACAGGTAGTATTTTCTGGCATATTTTTCCAGATTTTCTTCCAGTCAGTTGCCAATATTTATTGAATACCCTAAGGATGCAGGACACTGTCAAATTGTGGGGAGGGAGAAAAAAAAGGATTTTTTTTTCTCATTTCATTATGATTAGATACATAAGGAAGCTATGTAATTGGTCTATTACACAGAAAAGAAAGTTCTGCTTCTTAGAATATTTATTTCTGAAAGAAATCCTGGTAAATAGCAAAAAGGAAAACATAATATTCTAAATATTTACAAAGTAAGGTTTTGAGTTCTGCTAATAAATTCCAACCTACTAATTGTAGATCATTACCAAAGGATGTTGAAGATGTTCTTTCAGAGATCCAACATGACACTAAAACAAATCTCTCAATTTTGCCCCAACCAGGTCAATTCCTCATATATAGCAAGCCAGGGATTGCTTTCTTAGTGTTTAACTTCACTGCCCAGTTTTCTTTTTTTTGTTAAATTTTGTTTTTGTTTTTGTTTTTGTTTACTGGGCTTTAAAAAAAAGCTTAAAAAAAAAAAAGAAAATGGGCTTTTAAAAAAATGTCATGACTAAAAAAATGAAAAAAATAATTAAAAGCTGGATAAATTAAGTTGTTTATTTGAAGAAGGTGCTGGTTAACTATAAAAACAACAATAGTTTCTTAAAAGAGATAAATCTGACTTATGCATTGTCTTAAATGCATTGTAAAACTCTTGCTCTAATCCAATTTGGCTGGAACACAGAGTGAAAAAGAAGTCATTGAAATAAGATTGGAAAAGGAGGACAAAGCCAGACTACAGAAAGTTTAAAACTTCAAGTTGAGAAGATTATATCCAATCCTATAGATTTTGGAGGTTTGGAGAAAACCACTAATGTGTTCAGAGCAGTGTATTAGGAAAATGATTTGTGCAGTTCAGTAGACAGAATGAAGTGGGAGAAAAGATGGAAGAAGGGAGACTCAGGAGAGGTTTTTCAAGTTGTCCAAATGAGGTAAATGAAGATTTTAACTAAGGTGATGGCTATGTAATAGAAGGGAAGAGATGCATTTAAAGGAGGGAATAGAAGTATAATCAACAATCAAATGTCAGAGATGGAAAAGCTGAGTTCATCAAGGTTATAACCAGGGTTTTAAAGGATTCCTAATATTCCTAATGTAACTACTATCCCCCCAAATCATCAAGGTTATAAATCTAGGTGACTAGAAAGGATAGTTCCCTGATCCCAAGGTAACATGTCTTCCCTCTATGTATATTTTCAAGCTTATTCACATTATCTTTGAAAAAAAAGCTTTAATAAATATGACAAAGATTTTACTACAGGCTTAAAATGCATCCCTTCTTCATTTCTACATTTCAAAATCTTTATGTTCTCCTTCAAGACTCACTTCAGATGCTAACTCCTCTATGAAGTCTTAATTGATCTCCCTCCATTGCTAGTCCATTTTCTCTCCTAAAGTGTCTTTGAGAACTCTGTGCGATCTCCCCCTTTTCCTGCCTCTCTCTCTTTTTAATCTTTTTACCTAGAGGCAGCTAGGTGGTACAGTGGATAAAGCATTGAGTCAGGATTCAGGAAGAATTGAGCTCAAATTTAGTCTCATATATTTAGTAGGGATATAATCTTGTACAGGAAACAACAATCTTTATTTGCCTCAGTTTCATCAACAGTAAAGCAGAGTCATCACTTTGAAGGATTGTAGTGAGGATTAAATGAGATAATATTTGTAAAGTGCTTGACACATAATAGACATTACTTAAATGTTTATTTCCTTCCTCCAATCCCACATCAAACACATTAATTTCTCTGGCAAAATATAAATTCCTTGATTATAGGTGTGTGTGTGTGTGTGTGTGTGTGTGTGTGTGTGTGTGTGTTTCTTTTTGTCCTATCATCACGTTTCAGCCAAAGACTTGTATTTAGTAGGTGCTTAATAAGAGCTTTTAAATTGAACTGAATTATGGACATGACACATTGAAAAATCAAATTCTAGCAACTTAAGTCTTTCATATGTGACATCATAAGGATGATAATTGATTGATTACAATTAACTTCTACAGATCATCCATTTTTCTTATTCTATCAATCCTAAATTGCTTTTGAAAACTAGATTAAAATTTCATTATAATTTTAATGTTCTGTGTATTCTTATAACTGAAAATTTCGGACTTCCGGTTAAGATGGCGGAGAGGAGGCTCACAGCTGCATAAGCTCCGCGCTTTCTCTCACTATCCACTTCATTACAAGCCTCTGAATCAATGCTTGACTGAAAAAAACCCATATATAGTTACCAAGAGAAGCCATCCTTGAGATTCCCCAAGAAAGGTCTGTCTTTACTGGAGGGCTGGGACGGTTTTAGATCGGGCGCAGGCGGCAGTGGCAGTGAGAGCACGGGAGCAGACTGGAGAGGGGGTGGGGAGTGATCGCAGCCATCTCTGCGGGGAGAGCTTCGCTACAGGTTTGGATACTTTGCTCTAGCAGCAAGTCAGCAGCCCCGCAGAGAAGCTAAAAACACCGGGGCTGAAGAATACAACCCCAAACAGCTGGAGTATCTCAGGACCTGGCCGCCCCCCCCCCCCCCCCACAGTGACTCAGCATGCTCTGGGATCTCAGAGCGCAGGCGCAACACAGTCCTGCTAGTGCCTCACTGCTGCACCCCCGCAGTCTGGAGAGGAAGCTCGGTAACACACCCAGCCCCTCCCCCAAAGAAAGACTCCAGTTTTTTTCTGTTTTTCTTTGCTAGTTTGTCTCTGATTATTAGACAGAATGAGCAAGAAGCTGAAGAGGACTTTAATCCTTGACAGCTTCTACACAGATAGAGAGCAGACTCTAAATCCTGAGGAGACTAAAAACAGACAGTCCCCAGGTGAATCCCCAAAGGAGGAGATCATCTGTTCCTCAGCACAGATGAACCTCATAGAAGTGATTAAAAAGGCTCTCACAAGGGAGCTAGAAGAAAAATGGGGAAAGCAGAGTGAGACTTGGCAAAAGAGCCTGGAGAAGTCAGTTAAAGAGAGAGTGGATAAAGAAGTAAAATCCTTGAAAAATAGGATTGGTGAACTGGAAACAGCAAATAGCTCTCTAAAAAACAAAATTGGCGAAATGGAAAAAAATTCCACAGAACAAAAGAACTCAATTGGACAATTAGAAAAAGATCTTAAAAAAGTGAGCGAAGAAAATACTTCACTGAAAATCAGGGTCGAACAAATGGAATTGAATGACTCGAGGAGACAAGAAGAATCAGTCAAGCAAATCCAAAAAAATCAAACAATGGAAAAGAATGTGAAATACCTTCTGGGAAAGACAACAGACCTGGAAAACAGATCCAGGAGAGACAATCTATGAATCATTGGACTCCCAGAAAAACATGATGAAAAAAAGAGCCTGGACACTATTTTCCAGGAAATTATCAAAGAGAACTGCCCAGAAGTCATAGGAACAGAGGAAAAAATAAACATTGAAAGGATTCATCGATCACCCACTGAAAGGGATCCTAAAATCAAAACACCAAGGAATATAGTGGCCAAATGCCAGAACCCTCAGATGAAGGAAAAAATATTGCAAGCGGCTAGAAAAACCCAATTCAAGTATCAAGGAGCCACAATAAGGATCACCCAGGATCTGGCAGCATCCACATTAAAAGATCGAAGGGCCTGCAATATGATATTCCGAAAGGGTAAGGAACTTGGTATGCAACCAAAAATAACTTACCCAGCGAGAATGAGCATCTTTTTCCAGGGAAGAAGATGGACATTCAACGAAGTAAGCGAATTTCATCTATTTCTGATGAAAAAGCAAGAACTTAATAAAAAGTTTGATCTACAAATATAGAACTCAAGAAAAATCTAAAAAGGTAAAGATTAATCTTGGGAACTATATTTTGACTATATAGATGTATAAAGAATACCTTGTTCTAGAAATTGATGTGGAAAGGACATTGTACCAGAAAAAGGGTAAAGTGGGGATAGTACATCTCATGAAGAGGCATAGGAAACCTATTATATCTGAGAGAAAGAATGGAGGGGGATGAATATAGTGGGTATCTTACTGCCTTCAGAATTGGCTTTAAGTGAAAAATCTTAAAGACATATTCAATCTATGGTGAAACTTCTCCCACCTCATTGAAAAGTGAGAAGGGAAAAGTGAAAAGGGAAGGAATAAGCTAAGCGGAAGGGAATACGGGAACTGGGAGGGAAAGGGGTAAGATAGGGGGAGGAACTCTAAGGCGGGGGGAGGGATACTAAAAAGGGAAGGCTGTGAGAAGCAAGTGGTGCTCACAGGCTTAATACTGGGAAGGGGGGGAAAGGGGAAAGAAGGGAGAAAAGCATAAACCGGGGTTAACAAGATGGCAAGCAATACAGAATTGGTCATTCTAACCATAAATGTGAACGAGGTAAACTCCCCCATAAAGAGGAAGCGGTTAGCAGAATGGATTAAAAGCCAGAATCCTACAATATGTTGTTTACAGGAAACACACCTGAAGCGGGGAGATACATGCAGGTTTAAGGTAAAAGGTTGGAGCAAAATCTACTATGCTTCAGGTGAAGTCAAAAAAGCAGGGGTAGCCATCCTGATCTCAGATCAAGCTAAAGCAAAAATTGATCTAATTAAAAGAGATAAGGAAGGGCACTATATCTTGCTAAAGGGCAGCATGGATAATGAAGCACTATCTATATTAAACATATATGCACCAAGTGGGGTAGCATCTAAATTCTTAAAAGAGAAACTAAGAGAGCTGCAAGAAGAAATAGACAATAAAACTATAATAGTGGGAGATCTTAACCTTGCACTCTCAGAATTAGATAACTCAAACCACAAAATAAATAAGAAAGAAGTCAAAGAGGTAAACAGAATACTAGAAAAGTTAGATATGATAGATCTCTGGAGAAAATGTAATGGAGACAGAAAGGAATACACTTTCTTTTCAGCAGTTCATGGAACCTATACAAAAATTGACCATATATTAGGACATAAAAACCTCAAACTCAAATGCAGTAAGGCAGAAATAGTAAATGCATCCTTTTCAGACCACGATGCAATGAAAATTACATTAAACAAAAAACCAGGGGGAAGTAGACCAAAAAATAATTGGAAACTAAATAATCTCATACTAAAGAATGATTGGGTGAAACAGCAAATCATAGACATAATTAATAACTTCACACAAGAAAACGATAATAATGAGACATCATACCAAAATGTATGGGATGCAGCCAAAGCGGTAATAAGGGGAAATTTCATATCTCTAGAGGCCTATTTGTATAAAATAGAGAAAGAGAAGATCAATGAATTGGGTTTGCAACTAAAAATGCTAGAAAAGGAACAAATTAAAAACCCCCAGTCAAACACTAAACTTGAAATTCTAAAAATAAAAGGAGAGATCAATAAAATTGAAAGTAAAAAAACTACTGAATTGATTAATAAAACTAAGAGTTGGTTCTATGAAAAAAACAACAAAATAGACAAACCCTTAGTAAATCTGATTAAAAAAAGGAAAGAGGAAAATCAAATTGTTAGTCTTAAAAATGAAAAGGGAGAACTCACCAGTAACGAAGAGGAAATTAGAGCAATAATTAGGAGTTACTTTGCTCAACTTTATGCCAATAAATACGACAACTTAAATGAAATAGAAAAATACCTCCAAAAATATAGCTTGCCCAAACTAACAGAGGAAGAAGTAAATATCCTAAACAGTCCCATCTCAGAAAAAGAAATAGAACAAACTATCAATCAACTCCCTAAGAAAAAATCCCCAGGACCAGATGGATTTACATGTGAATTCTACCAAACATTTAAAGAACAATTAACTCCAATGCTAAATAAACTATTTCAAAAAATAGGGATTGAAGGAGTCCTACCAAACTCCTTTTATGACACAGACATGGTACTGATACCTAAACCAGGTAGGCTGAAAACAGAGAAAGAAAATTATAGATCAATCTCCCTAATGAATATTGATGCTAAAATCTTAAAGAAAATATTAGCAAAAAGATTACAGAAAATCATCCCCAGGATAATACACTATGACCAAGTAGGATTTATACCAGGAATGCAGGGCTGGTTCAATATTAGGAAAACTATTAGCATAATTGACTATATCAATAACCAAACAAACAAAAACCATATGATCATCTCAATAGATGCAGAAAAAGCATTTGATAAAATCCAACATCCATTCCTAATAAAAAACACTTGAGAGCATAGGAATAAATGGACTTTTCCTTAAAATAGTCAGGAGCATATATTTAAAACCATCAGTAAGCATCATATGCAATGGAGAAAAACTGGAACATTTCCCAGTAAGATCTGGAGTGAAGCAAGGTTGCCCTCTATCACCATTATTATTTAATATCGTATTAGAAACACTAGCCTCGGCAATAAGAGTCGAGAAAGATATTAAAGGAATTAGAGTAGGCAATGAAGAAACCAAACTATCACTCTTTGCAGATGATATGATGGTATACCTAGAGAACCCCAGAGATTCTACTAAAAAGCTATTAGAAATAATTCATAATTTTAGCAAAGTAGCTGGCTACAAAATAAATCCCCATAAATCCTCAGCATTTTTATACATCTCCAACAAAACTCAACAGCAAGAGATACAAAGAGAAATTCCATTCAGAATAACTGTTGATACCATAAAATATTTGGGAATCTATCTACCAAAGGAAAGTCAGGAATTATATGAGCAAAATTATAAAAAAGTCTCCACACAAATAAAGTCAGACTAAAATAATTGGAAAAATATTAAGTGCTCTTGGATCGGCCGAGCGAACATAATAAAGATGACAATACTCCTTAAACTAATCTATTTATTTAGTGCTATACCAATCAGACTTCCAAGAAAATATTTTAATGATCTAGAAAAAATAACAACAAAATTCATATGGAACAATAAAAAGTCGAGAATCTCAAGGGAATTAATGAAAAAAAAATCAAATGAAGGTGGCCTAGCTGTACCTGATCTAAAATTATATTATAAAGCAGCAGTCACCAAAACCATTTGGTATTGGCTAAGAAATAGATTAGTGGATCAGTGGAAAAGGCTAGGTTCACAAAACAGAATAGTCAACTATAGCAATCTAGTGTTTGACAAACCCAAAGCCCCTAACTTCTGGGAAAAGAATTCATTATTTGATAAAAACTGCTGGGATAATTGGAAATTAGTATGGCAGAAATTAGGCATGGACCCACACTTAACACCATATACCAAGATAAGATCAAAATGGGTCCATGACCTAGGCATAAAGAACGAGATTATAAATAAATTAGAGGAACATAGAATAGTTTATCTCTCAGACTGGTGGAGGAGAAAGAAATTTGTGACCAAAGATGAACTAGAGACCATTACTGATCACAAAATAGTAAATTTTGATTACATCAAATTAAAAAGCCTTTGTACAAATAAAACTAATGCAAACAAGATTAGAAGGGAAGCAACAAACTGGGAAAACATCTTCACAGTTAAAGGTTCTGATAAAGGCCTCATTTCTAAAATATATAAAGAACTGACTCAAATTTATAAGAAATCAAGCCATTCTCCAATTGATAAATGGTCAAAGGATATGAACAGACAATATTCAGAGGATGAAATTGAAACTATTACCACTCATATGAAAGAGTGTTCCAAATCATTATTGATCAGAGAAATGCAAATTAAGACAACTCTGAGATACCACTACACACCTGTCAGATTGGCTAAGATGACAGGAAAAAATAATGATGAATGTTGGAGGGGATGCGGGAAAACTGGGACACTAATGCATTGTTGGTGGAGTTGTGAACGAATCCAACCATTCTGGAGAGCAATCTGGAATTATGCCCAAAAAATTATCAAATTGTGCATACCCTTTGATCCAGCAGTGTTTCTATTGGGCTTATATCCCAAAGAAATACTACAGAAGGGAAAGGGACCTGTATGTGCCAAAATGTTTGTAGCAGCCCTATTTCTAGTGGCTAGAAACTGGAAAATGAATGGATGCCCATCAATTGGAGAATGGCTGGGTAAATTGTGGTATATGAATGTTATGGAATATTATTGTTCTGTAAGAAATGACCAGCAGGATGAATACAGAGAGGACTGATGAGACTTACATGAACTGATGCTAAGTGAAATGAGCAGAACCAGGAGATCATTATACACTTCGACAACGATATTGTATGAGGACATATTTTGATGGAAGTGGATTTCTTTGACAAAGAGACCTAACTAAGTTTTAATTGATAAATGACGGACATAAGCAGCTACACCCAAAGAACGTACACTGGGAAACGAATGTGAACTATCTGCATTTTAGTTTTTCTTCCCGGGTTATTTATACCTTCTGAATCCAATTCTCCCTATGCAACAAGAGAACTGTTCGGTTCTGCAAACATATATTGTATCTAGGATATACTGCAACATATCCAACATATAAAGGACTGCTTGCCATCTAGGGGAGGGGGTGGAGGGAGGGAGGGGGAAAAAAAATCGGAAAAGAAAGGAATGCAAGGAATAATGTTGTCAATATAAAGTAATCATTAAATAAAAAATAAAAATTTAAAAAAAAATAACTGAAAATTTCTTAAAATGATTTCCCATAACTAAATTAAATAACGTTTTAAATTTGAATGTTAAGAACATTTATGGAGCAATAAAGTACTTCAGAGTAAATATTGATATAATGAAAATTCTCTGTGGAAAATTTATAAGAAAGTCTTAACACTAAATCAACAGGATATCCACAGATAAAATTCTGTCCTGATAATTCCTAAATATATTATCAATAGTAAATTGTATTACTTCCTAGAATACTTTGACTCTAAGACTAATATTAAAAGATTTTTAATTATTTTACTAACCTATTTAATTATAATTTTCATGTTACCTATTCTTTTCATTCACAAAAAAATTTTAAACTGATATTAATTTGGGCAACTCTTGATCCCATCTGCCTCTCCAAAATATTATATATATATATATGTTTGGTGAATTTCACCATGCATTTTTTCAAGTCTCCAGTGTTTTCTGCAAATTCTCTAGCAATTAAACAAAAAAGGTGATTTGCTTTAAACATAATACGATGTGATTCAAAAACTATACCAAATAAAATTTGTGGCAATATCCAGTATCATACTCTCTTGGATTTAATTGTTGCATCAGTTTTCCTTAGGATCTCCAAGATCATCAAATTTTCCATGAAGACCTAATGGTTAATGTTGGTTTTGAACATAATCATCTTGAAATCTCTTCCTCAATCTCACTGTCAAGAACTATTTTAAATCATCCTATGACTAAAAGCTCATTAGTTTAAACAAGCTGTAGTAAGAAAAATCATTAATAAAATTGTAACAAGAGAAGCCTTATAACAACCTGAGGATGAAATTCAGTACAAGAGGTGTATGACCACACAACCAACCACAAGATCCAAGGAAAAGGAAACAATGTAACAGGAAATAGTTAACAGTATCAAAGGCAAAAAAGGTCAAGAACCAAGACAACTAATAAAAGATGAAGAAACTTGTTCCTAAGAACAACTTGTTCCTAACAATGTCACAGAATAGTTTCAGCAAAGTGGTAAGAGATCTAATTACTGAGGGAAGTTTTTTTTTCTTTCTTTTTTTTTTTAAAGACCTAGGTATATACTTGTGTATATCCTTATATAAAAAAGCTTATAGAGAGAAATAACAATTTGAATAAAAAGACTTTAAAAGTCACATTTATGCAGTATGTTGTTGTTTATAAATAGTTAAGTGGACAAGTTCAAAAACTCAGGAGGGTGGAAATAATCCCTTTGCTGGAGTTCATTGCTACCTGCTAAGGATAAACTAGCCCCAACCCTATCCCATTCTAATTACTTATCCCTTTAATTGTTCCCTCTCCAATGTCTATTCCAAACTTGCCTATCTATATTCTGAACCTAATCCTCTAATATTCCTTCCATCTACTTATATTTCACCCCTTTTCATGTCTCTTTATGTACTGGTTCTTTACTGTCTTCAAACATGTACAAGGCTTCCCCATCCTTTCAAAACCTTCATAAACTCACCAATCCCTCAAGGTATTATTCTTTATTCCTTTTTCTTTCTCAACCAGATTGCTAAGAAAAAAATATGTCTAGTTCCTTTCCTCTCAATACTTACTCTCTGTAATCTGGTTTCCTATTTCATCACTCAACTTAAATTGCTTTCTCCAAAGATATAACAGGTAAATTTGCTGGTCTCTTCTTAATCATCATTCTTCTTAAACTCTCAGTGCATTTTATACATTGACCATCTTCTCCTCCTGGGGAACATCTCCACTCTCAGTTTTAGTGATAATGGTCTCTTTGGTTCTCCTGTTTAAAGCACTCCTCCTCAGTCTCTTTTGCTGGATCATCATCTCTATCATGGTTCCTAAATGAAAGTATTCCCTGAGACTCTGCCCTTTATCTAGTCTTCTCTTCTCAATATTCTTTCTCTTGGTGATTTTGTTAGTTCCCCATATCTTGATGCTAATGAATCAAACATTTAATATAATAACTTCAATCAAGAGCTTCAATTCTATATGGCCAACTACCTCTTCAATATGCCAAACTAAATGTCCTGGAAACACTTTGAAATAAATTTGTCCAAACAGAACTCATATCCCATGTTACCTTACCTCAACCAACTTCCAAACTTCCCTATTTTTGTTCAAAGTTTCCATTATAATTTCAGCCTCCCAGGTTTCTAATTTTTATATTATTCTCAACTCTTCACTCTCCCTCACCACATATATCAACCATTTGCCAATTCTGGCTAGTTCTAACTCCAAAACAACTCTTATATTCAACCTTTTGTACCTATTCACATCAATTAAGAACAAATCATTTTAACTGCTTGTCTAGCACATTGCAATAGTCCTCTAACTGGTTTCTTCCCACATTAGTCCATCTTTCCTAAAGCTGGCAAGATGATTTATCTATAAGGCAGATCTCCCCACATGATTCTTTCTTCAATAACCATTAGTGGATTTCTACTACTTGAATCTGAGATAAAATGTACACCTTCTTTATTTCATTTTTAAAGCCTTTCATAAGGTACATTTTTTTTTTATTTGTAGAAGTAATATGCTATGGTTATAGAATGGTGCACATATAATATCAGGCTTTTTCCTCCTTATATCACTTAGTCTTACTTAGCTTTTTTTCTCTTTTTCCCCCTTTTTAGTTTTCATGATAAGGGATATTTCTCATTGGGGAAAGAGTGTAGATGATATATAAAAAAGATATTAATAAATAATGCTAAATATACTAGTCAAATCACATTCTACTTCATAAAGTCCTTCAGTTGATTTCCCACTATAAACAGATTTTTTTTTTTAAATGCCTTACTAGAGCAACAGCCCTGAAGTCAGGAGAACCTGAATTCAAATCTGATCTCAAACACTTAAACTTACCAGCTGTGTGACCCTGAGCAAGTCACCAACTGTCCTTGACATACACATTTTAAAAAAAAGGGGGGGGGGGAAGAAAAAGAAATCTTATTTGAGAAAGAAAGGAATACAATGGAGGTATCTTTTTTTTTTTTCCATAAAAATACAACTGAAACATTGAAACAGAGAAACACCAAAGAGTTAAATAGGAGGGAATGGAGTAGAAGCTACAATGCTTTAGTTGAGGGGAAGGAGGGAACAGGGGGAGCAATCGATGAACAAAGCAAAAGCAAAAATCAGATTTAATTAAAAGAGATAAGCAGGGAAACTACATTTTGCTAAAAGGTATCAGGGATAATGAGGTAATAACAATACTATACATATATGCATCAAGAGGCACAGCATATATAAATAGAGACATAGATATAATTCCCTTATAGCTGGCAGATTCTTATAACACTCCTCCACCAAAATAAAAACCTGTAATGTACATTCTAAGGTGTTGAAAAGGTAATAGGAATAGTAATAAATAACAAAAGAATAAGGTGATAATGCTGATAATACAGAATAAAGTGACAAAAGCAAGCTGCTTCAAAAAAATAAAAAGATAGCACAGGAGGTTGATATGGGAGAAAAGAAAGTTCAGTCAGTAAATTATTGCTACCTGTTCTCTGAATTACATGCTTTGTCTTATATGATCAGTACTTCTACTTAGCTATATAGATGTATTCACAACAATTCAATTGATAATTAAATTTGGGGAAAAGGAAGTGAGAAACATAATGTATGTACATAGAATATATCACAAAAAATTGTAGTATCCCATTCACTAGTTATGACAATCAAAATTAAATGAGTCTAACTACAGAAGCACCAAAGTACCCTTCCTTCCCAATCTGATACTCTTATTATATTATCTGAGGCAAGATGGTATAATACATAGGGCAATGGTCTTGGAGTCAAGAAAATCAGAATTCAAATCTTGCATCAGACATTTATTAATTGTATAAGCATGTCACTCAACCTTAATGAATCTCAGTTTCTTCTTCTGTAAAATAAGGGAGTTGTACTTTATAGCTACTTAATTCACTTATACTGTAAAGCTATAATTTTGGGGTCCTGAATCACTATGATTAGGTATTAAGAAGCTGGAAAGAGAATATTTATAATTATGAAGCAATAAATTATGAAAATGCTAAAATTCAAAATACTATGTTAGAAGAGACATCAGTCTACTTATACAAGAATCTCTTCTAATAGAAATCCAAAAAAGTAGTCACTGAGACTGTAAGATCTCTATAAGGGAGTCCATAACTAATTATTAGTAAATTTGTATCTTTGAAATCTTTACCTATTGCTCCTATTTCTTCCATTTGGGGACAAAAAGAACAAGTTTATTCTCTCTTTCACATGACAACCCTTCTGAAAATATCTGAAAATAGCTATTATAATTGTATATACCTAAGTGTGGGTGTATGCATCTATATATACCATATACATACATACCTGTATAGATATAGATAGATAGATAGATATATCATTCTATACACCACCCCAAAATCACTTGATAATGAGGTTCAAATTCAATCCACTGATTCTCTTATGGCATGCCCATTCATCATCATCATTGCCTTCAATCTGGGTAATTGCCTTCCTAAAACATGGTGTATGAAATTGAAGACAATATTTTTATATGACTAGAAAAAGATAAATGACTTAAAAGACTATCACCTCCCTAATTACTGTACATCATGCCTTTCTTAGTACAATCTAAAATTTCCTTTTTTTTTTTTTTTGGCTACCACAGTGTATTCACCATGCACTAAAATTTCTACATCTTTTACAGAATACACAGATAGTCATTATTTCCTCTTCTTGTACATGTAGATTTTTTTTTGATCAAATATAGGATTTTATATTTAACGATAATAAATGATTCCCACTATTCTTTCTTGTCAATAATTTTTTGGGGGTTCTGACTCTGGGTCAACAAACCTGAATACATGACTAAAATACAAGATGAGAAAGGAGAGAGGAGGAAAGAGTAATCCATTTTGGCTGGAGTATTAAAAAAAAAAAACATGAAAGGGATTAGTATAAAATGAAGTTGGCTAGGTACATTGGTATTAGATTGTGGAGGGATATAAACACACACACACACACACACACACACACACACACACACACACACAAAGCCAGTGAAGGTTTATGAACAGAAAAATGGAGTAGCCAGAATATTAAGTAAATCAGCATGAACATGAAAGCAGGCATAGAAACGGGAAAAGACTAGAGATAGGAAGCTAAAATAATCTAACTGGGAAAAGAAGAGCATATGAACCGGCACAGTTGCAGGAATAGAAAAGAGGAGGCTTGTATATAAGACATATTATATTTCCATAGTTGAAACACTAGGACTCAGCAACTGGTTACAAATATGAGAAAGAGAAGGGAAGCAATATAAATGACTCCAACCAAGATTATTAATTTAGGTGAATGGGAAGATGATGATGTTTTTAACAAATACAGATGCAGGAGTAGGTTTCTGGATGGGAGTAGTATAATAGATTAAATTTTAAATATGCTGAACCGAGGTATTGAGACATCTAAGATGTCTAGGAAGTTGTGAGAAATATGGGACTGAGTGCTCTGGAGAAGTACAATCAGATATAGGGTGAGACCAGGCTGAAAGAAGTTCATCATCAGAAATGTTAATTCCACATTATTGACAGTGTTATATTTGGTCAGCAAGCTCAATAATGAGCAAATAAGCAGAGAAGTAGAAAGGAATGTCAGCAGTCTTTCCAGTAGCCTGGAAGCCTTTCACATATAAGAGGTTATATTTTCTAACTCTCTCTGGGAAGTATATGTATTAAACTGATTTCTGACCAGCTGCAGTTTTGCCTCAGGTATCCTGGTACATAAGAGATCAACTTTGGTCTTAAAAGATTTACAGTAGAATTTTCAGTTTCCTTTCCTTAAGAGGACAGTTTCAGGGCATAGTTCCCCAGGCTATAGGGACATGATATTATCTTTATTACTGAGTCCATTCTACCTCTTTCAGTGGAGAATCTTGGAGCAAGGTAAGCAATCAAGACAGACAAAAAGTGGAACGTGTAAGACATATGATGCAGGAAGAGGCAAAAGAAATGGATCTGAAATAAAAGAACCTGGACTCTAATTCCTGATACATCTCTTAGTACCTGTGAGACTTGGGGTGAATTATGTCACTTCTTTGAGGGAGTCTCTTCATCTCTAAATTGCAAAGATTAGACAAGACTAGACAAATTCTCAATCCATAATCCTATAGTGTTCAGCTTAGGGTGACTTACAACAAACAAAAAATTTCAGGGATGAGGAGAGTTTATTTTTATAATAGAGAAACAGATAAAGAATGAGAAAACTCCAATATTATATATGGCATTAACTAAAATGGAAAATGCATACAATTTTTGCCTGTTTCCTCATCTATAATATGAGTACAGGATGAGGCATTTGATAAAATATTCTGTTATTTTTTCACTATGGCTCTTTATTCTATGATAGAGTATTAATTAAAACCCTATGTAATTTATACAGCCATAATAGTATCAAGAAGTAGATAATTGGTAGTGTCAAATGCTGCAGAGAGATCAAAGTGGACATGAATTGAGAGCTCCATTAGAGATCACTGGTAGCTTTAGAGAGAGTAATTCCAATGTAATTATGCAGTAGAAAGCTCAACTCAGAGGTTTTAGAATAGAGTTAGAAGAGAAGAAACAGTGGCATTATATTAGTGAAGATCTCAAGGAGTTGAGCAACAAAAGAAAGGAGACATAAAGGATGATTATATGAATATATAAATCAAGTGTGGGAGTGAATGTGGAAGAGACATAGTTGTATATTTAGGCAGCTAGTAAGTAGCTGGTAGATAGGAAGAGATTTAAGAACAGAATGGGGATGACAAAGGAGGCCATCTGCTAGAGTAGAAGGTGGGGGAAGGGGAAAACGGCATCAAGGGTTTATGCTGAAAAGTTTGCCCTGGAAAGAAGGGTCACCTCTTTAAGTTAGAAGGGAGAAAGAAATAGTAGTAAGAGATATCTCAGTGATGTAATGTGAGATGAGATCCCTGAGGGGATAGTAGAAGGTGCTATGGAGGAGGGAGGAGGTTGTGTGAATGAGTTATAAAATTGATTAGGAAGATCTCTTGCTACAAAGAAGGCTCAGTTGAAACTATATAACAAATCAGAGGTGAACAAAGTAAGCACAGTTTTGTGATTCCCTCCAGCTCTGTTCAATAATATAACAAGAATAGGTTTTTAGCTTTTTCTTCTCTTTTATCTTCTCCTCTGTACAATATTTATTTGTGTCTGTATCATTAGTCTACTAGATTATAAGTTCCTTGAGGTCAGAAGTATTTTTGTATTTCCCCAGCATCCAATATTATGTTTTATCCATAGTAGATGCTGCATAAATTTTGCTGTATTGATTTCTTCACTAAGAGAATACTAGCTATGGCACCAAAATGAAATCCAGTAAAGCTAAGATCAAGGAATTTTTTTTTTTTTTAATTAGGAGGACAGTAGTTTTGGGGTTTTTTTTTTAAACCACTTATAAGGACAGACATCTAAATACACATTAACCTCACTATATTTGAAGTTGTGAACATTTTCACAGTGCTTTAAGGCTTACAAAGTATAAACATTATTTCTTTGCTCTTCATGAGCTAAGTAGTACAATCTTCAATTTTCAAGTGGGGAAACTAAGGTTCAGAAAGGTTAGATTAATTTATCAATGATCATATAGACAATAAGTGTCAGAAGATGGATACAAATCTAAGTATCCTTTGATTCTTTAGCCTGATATTCATTTCCCTCCACTATACTGTATCTCTACTATAGTATAAGTGAGACAATGTTATTTCTAGGTTCTTGTGGGGTTCAAAAGTATCTAAATTTCTTTTTATAAGAAGAGTAACATTGTAATCAGTATCGTATACAAAGATTCCAGTGTAATTGATTGAAAAAATTTTTAAAAGGGTTTCATTCTAACTTTATTAATCTCCAGAATTATAATAATTTAGAAGAAATACCTTGAGCAAATTCCCAATAGCCCACAAAGTAAACTGCAATTTTCCAGTATGGAGAGAAAGAGAGAGAAAACAAACTAAAAAAAATACAACCTTCTTCCATTCATTATCAAAGAATATCACAAAGACACATTTAGAGCCTTGTCTTAAAATATCCAGGAAATTAAATCCAATATCTTAATCCCAACTTCATGCTTTTTTAGTTCCCTTTTATGTGATGTGTTCCTCATTAAAATTAAACTCTTTGGAGACAGGGACTTTTTTTTTTTTTTTTTTTTGCTTATTTTTGTAAGCACTTTTGCCATAGTGCCCAGTACATAGTAAGAGTTTCAAATAATGATATCTTAACTTGGAACTGAAATTTTATTGGTAAACAAATCTACACAATTCAGTATCTTTTGAGCAACTTAAGGTCTTAGCTGACTAAGGTACTGAATGAGAGGTTAAGTAAACTGCCTTAAATTCTAGAACTAGTACATGTCAGAAGAAGTTTCTACCTCTCACTGAGCCTGGATCCCTCTAAGGTACACCCCAGTCTGGCCACCATTTTCAGAATTTGCTGATTCTACCCAAATCCAGAGTCATGTGGGGAATTTGGAAAATTTCTGAACACAATCCCAGATGAGATTATTTAACAAATTTGCAATGGACCTAGTTTTATTGATTTTGTGATTCTCTCTAGCATTGTTCAACAGAATGGGAGTGGAGACATACTGCATGGCTTTTTGCCTCCAATTTTTTTTTCTGTTTTATTTAGCATACCACAGTGTGTAATATTCATCTGTCTGACTCCCCATTGGGATTTCCAAATTCTCACCTACTACTATCACTCAATAACCTAAGTAATTGAGGTTCACTCAATCCATATCTACCACTCAATCAAATTTCTAGTAGTTTGGTATCTATGGAACTGCAGGGCACTCCCTTACTTTCTCAATGCTTTCCTCAGACATGACAAAGATATTGATAATTCCTCAAACACTCTTAACTTTACAGTTTTTCAGCTTATTCACTTCACATAATGCACTCCTCTGATTCATCTCAGTCATATACAAACATGGCCATACTCTTTCCAACAATACCAATTCTATGTTCACAAATTCCAAAAATCTCCTTAGCAAATGACAATCTGTTGTCATTTCATTTTACTTCCTTGTCTTATAACTCCAAACTCCGCTCTTCATCTACACTATGACCTCCAATTCTTCAACCTTTCAGGTTTCTGTTTACTAGCTACACTTTCCTCTTTTTCTCATCTTAAATGCTTAGTAAATTCTTTCATCTCTATACTGTTCTCTGCTCTGAGACTCCTGCTCCTTTATCATACTGCCAATTTTGCCTTGCAAATCTCAGTCAATAGTTCACTCCATCATCTGTGTCTTCACTTCAACATACATGCTACTGAATGCTACTGGAAAGTCACAAAATTAAACTAATTGGGTCCACTATAAATTTATGTTACTTATAAACTCAACTGGACTTTCACTGTTGTAAAGCAATCCTTTTATACTTCAATTAATTCTATCCTAGTTACCAAAGTGGTTCTTTCAAACCATTTTTGTCCTTCCAAAACCTCTCATAATTCCCACACACACACAGTTCTGTTCCTTCTGTTAAGAACCTTGCAATATATTTTACTCAAAAAAGCTGAAGCCATTTATCAAGAGCTCCATCTTTTTCCCTCCTCTTTTCCTTAAATGCTTATTATTTCCATCTTTACCCCATCTAACAAGAAGCAGTTTGCCTTCTTGCCAAGGCAAACCTTTCTACATTTACAAGTCACCCTTAAACCTGCTGTCTTTTATAGAAGACTAAATCCTCTACCATCCCTACTGCCTCACTTCCCTACTGACTATAAAAATGTCTATGGTCTTTTCTATTCTCAAAAACAAACAACAACGAAAAAAAACCTTTCATTTGTTTTACACAAACCTGCCATCATCCTATATCTTTCTTCTCTTTTGTGATGAAAGCCTTTACAATAGGAGCCTCCACTTCCTTTCCTCCCATTACCACCTCTCTCTAGTATGGCACTCAACATTTATCATTTAACCAAAACAGATTTCCCCAAATTTAACAATGATCTTTTTTTAACTGTCAAATCCAATGGTCTTTCCTCAATTTTAATTCTTCTTGACGACTGCAACCATTTACATTGTCAACACAGTATTTATTTCCTTTTCTCTAAGTGTTCAAGTGCTATATCCTGGTGCTCTTCCTACCTGATTGGGCTCCTTCTCCATCTCCTTTGCTAGATCTTTATTTAAATCACACAACCTGGAACCACAAGTGGCCTACAGAGTTCTGACCTGACTTCTTCCCTTCTTCCGCTATTCTATTTTCTTTGTCAATTTTATCAAATTCCAAGGATTCAATGATCATCTAAATAGTAATGGAGCCCTAATCTTTTTGTTGACCTCCATCTTATATCTCCAACTCCTTATTGCACATCTCAAACAAGTTGTCCTGATATATTTAGATATATTTAATTCAAAGTGTACAAAACTGACCTCATTATTTTTCCCCAAAAATTCTCTCCCCTTCCAAACTTCCCTATTACTATCAAAGGCAGCACCATCCTAACCATAGGCTTACAACTTCAGTGTCTTTCTCAACTCCTCACTCTCTCTCATTGCCCACAACCAATTTATTACTAAGGCCTATCAATTCTTTGCACCATCTTTTGTATATGTTTCTTTCTTTCTTCTAATATTGCTTCCAGCCTGGTACAGGCCCTCATTACTTCACTCTTAGACTGCTGCAATAACTCACTGTTTGGTCTGCCTAACACAAGTTTTTCCACACTCTAGTTTTATACTCCCTCCCAACGTGTTCTTCCTAAAGCAGGGAAGTGACCATAAAATCCTCCCTATTCAACAAACTTCAAGGGTTCCCTATCATCCCCAAGATCAAATCTTTGACATTCAAAGTCCTTTATAAAAGAACTATCCTATCTCTCCAAATTTTCTATACCACTCTGTCCCCCCCAAAACAAACACACACACACACACACACACACACACACACACACACACTTTGATCCAGTGATACTGGCCTCCTTGCTGTTCTTTAAATAAGAAACTCCTCTTTTTCAAATCTACGAATTTTTACTAGCTATCCTTCATGTCTGCAATATTTTCTGTTCTCATTTCTGCTTCATAGATTTCCTGGCTTCCTTCCCATCTTCCATGGGAAACCTTTCTCAATACCTCTAAATTCTGTTGATTACTTCTTTATTCTGTATACAGCTTGTTCACAGATCATATTTATATGCTGTTATCACATTAAGTCATGTGCTCCTTGAAAGCAGAAACTGTCTTCTATCTTTATAACCCCAGCATTTACTTCAGTACCTGTTGCATAGTATCTGCATACTAAATGTTTACTGACTGACTAACTTTAGGACTCTGAGTACATAACAGACAAAGTTAACTTTTTTTAGACCATACTACAAATTTTCTTACACAATATAAGCCACAATATAAGCTATTCTCACTGCCATACTTCTGGCCCTCCACTTTTATATGATTTACAGATTATGAAAGGAGAGAGAGAATACAGCCTCTGCTTTTTTGAACTTAATGTCCACAGCAACTGAAAGCTTGGGGAAAAGGAAAAAGAAAGGAAGAGATTCTCTCTGTTAAGTTGGGAAATTCTGGAGAAAGATAAAATAAGTAGTAGGAAACATTATCTGTGCTGCTGGGATACTGCCTTCAACCCAAGAAACTAGTATAATGATGAAATAGCCTTAGCTCTAATAAGACAGCTTAACCAAATTTTCAAATTTCAAAAATTCAAGAATTCTTTAATCAATCCATTCACATAAATTTCTTTTAACAGTATTTGGATTATAGTTATAAGTATTTGGAATTGAGTTTAAGGAATTTGAGTGTTAAATTTAGTATTATGTTAAAGGAAGCATAAGGTAATATAGAGGAAACTAGTTTCATGAAATGGGAGGGCTCAGATTTGGATACTACTTGACAACCCAAGGAATCCTAGGTGAGTCAACTGATCTCTTGGGACCTCAGTTCTCTCAACTAGAAAGTAAACTTCAAGACCCAGATTCAAGTTCTGCCTCTAGGCAAGTCACTTTAACTTTTTAGTGCCTCAGGCAATTTTCTAACACTGAAGAGAGAAATATTGTTTATTTGCATTAGTAGAAAATCCTCATCTGGTGCTCCCTCCACCAATGAAATCACCTAGCTAATCAAAACAAAAAATGTTAAAATCAAGACTGAGAAATAGTACTATAGATAAATGTCAAAAAATTAGTTTAGTATTTCTCTGCTAATAGAAGGACAGGTGGGGAAGGAACCCTGAAATCATGATTCCAAAAAGAAGTACTCCTAAGGTAAAACAGTAGCATCTGGGTGTGTGTGTGTGTGTGTGTGTGTGTGTGTGTGTGTGTGTGTGTAGCATTGTGTGTGTGTGTGTGTGTGTGTGTGTGTGTGTGTGTGTGTGTGTGTGACTGGCATTTATACAGAATTTTAAACAGAGGAATGCTAATAAATGTTAAACTACTGAAAAGAAGGAAACAAAGTACCCTTTTAAGTTTAACCTGTGTTACTAACATTTCTCTCCCCTCCTTCTTCCTTCTCCCTCCCCCCCCCCCCCGGACAATCAACAAAATATTGAATCAAGTTCCGATGTGTATTTGCCAATTTCCAAGTTATATGCTCTCACTAAAAATTTAATAACAGAGCCAGTATGAGTTGACTCATATCAAACTTTAAGATTTAAAAACATAAAGGAACTAGTTAAGATATTCTATATATAGTAAATTTTTAATTACATGGGGGGGTGTGGGTGTGGGTATTAAATTCAAAAAATACAAGCAGAAGATCAATAAATCTCACTTTCTAAGTGCAATAAAAGTGAAACTCTAGCTCTTCATTACAGATTAGTCTACCTAATCATATATAATAAAGTGACAGAATTACAACTTAGATCTCAGAATAAGATCTGTTATGTTATGGCTAACAAATGGTATTTTGATTTTTAAGGAAGAAGACAAATAAAGGATACACCAAAAATAAATGTCACTCACTATCATAGCAAAAAACTAATGTTTGATACTTAAAATACAAATTCTTTTCTAATTTTCTGTTTATGATCAGATATATTCATATTACAAAAGTAAAAAAAGTTACTCAGCTAACCATATGTTGCCACATCACCTCCATTATTCAGGCCAATGGTGTGGAACAAAACAAGAGATGACTGTCAACCAAGAGCAAAGGCTGTTCTGTCATGGGCTTTTAAAATAATGCTATTGAGGACAGTAACATTTTTTCAAAGACATAATAAAAATAAATCCAGTATCTCTTGTCAGGAAATCTTTCTTTCAGTCTCCTACCACCAGCACGAACACTGAAGGGCTAAGACTCCTTCCCCCACCCCCACTTGCCACAGGGCATCGACAGCCTATGATGACACTTGCCTATCTCCAACAGGGAACCAGGCCTACCCACACAGGAGCAACAGCAGGGGGTGCAAACCAAAGGAACAGTGGGAAAAGGAATGCAGAGCTGCTCCTCTAATTGTGAAATGTAGAGTGTGTGGCAGCCCACTGTCTCACAGGAAAACAATTACTTTCATTTTTGCCCCCTACTGCCTCTCCGACCTTTCCCAGGTGGTGAGTCAGTAGGAAGCAAAAATGAAAGTGGTTTTTTTCCTTTGAAACATAGGGCTGTGAAAAACAGTGAATTTCAAAAAATCATAACATCAACTATATAATTGTTATGGCTTCCTTTCCCATTCCATTCTACTAAACAGTCCCAGGAAGCAATGGACTGTCCAAAACACCTATGGCCTCAAACGACAAGCACAGAAATCTGTTTCTACCTGATGGACACAATAGCATAGGATAATGCCAATGATATCACTCATGATGATGACATAAAATACAAATTTTATGTCAAAAATATACTATATTTAATTTCAAGTATTGTCACCATTTAAAATTGCCCTTTCCTCCATTAATTTTTTAAAAAACACAAAACTACTATATACTAGGTAAGTAATTCAAGTTGTTATTTTGTTTTTAAGCCTCTAGGTTCATATGATCAACAAAAAATGAAGGGTCAGCTCTACTAAGGGTAAAATGTTATTTTGAAGTAGTATATTTACATGGAGACACTGAATAGAAGATGCAAGACAAATGCACTTTTCTGTACCTTCAAGTTTTTCTCTACAAAAAATGTAATATTAAATAAAACCAAATATCTAGACTTTCTCAAAATTTTTTACAATCTACAAATTATATAAGCAAAGAATACTTTGTGTTAGAAAAAAAAATAAAAGCAATGCAAGACTGGAAAAGGAGAAATATAAGGGAAATATATTCTTTTGACTATAATAGAAATCAAAGGAAAAATAATTTTTTTAACACATTCTGAACCACAAGATAGAATCTCATCCCCTTCTAAAAACCTGTCTATTTATTTATTTATTTATCTATTCATTTATAAAATCTATTTATTTTTCTTTTTTTAATTTAAAAAAATTTTAACTTATGAAATAAACATTTCTTACTTCTTCCATGCTTCTATGTAGAAATTAAATACAAACAATAAATCTTTAAAAAAAAAAAAAGTAAATAAATAACAGTTTAGGCTGCTTTATACTAGTAAAAACAAAAGTAAGTGTACTTCTTACATTTAATATTTAACTCTTGTTCTATTTAGAAATTACCTGTGGTTGAAACTGTGGAACTGGTGGCCCTTGCATGCTCTGTGACTGTTCATCCATTGTACAGAGTAAAAAGATGTATGAAATTCTGGAGGGAAAAAATAGAGAGATTTAATTGCTTATATACATTCAATGATTTATGCTATAATTCAGAAATACATTTAAAGTGTGGATTTATTGAGTTTCATCTTGGGTTTCACAGGAGTCCTAGAAAATCTCAATTTCATCCTGTCCTATATCCTAGATTCTCTAATCTCAGGCACGTCTTCATTCTTTTGTCATTCAACTCCCTACTTCTCAATAAAATCATTCTCCTGCCTAATCAGTGAACTTTAATGAAACTCTAGCTATTCTAGATTAAATCTTACTAGATAAAAGAAACAGTTGCTTCCTTTTGCCAAATTTCCACTATCTGAATAAAGTCTTATGTACATAGGAATATGACACAAATACCAATACAGACATACTACTTTTATGTTTGTGTTCAAATGGTTTTAAGAATTTGCATGATATTTATCATCATTTCATAATTATTACCATTTCATAAATTTAGGTTCAAAGGCTTACCATAATGAAATAGTTTATTTTCTCCAATACTTAAAATTCAAATTATAATACAGTGCCACTAATCTGACACGGATATGGCCTGATGGTTCAAAAAGTCATTTTATCATAGCTATGCATGACTGAGGGAGAAATGTGAAATACTAAATTGTGACTTAAAAATAGAACTCATTTTAAAAAGCATTTATCACGAGCAAATATAATAAAGATGACAATACTACCTAAATTAATCTACTTATTTAGCGCTATACCAATCAGACTCCCAAAAAACTACTTTGATGAATTAGAAAAAATAACAACAAAATTCATATGGAAAAACAAAAGGTCAAGAATTTCAAGGGAATTAATGAAAAAAAAAAATCAAATGAAGGTGGCCTAGCTGTACCAGATCTAAAATTATATTATAAAGCAGCAGTTACTAAAACCATCTGGTATTGGCTAAGAAATAGATTAGCTGATCAATGGAATAAGTTAGGTTCAAAGGACAAAACAGCCAATAACTTTAATAATATAGTGTTTGACAAACCCAAAGACACCAGTTTCTGGGATAAGAACGCATTATTTGACAAAAATTGCTGGGAAAATTGGAAATCAGTATGGCAGAAACTAGGCATTGACCCACACTTAACACCGTACACCAAGATAAGGTCAAAATGGGTTCATGATCTAGGCATAAAGAATGAGATGATAAATAAATTGGAAGAGCATAGGATAGTTTACCTGTCAGACCTGTGGAAGAGGGAGGAATTTATGACCAAAGAAGAACTAGAGATCACTATTGACCACAACATAGAAAATTTTGATTATATCAAACTGAAAAGTTTTTGTACAAACAAAACAAATGCAAACAAGATTAGAAGGGAAACAATAAACTGGGAAAAACATTTTTACAATCAAAGGTTCTGATAAAGGCCTCATTTCCAAAATATATAGAGAACTGACCCTAATCTATAAGAAATCAAACCATTCTCCAATTGATAAATGGTCAAAGGATATGAACAGACAATTCTCAGATGAAGAAATTGAAATTATTTATAGACATATGAAAATATGCTCCAAATCATTATTAATCAGAGAAATGCAAATTAAGACAACTCTGAGATACCACTACACACCTGTCAGATTGGCTAGAATGACAGGGAAAGATAATGGGGAATGTTGGAGGGGATGTGGGAAAACAGGGACACTAATACATTGTTGGTGGAATTGTGAACACATCCAGCCATTCTGGAGAGCAATTTGGAACTATGCTCAAAAAGTTAACAAGCTGTGCATACCCTTTGATCCAGCAGTGTTTCTACTGGGCTTATACCCCAAAGAGATACTAAAGAAAGGAAAGGGACCTGTTTGTGCCAAAATGTTTGTGGCAGCCCTGTTTGTAGTGGCTAGAAGCTGGAAAATGAAAGGATGTCCATCAATTGGAGAATGGTTGAGTAAATTGTGGTATATGAACGTTATGGAATATTATTGTTCTGTAAGGAACGACCAGCAGGATGAATACAGAGAGGACTGGCGAGACTTACATGAACTGATGCTGAGTGAAATGAGCAGAACCAGGAGATCATTATATACCTCAACAATGATACTGTTTGAGGATGTATTCTGATGGAAGTGGACCTCTTTGATAAAGAGAGCCTTAATTGATCAAAGATGGACAGAAGCAGCTACACCCAGAGAAAGAACACTGGAAATGAATATAAACTGCTTGCATTTATATTTTTCCTCCCGGGTTATTTATACCTTCTGAATTCAATTCTCCCTGTGCAACAAGAAAACTGTTTGGTTCTACACACATATATTGTATCTAGGATATACTGCAACCCATTCAACATGTAAACGACTCTTGCCATCTGGGGGAAGGGGTGGAGGGAGGGAGGGGAAAAATCGGAACAGAAATGAATGCAAGGGATAATGCTGTAAAAAATTACCCTGACATGCGTTCTATCAATAAAAAATTATTAAAAAATAAAAAATAAATAAATAAATAAATAAACATGACCACTCTTAAAAAAAAAAAAAAGCATTTATCAGCTAAAAGTGTCTATATTTTTAATTTTGCAATTACAATAACATTTAGAGAAATATAAATACCTAATTATAAACATTCCTTTTTACTGAATCATAACTCTCATCAATCAATAATTACAGGCAATAGAGAACATTTTATACCTCATCTTAAATCTCTAAAAAGGTTAAAACTATCCTGGAATAGCTTCATGTTCCTAAAAACCTTTAAGGTTTAATAAGTTTAAGGCAAACAAATTTCTTTCTCTACCAGTAGGTTTTCATCAACTTTAATCACTTCTATAAGAGACAGATGACTATTTCTAAACTCAGAATTGCTTTCCAACTAACAACTAACAAGAATAGAGAAAAGCAAAGGAAGAGTTGTATGAATTAATTCAAAATGAAAAAAGCAGAGCCAGGAAAAATATACACAATGATTACAGTAATGGAAATAAAAATAACTATCACCAAAAATAAATGCTGGAAACTACATATTGTGAAAATATAATCACCAAACTTAGGCTCAAAGAAGATATGCACCTAGATTCCTTCTTTGCAGAGCTGGAGGAATTAGGAATATGGGATGCTGCTTAGAGAATAGATTTGATTGAAATTTTGGCTACTTTTGCTGAATTTTTTTTCCCTCTTTCTTCTTCTTTGACATAAAAGAAATATCCCTATGGGAAAGGGAAAAGAAAAGTATAATAGAAAATGAAGGAGACATAAAAACAAAAGATCTCAATAAAAATTTAAATTAAAAAAAAAATCAATTTCCCCATCTTCTGTACCAGATGCTGGTGTAAAAGTTGCAATCATTTTCATAGTGGTCTTTTTGCAAATGTTTATGAGGAATACTTCAATAGAAGACAACCTAGGAACTCTATTTGGGATCTCTGAATATGTGGGGGGGAGGGAAGTGACCAATTCCTTTATTTGCTTCTCCAAGAAGAACCTTTTATTTATCTGCAAGTTCCTTCTGTCTCTGATTTCATTTACAGTAAAACTGATATGATTTAGTTTCTCTAGTATGCCTTAATTAGCTCCTAAGTGAAAATAGCTAATATTTATAGTACAAATAATATTTTAAGATCTCCAAAACACATTTAATTCTCACAACTCTGCAGAACAGGAGCTATTACTTTCATCTTTATAGATGAGGAAACTGAGGATGGGAAAAGTTGAGTAATTTACTCAGGGTCACACAGCTAATAAGTGTTTAGGGCAGTATCTGAACTTGGGTCTTTCTGATTGCAAGTCCAGTACTCTCTCCTCTAAGACATATGGATTTATACTGAGATTACCATCATTTGCCTTACTGTTTATAGATATTCGTAATATCCTCTGTTGTACCATTTCTTTACTACCACCTCAGAAGCAGAAAGTCACACAGGGCCAAGAGGTATTTTTTTCTAATGGATTGAAAAAGTGAAAGAATTCATTACCAAGTATCTGTTTATTGGTGATGAATTTTTGCATCTTTAGAAAAATAGGACTAGATCTATTTTTTTTCAGAAATCTACCTTCTAAAAGCTATTTTATAATGAGATTATCTTAATATTGATACAATTCTATACTATTTTCTTTAAAAACATCTTTTAAGTACTCAAGGGGAAAAAATTGCTCTTTCTCTATTAGCTCCTTTATAAATTAAATATGAACAATATTAAGTAATCTGCTAAAGTGTTCTGCAAAGAAAAGAATCTATTTAATATCATAGCATTTTGATAAGAAATATGCTATGATGGGAAAAAGGCCAAACTTTGAGTCAAGATCTCAGTTCAAATGCTGCTTCTAGCATCTATGACTCTGGACAAGTCACTTAAGCCTCTCTGCCCACGGGAACTGTCATTGGTAGTGGGAGTTTATTCAACTGGGAAGTTTCCTACTCAACTAGGAAATCATAGGTAAAACTTAGCCATCTTCCCTTTCACTATGATTTTAGCTATCTATTCTCTTTTTTGATGAAGGATTGGATAAAAAGAGATAAATACTGGTATTCACTGGAAGCTTTTACTTTATGAAGTGAAATCTGGAGTCAGAAAAAAACTGAGTTAAATACAGCTAAGACACTAGCTATATAACCCTAGGTAAGTAATTTTGCTCTCTTTACCTCAGTTTTCTTGTCTGCAAAATGAGGTGGAAAAGGAAATGGCAAAGGCATTGCTAAGGCCAGTATTACACTGACATTAATTATTCTAAATCCATTTTGGTGGTGGGAGTACTTAAACATTAATGAAACCACAGATACATATATATTGAGGTAAGACTACATATAAAATCTAACATTATACATATTACAAAACATCTTTCTTAGAGAGCTTAATTCTGAATACCTCTTTCCAGTTACTTACAACTAACCTATGTCTGGTCCATATGTCACTAGAGCTCCTAAAATAATTCCCACTGATATAGCCTTTTGAAGTCTGCAAAGCACTCTCTTAACAACTAATTCTGTGATACAGAAAGTACAAGGATTTATGTCCTCATTTTATAGATAAGAAAATAGATTTAAAAAGGTTATGTGAATTGTTTACATTCTCATAAATGATAAATAACTGAAGCCAGAAGCTTAGTCCAGTTTTCTTTTTGTTATGTCAAACTGGCAACCTGTATCTTCCAATTAAGCTTGGTCTTCAAAACTCCAAATTTCCACTTTTTCTTTCTCAAAGTACTTCAACTTTCTCTTTGAAAGTCTAAGGTTCAATGTCTCTTTCCTGGAAAGACCCCAATTATCTATAATCATCACCCAAACTGATTGACTCACCTTGACTTCCAAATTTAAATTCAAAGTCTTTAGTTTCTACTACTGCTTAGCACTAAATAAGAAGTTTGAAGTAGAAAAAGCATTTGACAAAATCCAATGCCCATTCCTACTGAAAACAATAGAAAATATAGGAAATATGTGGAGTTTTCCTTTAAATGATCAGTAGTATCTATTTAAAACCATCAGCAAGCACATGGGGATAAACTGAACTATTCCCATTAAGATCAGGTGTAAAACAAGGTCACCTACTATCACCATTACTATTCAATATTGTATTAGAAATGCTAGCTTTGGCAATAAGAAAAAGAAATTTTAAAAATTAGAGTAGGTAATGAGAAAACCAAATTATCACTCTTTGCAGATGATGTGATGGTATACGTAGAGAATCCTAGAGAACTGTAACTTTAGCAAAGTTGCAGGATACAAAATAAATCCATAAAATCATCCAGGAGCAAGTGATACAAAGAGAAAATCCATTTAAATTAACTGTATCTAATATAAAATATTTAGAAGTCTTATCTGCCAAGGCAAGATCATGAATTATATGAACACAATTACAATATACTTTCCACACATATAAAGTCAGAATTATCCGATTGGAAAAATATCAAGTGTTCATGAGTAGGCAGAGATAATATAATAAAAATGACAATACTACCTAAATTAATCTACTTATTCATTGCCATACCAAACTCCCAAGAAATTATTTTATAGAGCTAGAAAAAAATAATAGCAAAGTGTATTGAAAAACAAAAGATCAAGAATTTCAAGGGAATTAATGAAAAAAAAAAAAAAAGCAAATGAAGGTGTCCTAGTTATAGCAGACCTAAAACTATATTATAAAGTAGTGGTCATCAAAACCATTTGGTACTGGCTAAGAAATAGAGCAGTCAATCAGTGAGATAGGTTAGATTCACAAGACACAATAGTCAATGACTATAATAATCTAGCATTTGATAAACCCCAAAACCCCAGCTTCTGGGATAAGAATTCACTATCTGACAAAAATTGCTGGGAAAATTGGAAATTAGTATGGCAGAAACCAAGCACTGACTCACATCTAACACCACATACCAAGATAAAATTGAAATAGGTTCATGATGTAGACATAAAGAAGAACAAAGGATAGTCTAGTTCTCAAATCTGTAGAGAAGAAAGGAATCTGTGGCCAAAGAAGAACTAGAGTACATTATGAAATACAAAATAGATAATTCTGATTATAAGTTAAAAAATTTTTTGTACAAACAAAACTAATGCAAACAAGATTAGAAGGGAAACAACAAACTAGGGAAAAAAATTTACATCCAAAGATTCTAAAATATATAAAGAATTAACTCAAATTTATAAGAATTCAAGCCAATCTCCAATTGATTAATGGTCAAAGGACAATTTTCAGATGGAGTTAAAACCATTTATAGTCATATTTTTAAAATTCTCTGATTCATTATTGATCAGAGAAATGCAAATTATGACAACTCTGAGCTACCACTACATACCTCTCAGACTGGCTAAGATAACAGAAAAAAAGAATGATGAATGTTGGAGGGGATGTAGTTAACAAACTATATATAACCCTTTGATCCAGCAGTGTCTCTTCTGGACCTGTATCGCAAAGACCATAAAAAAAAGAAAAGGTCCTATGTGTGCAAAAATGTTTATTGCAGCCCTTTTTGTAGTGGCAAGAAACGGGAAACTGAGTGGATACCCATCAGTTGGAGAATGGCTAAATAAAGTTGTTATATGAATATTATGGAATATTATTATTCTATAAGAAATGATCAGCAGGATTATTTCAGAGAAGCCTGAAGAGACCTACGTGAACTGATGCTAAGTGAAGTGAGTAGAATCAGGAGAAAATTGTACATGGCAACAACAAAATTTTATGATGATCAATTCTGACAGCCATGGCTCTTTTCAACAGCGAGGTGGTTAAGGCCAGTTCCAATTGTCTTGCGATGAAGAGAACCATCTGAACCCAGAGAGAGAACTGTGGGGATTGACTATGGATCATAACATAGCATTTTCACCTTTTTTATTGTTATTTGCTTGCATTTTGTTTTCATTCTCATTTTTTCTTTTTTTAATCTGGTTTTTCTTGTGCACCACAGTATCTGTGGAAATGTGTATAGAAGAACTGCACATGTTTAACATATTGGATTACTTACCATCTAAGAGAAGGGTAGGGGGAAAGAAAGAAAAAAATTTGGAACACTAAGTTTTGCAAACATGAATGTTAAAAATTATCAATGCATATATTTTTAAAATAATAAGCTTTAATTTAAAAAAAGACATTTGCAATTAATTTGTAAAGTCTAATGACATTTTGATAATACCGGAGAAAATTTCTATGGAGTAACTTTTATTAAGTCTATTTTTGTTATGGAACCATATAGCATGATGTCATGAAGATACATCAACTGATTAATATCTTATCTGTCTTTGATTACCTTTTTGAATAACATCCCTCAATATTAATGTATGGCGGTTAGAGAAAACTAGACATCAAATAATAAGTAACACAGTTTGGCTGAAATGTAATATATGTAGCAAAAAAATTGTTATGTGAAGTTGGAAGAGAAGTTCAAAATAGGAATCAGAAATATACCAAGCTAAAGAAAAACTGGAATCCCCATTAACTGATGGAAATGGCTAAACAAATTGTCACCTGATGTATACATATATTGTATTTAACATATACTTTAACATATTTAACATGTATTGGTCTACCTGCCATCTGGGGGAAGGAGTGAGTGGGGGGACGGAAGGGGGGGAAAAAGCTGGAACAGAAGATTTTGCAAGGGTCAAAGCTAAAAAAATTACCCATGCATATATCTTGTAAATAAAAAGCTATAATAAAAAGATGTCATCTGTGTGTGACAGATTATTTTCTAAGGCATAAGAAACTATGAATATTAAGAATCCAAAACAGCATAAGAAGATTTTTAAGAACTGATGCAGAATAAATTAAGGAGTTACCAAGAAAATAAAATATCCAGTGATTATGTAAATTCAAAAAAAAAAAAAAACCTGAATGCTTTTTCAATTATAATAATTAAGTTTGGTTTCAGGCAAGACACCAGAAAATACACCTCTCACCCTTCTTTGCAGAAAAGGGGGATCATGCTCAATCAATCAAGTATTTACTATGTGCCAGACACAGTGCTATCCCCTGGCAGATTCCATTGATATATTGGTTAAGTTTGGTAAATAGTTTTCCTCTAACCCTACATTTTTACAATTCTTTATTATGAGGAATTGAAATTAAGATAAAACAAAATATAATAGGATATTTAAATGTAAAAAAGATGTTAAAAAACAAAAGATAAAACATTTTAAAAGAAAAAAAACATACTAGACAAGGCTATATATAAATAATATCAGAAATTATTTGGGGGGTAAAACTTGAAGTGTTTAAAAGTTAAACAATTCAAACAGAGCAGGAGATGGGGAGGGATGCAGTCCTTTTTGTATTCTCAAAAAATACTTATTCTTCTTAAAACTCTTTAGGATTCGATTTCAGCTATTTAAATACATTTGAAAAAAACTTTTACATCAAACTAAACCAGATAGCTTTTGTTGATCACACAATTAAAATTTGTTAAGAATAAGAAAGAAAAAAGATTATTATTTTAATGGAGACATGTTTGTCATTAATCAAATACAAGTCACTAGTTCAGCTATAAATATATGTATATTCCTAAGAAAATTAAAGAAAACTATGCTAAGTCTAAGGTATGACTGATTTGGCAATATACGAGCTCTAAAGAGCAAAATTGAATATTATTCTTGGCCCTAAAGTAGTCCAGGAAGACTGATACATTCCTGAGTTCATCCTCATTGTCTGAGTGGTTGAATCAGCCACTGTTCCCCCAACATCTAGCTATCCATGCTAATATTTTCATACAAGCAAATTCAAAAAATTTAAATGAATATACTTAATGACACTGCACTTCTATTACATTATTAATGAATTTCTAAAGTTTGCTAAATAAATCAACATGACCGTCCCTAAAATAAGAAAGAAAAAAGAAAAGAAAAGAAAACCGATAGTTTTTGTCTTTTAAGTATGAAATACCGGAGATGTTAAGAAAAAATTGCTAGGAGAAGACTATATAAGTGATCAAATCTTTACCAATTATGTATAAATGTTACTGGTAACTCTGGTCTGGGACCAGGAGAAAACATTGCAAAATTGTAAAAATTTCTAAAAATGTTACCAGTAAGGGGATAAAACTGAGAAAATGCTGGCAGCTTCTATTTGTTCCGAAACAGTTGGCAATAAGACCTTATTACATAAGAAGCCCAAAGAGGCCCAAACCAACAACTCTGTTAAGCTCTGTAACAATCTTTACATATACTAGATCAACCTGTTTTTATTATGAAAGATAAAGGAAATAACGAAAACTTGCATATACATATTCCCCTAATATTTTTCTATGGAAAATGCATATTTTATTTAAGGAAAATTAATTAGGATAGAGAAAAGTCAGCATATGAACAAGTAAAATCCCTTTACAAAGTTTCAGACTGATTACCTATAGCATTCTTGTTTAGTAAACTGTCTAAATATAATCATAATCCAAGAATCTTCATGATTATTCTAATTTATGTTACATGAGAAAAAGCAAATGAAAACGCTCCTATCTTCCTGCTGCTTCTTTCCCCAGATAAGCATTCATTGTGCAAATTGGTTTGAGTAAGCAATAAAGTATTCCATATGCAAAACTAAACACCTCTACATATGCTTAGGCTGAAGCAAGGTTTTCTTGCAATCACTCCAGGCAGAAAATTATTATAAAATAGGCTTAACATTATTTCATTACATAATGTTTTATAATAGAATTGATTAGCCAGAGAGTTCATTATCTGACACCCAATGACTCAAAAACGTTGTTTTTATAAGACAAAGTTTTTCAATTTTTTGTCACTACCCATTAAATCATATTTTTAACATTCATATTCTTTATTTTCAATATTTACTTTCATAAGATTTTGATTTCACCCTTCTTTACCTCTCCTTTCCCCAAAATATCAAGCAATCTAACAATATGTACAATCACATTAAACCTATTTCACAACATGATTAATGTAGTAGTTGCATCATATTTAAGAACTCCAAAAATAAACATTTTTCTTTACATGAAGGTGGACAAATAAAGAAACTTTAACATATATAATTCTAATCACAATTTAATTATACAAACATAAGATTCAAAATATTACGATCATTAGTAAATCAATTAAGTTTCTGAAATTGATTTATATTCATTTATATCTATATACATATTAATTTAAACTGATTATAGAAACTTTAAAAAAGATTAAAATTTCTACAACTCTGCAAGTCACATTTGCATTTCCTTATCAATGTTGCAGAATTATAGACATCACACTGTACCATCATGGAATGATAAGATGAAATCAATGAAATACAGGATCATAGTTTTGGAGCTGGAAAAAATTTTGGAAACCATCAGGTCCATCCTCTAATCCCAGAGAGGTTATATGATTTGTACAACATTATATAACTGATTACTGTCTGAGGCAGAATCTAAACTTAGGTTTTCTTGCTTCCAAGTCCAGCATTATATCTACTGAAAAATCTGACATTTGAAGTCAGTGACCAACCCGAAAATAAAATCTGCCACTTAGCTGTTATCACACATAAATATGTCACAACCCTTCTCAAATTATTTCTCAAAATGGGGATAATATTTGTTAATACCCATAGGGGATTGTGGTAGAGTTTAAATAAAACTAATCTATATAACATTTTATATATTGCAACATTTTTGTATAGATATACTTTTTCCGCTAAAATTAATATAATCTTCTGAAAATCAGTTTTCCTTCATTAAAAAAAAAAAAAAAGGCTCTTCCAATCTCTGACTTTTCTCTTTACTTGATTTTTTTTTTCAATCCAAATCTGAACTGACACCATCACTAATTAAACACATAATTTGGTCAGTCTGAACACAAAGGAAGTAGAAAGCTTTTTTTAAAACCTGGCATAAATATCAAAATTTGAAATTAGAACCCTCCCATAGCATCACACACAGCATTTCCTTATCTATTCCTTAAATGTTTATCACCAATCCAATTTTATCCATAGATTTTTCAAGTCTATGTTTCAATCAATTCACAAAAAAGAGAAAATAAAACATAAGGATTCCTAAATATTGTCACCTAATTATAACAATTCTCTAATAATATGTAGTACTTAATAGTTCTAATTAATAGAAAATCATGAATTAGTTTTTCTTGCCCATTTTCATAAACTAGTTTAAATTGTGTATAAAATGGATTACTGTAATTATAAAGGGTTAATTCCTTGAAAACAAATGACTATTTTAGTCTTTTACTAAAAGAATTAACTCATTTTCCAATATGGTCTTGAATATAGTATGAACTGAATAGATGTTAGCAATTAACTGAAAGCACATCTATATTGTTTAAAAATTTTTAATTGACTAAATTCCTTAGATATATGAGACTGAATTAACTTGCTTATTTAAGATTAGATATTCTTTTGTGAAAATATTCTTGTAACCAAAGAAATATTTTATGATAAACATGAATTTTATGATTATGTAAATTTGTTGGTGGGAATGTCAGTGTTAAGATAAGAAAAGGGAAAAAAGATAACAGATAGCAAACGTTTGCTTTGAACTAAAAACTCTTCCTAATAGATTCTTATTTAGAATTATTCTTATACTTTAGACATGATTTCTTAAACATTTGATCTTTTCCTTTTAAGGAAATATGCTGTGAAAGAATTCTGTCTAGAATGAAGAGAAATGTCCAATGAAATCCAACCTTTTTTTTTTTTTTAAAGTTGTTCAAATTGAAGTTATAACAGTTAAGGTTGAGATTATAAAGATTATTTTTATTATGGTTCTTGCTGACACCTGCTGGCTTAGTTTTATCTTACTAAAGTCAGGATTTATTATGCTTATTCAGATAGAAATGGATTTAGCATATTAGAAAAAATCCATATTCTAAACTTCAAAACCTATAACCCAGAAATTAAACAAGAGTATTTTAAGAGACTGGTTTATATTTAGGGGTCCTCAAACTACAGCCCATGGGCCAGATGCAGCAGCTGAGGAAGTTGGCTACTAAATACCATTCTACTAAAATTGTTCTCTCCAAGGTCACCAACAGCCCCCTTTTATCAGTAAATATAGTCCCATTTTCAGGTCTCCCTCAATTTCTACAGCATCTAACACAATTCATCAGTCCAAACTTTTTTTTTGGGGAGGCCAAGGGAGGGAGGGGAGGGGGGGGGAAGACAGACAGACAGACAAACTGACTGATCAATGGAAGAATAAGGAAGGAGGGAAAAAATAAAAATAAAAATTACACAACAGAGAACAGAAGAAAACAAAAGAAAGAACAGAAAAGCAAGGTAGCTTTGAAAATGATTCATACTATTTACTACAGAGTTTTCAAAAAAAAAGTTAACAGTATAAAATGGAAATTCTTAATTTTATATTAAATCCTCTTTTTTATGTTGTGCTGTATACATAGAAATGTTCTCCTTTTTTTTCATTTTTTTGTATTTATATTCAAAATGAATTTTAAAATTTTAAAGAAAGAAAAACATAAGTGACTTTTCTCCTATAATCTAAGTATTCTCTGGTCCTTTAGAGAATTCTCACCTGACAATAATTCAAACCTTTCATTATCTTGGTTGTTCCTCTAGTTTACTGAAGTCATTTCTTCCTAAAATGTGGTGTCATAAGAGACTACCACATATGATCATATGATCTAAGATAAGACACACTGACATTATAACCCCATTAGTCTTCGGATACTCTGTCTCTCAATGCAGCATTAGGAATATGTGAATATTCTTCATTGTGTTATCAAAATGCTTACTCATCTAAAGTTATTAATTTACTAAATCTCCCATTTTTTTTCAATGGTACAGCTTTTCTAAACCTTTTCTAAATCTAAATCTCTTAACTGTCACAGTGGATAGAGCACTGAGTAAATCTAGTATCATACATTAGCTATATTATCCAAGACAAATTATTTAATCTTTGTCTGCCTCAGTTTCCTCATTTGTAAAATGAGAATAAAAACACACTTACCTCAGGAGATTGTTCAAAGAATCAAATGAAAGTATATCTGCAGTATCTAGAATAAATACTGGCGCTAAATAAAAGTATGTTCACCTTCAGTTTTCTTCCCCACCTTAAATCTATAAAACTTTTAACTCAAATAAAAGGCCTTACATTTGCCCCTATAACATTTCAATCCTACTAGATTAAGTGGAAGATATTCATTGTTTTTTGCCATTGAAACTTGATCAATCATTATTTTCCGGTCACATGCTTATTTCAATATTACTTACAAGAGACAGTGGAAATTTGGTCTCTTAGGAAGACAGGGGTTCAAGTTTCTTCTCTTATACATAATGTCTTTGTGACTTAGACAAACCAATTGACTTCTCAGTGCCCCCAGGCAATCCTCTAAGATCAAAAATTACAAAGTAGTAGCCAATCTGTATTAGCAGCAGAAAGTTTATAAATCCAATTTAAAATTTAACTAAGTTGATTGTGGGGGGCTGAGAGTACATCTCGTTCATTAATGTTGCCCAACACCTCACACACAGTAAAAGTTTGGCTGAATCAGTGAATAAATCAGTGAATCAAAGAATAAATCAATGAATCAAAAGTACCACCTTATTACTCAAAATATCAAGATGTTTCCTTAGAAAGGAAACAAAGTGAAAGGCTCCTTTTGGGATTACCCTGATAAAAGTTTGTAATAGTGAGAAGCAGTCTTCAAGTGATTTTCCCAAAAGCCAGCCTTGTATTTGACTGGCTCTAAATTACAAAATATTCCATTAATTTTTTTAAAATGTCACATAAAAAAAAATTCTGTACAAAAACTTGTAGCTCACATTAATTCTCTATAATTTAATTAGTAAAGGAAGAGGCCAAAATAAACATCTGAAATACTATGGGAAAAACAGAAGTAATAATCTGAGGTTGGTTCAACAATAGTAAAATTCAAATAGGATCCCATCATATGTTCCATCTATAAATTGTCAAAATGAATTCATTAGATAAATAAATGAATTCTTTAATTCATAAGTAAAAGAACACCACTAATTAAGATTTCTCAGATATAAAATTAGAAAGTGCCTAAGAGAACATTCAAGTCCAATTCCTCATTTTTTACAGTTTAGGAAATTTAGGTTCATGAAATTAATTAACCTATCCAAAGTCACAAAGGTATTATTAGACAGGAGAGCTGGGACACTAAGACTGTTTTCTGATTCTATAATTAATGCTTTTTTCTAAGACTTTTTGAATTACAATATATAAAAGATATACAACATATAAAAGTAGTTCCAATTATTCTGGCTTGTTTACTATGACTTCAGTCATAGTATGATGTGTACATACACTAATATCAGGTGCCATAATATCCCCAACAGACCAAAGCAAAGATAGTAAACACCATTCTCATCACTAAAAACTCTTTAAAAAAAAAAAAAAAAAAAGGCAGCTACAATCCATTTTAGACTTGAATTTCAAAACTTTCTCATGAATTCCATGATCAAACTACACATAACCACTATCTAAAATAAATAGGCAAGCTAGCATCTTTGTTTCCAAAGTTAAATGTCTAAAAATATCAAAAAGCAGTCCCCTCTCTTCCTATCTTTCCTTAGGATCATGTTAAGAGATGGAAGAAACTTCAAAGGTCATCTAGGCCCTCATTTTATAGATAAGCAAAACAAGTCCCAGAGAGGTCCAATTATTTGCCTAGTGTCATACTCGTAGGGTGGGCAGAAGTGGGACTAGATCCACCTCCTTGGGCTGGAGAATCCAAGGTCATCACTCTTTCTTCACTCTTTCTATTAGGTCTTGCTAGTGGGGAGAAGAATTGGTAGGGGGAGGGAGGATTTCAACTTTTAAACAAATATAAAAGAAAATTTTTCCAACCTCTTTTAAATACTGAGATATTTCAGAGCTTATCCTTCTAAATCTATCAAAATCTCAAATTTACCTTATATCTATACTACCTTACATTGCCATAGAGTTTTAATTTTTCAGAGCACTTTCACAGCTATTATATTCTTTGATCTTCCAGACAACTTGGGAGAAATGTCCATAAATACCCTGGTTTAGAAGGGACCTTAGGCAATTCTTTAAAGCTTCAAGTGGCAGAACAGTTGCTCACAGGAATGGATGGAGGGAATTTCTTCACAGTCAGTTTTGGATCCTAATGAAATCACAAATTCCAAAAACTAATTATCTGTAAAAGTTGTCCTTATTAACTGGATACAACACAAGTGAGGGCATAAATATTCTACAACTATCTTTCCTTTCTGAAGGAATTATGCTAACTCCCTTTGCTAGTTTTTGAGAAATTTGTTTTTTAAGTTTTTTGTGAGAAAATAGTAAGATTTGATTAGAAGAATACTCTTCCTCAGAGAGGCAGGGTGCAACATAAACCAGGGCACTGGACTTATCTGTGACTGGTTCAAAAGCCCAGCTCTGAATCTTACTAGATATGCGATCATGGGAAAATAATTTAATCTCCACAGATTCATTTTCTTTTTCTATAAAAATACTTTCATTAATAATCTTGGTGGGAGGAGGTAGTTGATAAAAAAGCATCATTGTAGATATCAAAGCAAAACATAAATGTGTTTTATTATTTCAACAGACTTGCACTTGTGTGGGGGGCAAACAATAGGGTGGGAAGAAGATAAGCTTATAGCTTTAACTCAAATTAAATAAATTTATAAAGGACTAATATCATTCTATCCTGGATTTTTAATTTTTTAAAGCATTTTTACTAGATAAAAGTATTTCTCCTTTGTTTCAGGTTATCAGAACTTTAAATGATTTCCCTATTTGATAAATGATAAATAAATTTCCCAAGGTAAAGAGAGGAAAGATGAGAGAAAAGTATCCAAATTTGGTATTCTTTTACCTCTATTCACTTGTTATTTTAGGCTCTTGAAATACCTATCTGATAAGATGAGTATACTTTCTATCTGTATGTACACTGGAAGGAAAATATCTAGTTTCATAAAATTGTGATTTTTATAAAGAGAGAATTATCAATATCTAGGAATAGTGAAAGTCATAGTAACTCAGCACAGAAACACAAGCTACATGGACATTTTCATATATCTAGCTTCTTGATGATAAATGTTATTTTATAGCTCTCAGAGGAAGCTGCTTAAGTCTTCTTCTGTTCACAATATGGGTAGAGGTTGGTAGACAAATAAATTCCTGAATACTATAAAGCGTCCTAAATAAATTCAAATTCAACCTCTTATATATATTTACTACCTATAAGACCTTGGGTAGGTCACATCTTCTGAATTTCAATTTAATTATCTGTAAATTGAAGGGATTAGACAAAATGTTCTCTGAGGTCCTTTTTACCTCTAAATCATGACTTTATGATAACCAGACATGGCTGATGAAATCTCTGACAATGGGACACATTTCTACAAACTTTCCACTTATAAAAATAGAGTTCTTTTAAAATAGTGAAGTCATACCTACTCCCTTTAACTTTTCCTGCATATTCTTAAGTTTGCCATTCCTAGGACAATATCATCCCTCCACTCCAGTCATACTTGCTTTCTTGTTTTTCTGAGGACACAACACTTTTTTATCTACCATCCTCCTGCCTCAGCAGTGGATATTTTGCCATGCCTAAAATACACTGTCTTCTTACCTGAACCTCTTGAATTTCCTTCAAAATACAGCTAAAGCAGCCCCTTCTACATGAAGTATTTTCTAATTCCCACAATCACACATAAGCACATTTCCAATATATTCCCTACCAAAAGTACTTAGTGTTTGCTTTATAAATATCATGTACATATTTAATCCTTAGAAAAGTAGTTTTCCCTATCAGGATGTAAAACTTCTTTAGGGCAGACTTTTCACTTCTGTCTTTAAATCTCTCCACAAGTCCTTTCCCTATCTACTTAAGTCCTATACTTCTCCATAGTCCATTATAGTCTATACTCCCATTTCTATTTTGTCTTTATTCTTTAAAAACTTCCCTTTAAGACTGAATCCCTTTACTTCACTCTTTTTCTACTTTCCTGTGCTAACAGAAGCCTGACTCAAATAATATTCATGTCTCCTCCAGAATTGGTTGGTTTTTTTGTCCCTTACTCCTCTCAACATATGCTAAACCAGAAGGCTTTCTCTTTTTCTTCAACCTCACTTCCAAATTAATCCATTACTCAGGAATTTTGAAGTGCTTTGAGAACAAATTCAACCATCTTTATCTACTACATTATTACAATCATTGACTAACATCCACGTCAATTTCATTCTTTCTCCTTTCAGTCTTCTCTACTATTTATGGACTTCAATGTAAGAATATACATACATTTTAAGTGTGTATAATATGCATGTCTGTGCATGCATTAATGTCTCTTCAAATACCCCGGTTTTTCATCACCTTATTACCAGCATTTCATCAACCTCTTAAATTTCTAACATACATTATTTCTCTTCCCAGAGGGAACTATGTGGCACAATGGATAGCTGATTCTAGAAAAAGGAAAACCTAAATTCAAATCTGGCTTCAGACACTCATTAGTTATGTGATTCTGGATTTAACTATCAGTTTTCCAAAACTGTAAAATGAAGATTAAAAATAGCAACTATCTCTCAGGGTTGCTGTGAAGCTATTATGAGATATCTGTAAAGTGCTTAATACAGTATCTGGCATATAGTAGGACATAATAAATGTTTGTTTTCTTTCTTTTTTTCTTCCTTCTTCCCTTCTTTCCTTTTCTTCCTCCCTGAAGTATAGTCCCTATCTATTAAGATCATACAATGATCCTTCACCCATAATTCTTCTACCTCTATGAAACAGAACTCAGAAATTCCTCTCTCCTATCAAATATTAACAGTCAATATCTCTCACTGTTTAATTTCTCCTCAATTCTTAAACCTTAACACAATGTCGACATTATCCTTGTTGTACTAGTCCATCACCCCTGTTCCAGGCTGACTTCCTTCTATTCACAACTTTTACCGATGGTTGAACAATTCAATCTATTATCAGTTACTTTCTTGCTTTGGCCTCCTAATAATACCTTGCTAAATGCCAATCAGAGATTACTTCTATATCCATCTCATCAAGTCCTATTCATGCTGATAATTGCTCCGAAAGAAAATCAAAACTACAAATTTGTCTTATCTAATCACCAACCAGATAAAAAGTGATTAGGCATTCCTTTTACGCTTTCCTAATTGGGTCTCAACCATACTCTACACAGCAATTAATTTCAAATTTTTCTTCTCAAATTTCCCACACCTCAACTCTTGAACCTTCTCACTCACCAAAGGATTATTCCTTCCTTCTACTATTTCATAATGAAAACAAAGGCCACTTACAAGGGACAAGCTCTCCTTGCTAACTATACCAAAAACCCTTTTATTATTCCTTCATTGAATCCTCTCTAGCTCCACAAGCCAGAAGATAGATAACCCTTGTCTTTGTTAAATCCAACCCCTCCCCTTGTGCTCTAGATCTATTCCCTCCTATTTCTAACAGTTTTATTACTGATTAATTCACTTTCTCATCTTAGTGTTTTTTCACCTATTGGCTCTTTATCCATCACTTATCAACCATACTTATCAAAATGCCAAATGCACTCTTACCCATAAGGCTATTTTATGGAGAACTTGAACAAGGTTAAAGTGCTTACATGGTATTCAGAAGATGATGTATAAGGACACTGTCAAGGCATCTCTGAAGAATTTAAATATTAACTCTAAAACATGAAAAACTCTGGCACAGGATGGTTGAGCATGGCACATCCATATCAAAGAAGATGTTATATTCCAGAAGAAAAGCAGAATTATAGAAATTTTGAGGTTGAGAAGGGAACCCAAGAGGTTGGGGGTCACAGACCAGTATCTCGGGGTGTCTTAAAAACATTTGCAGGCTTGAACCTATATGCAAGTCAAGGGGCAAAGTTTATTATAATTATAACGCCAATTGAAGTGGGTAAAATTCCAATGAATTTAGCAAGGGAACCTGGAGAAAGGAGATACCTTTATCTAGTTTTTTGTGTCATTGATGTGCTAATTTTATGGTTTAAAAGTAAAACTTAGGAGTGATCTCAGGAATTTGATTATTACTGATCAGCAGTCTCATAACTACCCTAAAGCAAGAAGATTTTAGAATCATTGACAGACAAGATTGTGAGAACAAAAGTTAGAGACGTTCAGGATCACTAATATATCTTTCTGTGATGATCCCGTTAGCACTCTGGATACCTTAGAATCAGCCGGAGTCAGGATAAGCAAAAGTCCTTAGTCTTTATTCTTGGTCTTTAGGGGTAGGATTGAATTGGATAGAAGCAAAGCTCTGCAACCTTCCTTCTTCATCTTCCACCCAGAAAGTGATCCTGGGTAGTCTTACTTCACCCCCTAGTCCCTCCTACAATTCTCTGTATACACCAATTATTGAGCCAGCACAGGATAGTGGGAAGGGCCATTCGGCAAGCACATGCCCATAGAGTATTGTCCAATCGGTAATTAGCCCTAAGTGCTTTGAACTGACCTCAGTGCAATGACTCAAAGAGTTTCAGCCCTCTATATCTTCCCTACAGTTTAAGAGAAGAAATATTATTATATTCCTAGGCCAGAAGACTTTTACAGTCATTGATAGAACATTAGCACTCTTAGATTAGAGGGCCTCAGGACCAGATTTCAAAGCCAGAAGATTTAGGATTTAGAAGATTGTTAAAACAGAAGCACCCTATAGTCAGGGGATCTTAAAATTATTCCTGTCTCCCCAGAAGCTATATTCCATCATAAACATGAGCTGCACAAATCCAGAACCTCTTCTGTAATGGTATGGCTAGCTTTTTGGAGGGCCTTCGAACAGCCTCAGTCTCAGCAGAAAAATCACCACAAAAATAGTCAGGAATAAAATCCAAAGTCTTTATTCTCTCCTTCAATCTCTCAGACTGTGTCAGCAGTCTCAGTCAGCCAGCCAGTCAGCAGTCTGCACATCTCAATGTAATGTCCTACTTTCTAGAGCCCCCAAGTTGGGGTGACAAAATGAATGGTTGCTTTCTAAAGCCCCCACACTGAAGTGGATTAAAATATAGTGTTCAGATAGCTCTCTGGAGGATCTCAGGACTAGCCCGAGTCCTTGGTCTTAGTGGAGAAGTGATGAAGGAGAAAGAGCCACCAGGAGGCTGGTCAAGTCTTATCTTCTGTGGCTGAGCAGTTTATATTCTATTACAATTAAATCAATTCATCATAGTGAGTATAAGCCAATAATTGTATCTATCACTAGGGAAAGATTATTTGTTATTAGAGTAAATCAATCATAAATCAAATCAACTAGAGAACTATTAATCACCATGCTAAACTAGATAACCATTATCTTATCAATTCTATTGAGTTAACACCTTTTTATAAGAATCCTTGTTTCAAATACATTTCTCCAGAGTTCTGCCCCTTAACACACTTCCATTCTAAATGTTCTAATGGACCACATAGCAAATTCATACTGGACTGATCAGCTACAGTGGAATACAGCATACCCTGACTCTAACACTGTGACATCACTGGTCTTCAAAAATAAAGCACAATCAACATGCATACATCTCCACCATCCTTCAAAATCCTTCATCTGACTTCATCAAGTCATTATTTTCTATCTCTTCTTGTTCTGATAGTCAAAAAACCTTGAGAATATTATCTATATTCTCTGTCCCCATTTCCTAACTTGCCACTCTTCTTTTCAAGCCTTTGCAACTTTGTTTATAACACCATCATCCTACTCAAATGATTCAGCTGAAGATCACCAAAGATCTTTAGATGAAACCATATTAGGCATTTAATAAATGTTTGTTAACTGAAATTATTTGAATTTGAATTGAAAAATGAAATTGTTGATTGAAAGGCTTTTAGATTTAGCAGTGAAAAGATCTAGAGATCTTTGGTGAGCTCTTTGAGGATTGTGTTTTTGCCTTTCTCTGGGTCCTTTGAGCTTAACACACTGCCAGGGTTTCATCTTTGATTACCAAAAGAAACCACTGGTTAACAATTCATTGGTTATTTGCTAGCCTAATTAATAAATTGATTATTAATTGCTCAGAAATTTTATCTCTCAGTCTTTTCATTCACCTCAGAGGCAATCTAAGAAGACATGGAGAAGGAAGAAAGAAAGAAAGAAAGAAAGAAGAAGAAAGAAAGAAAGAAAGAAAGAAGAAAGAAAGAAAGAAAGAAAGAAAGAAAGAAAGAAAGAAAGAAAGAAAGAAGAAAGAAAGAAAGAAAGAAAGAAAAGAAAGAAAGAAAGAAAGAAAGAAAGAAAAAGAAAGAAAGAAAGAAAGAAAGAAAGAAAGAAAGAAAGAAAGAAAGAAAGAAAGAAAGAAAGAAAGAAAGAAAGAAAGAAAGAAAGAAAGAAAGAAAAAGAAAGAAAGAAAGAAAGAAAGAAAGAAAGAAAGAAAGAAAGAAAGAAGAAAGAAAGAAAGAAAGAAGAAAGAAAGAAAGAAAGAAAGAAAGAAAGAAAGAAAGAAAGAAAGAAAGAAAGAAAGAAAGAAAGAAAGAAAGAGAAAGAAAGAAAGAAAGAAAGAAAGAAAGAAAGAAGAAAAAAGAAAGAAAGAAAGAAAGAAAGAAAGAAAGAAAGAAAGAAAGAAAGAAAGAAAGAAAGAAAGAAAGAAAGAAAGAAAGAAAGAAAGAAAAAGAAAGAAGAAAGAAAGAAAGAAAGAAAGAAAGAAAGAAAGAAAGAAAGAAAGAAAAAAGAAAGAAAGAAAGAAAGAAAGAAAGAAAGAAAGAAAGAAAGAAAGAAGAAAGAAAGAAAGAAAGAAAGAAAGAAAAGAAAGAAAGAAAGAAAGAAAGAAAGAAAGAAAGAAAGAAAGAAAGAAAGAAAGAAGAAAGAAAGAAAAAAGAAAGAAAGAAAGAAAGAAAGAAAGAAAGAAAGAAAGAAAAGAAAGAAAGAAAGAAAGAAAGAAAGAAAGAAAGAAAGAAAGAAAAAGAAAGAAAGAAAGAAAGAGAAAGAAAGAAAGAAAGAAAGAAAGAAAGAAAAAAGAAAGAAAGAAAGAAAGAAAGAAAAAAGAAAGAAAGAAAGAAAGAAAGAAAGAAAGAAAGAAGAAAGAAAGAAAGAAAGAAAGAAAGAAAGAGAAACCAGGAAAGCCCTCTTGAAGAAGGTAAGATCAGTTTTGAAGCAAGCCAGAAAGCAAAAAGCAAGAAGAGAGAGCATTCCAAGGATATATACAACAAACAGTGAAAAAGGCTGGAGTAAGGAGAAGTAATGTCATGTGAGAGAAAACACAGAGAGGCTAATGTTGCTGGACCACATGGTGGGAAATAAAGTGTACCAACAATGGATTGATAGGAAGATATCAGGCTGGGAAGAATTCTATAAAAATCAAACAGAGACCTTTTCTCAGTATCCATTCTACGTGATCTATTTATATGTTTTGACACCATTAACTTCCTGGATACCTTTTTGTCCCTTGGCAGCTAGGTAGTACAATGGATAAAAAGCGCTGGGCCTAGGGTTAGGAAGCCCTAAGTGATCCCAGACATCCAGATATATAAAACAGATGTACAAATCAAACATTTACTAATAATAAATTATAATTTTGTGACCCATTCACATTCAGTTACATGACCCCATATGGGGTCACACCCCAGTTTAAGAAGCTTAAAAGCAAGAGAGATATAAGACAATAGTTAGCATGGATCAAAGAAAAAGTGTCGTTTGTGGGATTTTTTTTTAACGAGACATGTTTGTGTTAATAGGCATTGGAGAAGCAGCCAGTTGACAAGGAGAGATTGAAGATAAGTGTAAATGTGAATAATAAAAGGAGGCAATCTATTGCAGGAAATGCCATGGAATGGAATCACTTGTGCAGGTAAGGGTAACCCCCTTGACGAGAAGTACAGATACTTCTTTGAGTGACGGTGAAGAAGAAAATAGTGACAAAAGTAATATGAAGTGACAAGGGGAGGAGAGGAAGCTCAGGGCAAATGACCTAAAGTTTTTCCATAAAATAAGAAGCAAATCTTTCAGCTGAGAAAGTTGGGGGAAAGGGAGCCATGAGAGATTTGAGAAAGGATAAAAAGATATGGACGATAGGATAGCATGTTGATAAGTATAAAAAGATTACCCTGCCACAACAATGACCTTATGTAGCATAAATTTGTAGAAAACCTCATTAGAACAGTAGTGTAATTTTTCTCCACTTCAAGTTAGCAGCACATGTATAGAATCTAAGGTAATGAATGGTGGCAGAAATTCAAGGCAAGTAAATGCTTGACAGGGTACAATCAGCAATATGAGAAGGAGTTTAGAGAGAAAAGGACAAGGCAGATGTTAACCAGATCTCCTATGGGTCAAGATGCAGAAAAAAGGAGTGAGTGAAAAAGTGATGGTCCAAGAGAGAATTAAGGTGTCAAGATAATGATAGTCACAGTGGGAATAAAGAGCAGGGTTTGGTATAGGAAAGTAGAGAGAGAGGCAGAAAGTCAATAGTTCATAAGGAATGATGGAATTTCAGAGTTCTTGAAGGTGGTGCATTTGTGGGTGATGGAAAAATCAAAGGGAAAAAACAAAGTTAAAAAAAACCATTTGTGTAACTGCAGTGAGAAGGGGGAATAGATCATGGAAAATGAGTTAATTAAGGAGCTAAAATGTTATGGATGCTTGAGAGAAAGAGTAATATATATGTTGAAATATGTTAGTATCAAGGCAAGAGTTAGGAAACAAAGATTACCAGCCATATGCTGGATTCATTGAGGAAGAGTTTCCTAGAGGTCTTTAGACAAAAGCTATGAAGATTCTGATTGGGTGAAAGATGTGGGTTGTATGGACCTCAAAGGAGGAGAAGTTCTTGAGGAATGGGTGTAGAGAGCCAGAAAGCTACAATAGAGATGAAAGATTAATTCAATTTTCCCACCTCAATCAGAAATAATTCAATTAACAATGCTTTTCCAGTTTTCTTCACCAATCACCTTCTTCCAAAGCAATTCTTTCCAAATCTTTGTAAATTTGCCATATCTAATATTTTACCAGTATCCCCCCCAGATCAGGGACCAAGATTTTGCTGGTTTCAAAATCACTCAACCTTGTAATTGTCCTGAAGGAAGCAAACTGGAACCAGCCATTAAAACTCACAGTGGCCTAATATTACCACAATATATTGATTACTTTTTAAATGTAGTTTAAAATAAAAAATTTAAAAGCAATTTTAGTTTTTTTATTTACTTTTACAAATTTTTATTATCTCTTCTTTCCATTGGCCCCCAAACAGAAAAATTTTAGAAAACAGAATAATATACAAAGGCATCACAAATAAATAAATAAAATTACCACACTAGCTATACCTTAAATATTTAAGTCTCACTCTGGATTTTAAGACTACTGCCTCTCTGTCAGGAAGTAAAGAAGCCAAGTGGTAAAGAGAAAATTTACTCAATAAATTGGATTAATTAGCATATGCATTTAATTGCTATAATAAGTACAATTCATCTATAAAAAAGATAAATTACAAAATTATATACATACAAGAATTTATTAATACCTACTGTTTTTTAGGTGATGATACAAATAATGAAGATATAAAGAAAAAGGGGAAAACAATCCTTTACTCTTCAAAGAGCTTATATTCTAATGGTATAGAAAAAAATAAAAATGAAAATCAATAGATACAACATAAACAAAATAGACAAAGACAATCTTAGAGACAGAAGGCATTTAGTATGGACAGCGAAGGAAAAGGGGGGCAGAAACCACAAAAAGCTTCCAAAACAAAATGCTTAAGTTGTCATGAAGAAAGTCTGTAAGAGGAAGAAGTGAGGAAGAATTAGATTCTAGGCATAGAGAAGGACGGACACTGCAAAGACAAAGACACAAAAATATAATACTGAATATAGGGAAGGGCATAAGGAACTATAAGAAGATAGGACAGAACCTATATGGGAAGAACAGAAAGGTTCATATTTAATCCTAAAGGTGACAGGGTTCACTGGAATTTACTACATAAGGAGATTAAATGATCAGACATGCACTCTATGACAATTACCTTGGCAGCTATGGTGAAGCTAGATTGGAATGGAGAGACACTTGAGGCAGAAAGAAAAATTAAGAGACTAACGATAATCCAGAAAAGAGAGGATGATTTATATACATACACACATGTGTATATTTGCACATACATACTCACATTCACATTTGAAAGCTTAACAGATATCTTGGATCTGTATCTCAAAAGAATAAGAATTCTCTCATAGGCCTAAGAATGATATGTGGACTATCAAAATCTTGGAGCCAGAAGGCAGACTTCATGACTGAGAACTTTTTTTTTTTTTTTTAATTATAGCTTTTTATTTACAAGTTACATGCATGGGTGATTCTACAGCATTGACAATTGCCAAACCTTGTGTTCCAGTTTTTCCCCTCTTTCCCTCCATCCCCTCCCACAGAGGGCCAGGTTGACCAATGCATGTTAAATATGTTAAAGTATAAATTAAATACAATATACATATACATGTCCAAACAGTTATTTTGCTGTACAAGAAGAATCGGACTTTGAAATAGTGCACTATTAGCCTGTGAAGGAAATCAAAAATGCAGGCAAACAAAAATATAGGGATTGGGAATTTTATGTAATGGTTCACAGTCATCTTCCAGAGTTCTTTCACTGGGTGTAGTTGGTTCAATTCATTACTACTCTACTGGAACTGATTTGGTTCATCTCATTGCTGGAGATGACCACATCCATCAGAATTGGTTATCATATAGTATTGTTGTTGAAGTGTATAATGATCTCCTGGTCCTGCTCATTTCACTCAGCATTAGTTCACGTAAGTCTCTCCACGCCTTTCTGAAATCATCCTGCTGGTCATTTCTTACCAAACAATAATATTCCATAATATTCATACACCACAATTTATTCAGCCATTCTCCAATTGATGGGCATCCACTCAGTTTCTAGTTTCTGGCCACTACAAAGAGACCTGCCACAAACATTCTTGCACATAAAAGGTCCCTTTCCCTTCTTTAAGATTTCTTTGGGATATAAGCCTAGTAGAAACACTGCTGGATCAAAGGGTATGCACAATTTGATAACTCTTTGAGCATAGTTCCAAATTGCTCTTGAATGAGAACTTTTAAAGAGATTGACAGTCTCCAAAAAAGCACACTGAAATGAATAGGCACTTTATGAGCTAAGCAGAAGCAATAGTGGAGAAACAAAGTCCACTACCATATCCAGAATTTAAATGGAAAATTGACAGCAAGAGGAGCTAGAGGGGGCAGCTGAAAGGAAAAACTGCAAGAAATCTTGAATTTTAGCAGACAAGAGAGAGATTAAAAGAGTACAGCCTTGCTCCTTATGGTTAATTCAAATGGAAGCTGCCAGTTATAATTGCCTTTTCAAGCATTAAAGTTTCAATTTCTCCTCATACCTGTCCAACAGTGACTTCTTAGTTCTTTATCTATTCCCTATATGCTGATTTTGCATGAAATATAAAGAAGATCTAGGTTATCAGGAAATAATAAATTTTAATTTAGGGCAAGACAGACAAACCCCTGTTAGAACATTTCTAATCAGAAACTCCAAGCTTTGTCCTTAATAATTTTTCATCTGATACCAAATCCATAAAAGAGTAAAGAGGATCTCAATGAGTGTCATCATATTGTCCATAGGTTATAGTAAACCAATTGTTGAAATAGTATGCTGGATATAATCTCGATACGCCATTAGAAAGCAAAAGAGGCAGATTGGAGAAAGGCTTGCCTAAGTGATAAGGTTTATCCTCTCCACAAGGACAGAGTACCTTCTATGGCACCATTCACGTGTGTAACAGCTATATAAAATAGTACTCAATTCTAAAATACGATTTATACACAAATTTTCAAAATACTTAGCAACAAACCACAGAATTTTAAGAGTGAGAAAGGATTTTGTAGTCTATACAAAGTATATTGTATATAATTTATATAGTGTATCTGATCAAGAATCCCATATACATCATACTCAGTCTGATAGATGATTATTCAGGCCAGTCCAATATGAATCATGGCAATTCAACCAATTTTTGGATAACTTCTATGTTAGGAAATTTTTTCTTTTTGTTAACCCTAAATTTGCCTCTCTCTCAGCTTCCCTTCATTACTCCTGATTCTTTCAACATCTGAAGATAAGCAAAAATCTCTCTTCTATAATATATATATATATTTAAGATAGCACTTCAAATACTTCATGATAAATAAATAAATAAATGATAAATATCATACTCTTCCTAACTTTTCTTTTCTATAAGCTAAGTATCCTAGTTCCTTCAAGTCAATTCAAATAAGAACAAAATATATATAAAGATTCCAATCCACATTCAGGCTTTTAGTTATAAGAAGTAGAGAAAAAAAAAGTATCAACTTATTTCAAGGTAACTAGAAATGATGAGAAGTTAAGAAACCTAAATTTGTTTTCCTATGAAATATATATTCAATCTTTTTTTATATAAAGACTCAACTATTAGCACCTTTGAGAATTTTTTTTTTTTTTTTACTTCCCAAAGCAGCATTAAAACTGCTGTTGGGGAGTTGGGGAGGAAGGAATTAAGAGATGAGAGGCCTCTTCCTAGTCCTCTTGGTTGTTCCTCTGTTAGAAGTAATGATTTTTTTTATTGTTTCAGAGACAATAAAGGAAGAATCTGCTAGATTTGCTCCTGTTCTATAGTGGACCACAGAATGTAAGAAACACAGATCAGAAACAATAGGTGGTAGCAATGGGATGGAAAGCACATATGTTAATCCCTAGAGCCTGCTGTTATAAATGGTTATCTCAAGACATTTCAAAATGTGAAAGTGTAAAAAAACTATGAGTCAATGAGTCAATTCTCAATAAGAGAAAATTTCTAATTCATGGTTCCAATTATAAAATCTCTGCACTAAAGAGACTAGCTAACAGAATCAAGAGAAAATTAAGTTAGAACTACATGTACTGGATCATGCATTTCACACATTAAAAGAAAGCAATTAAATTCTGATCAATCCTCTTTCTGGTTAATGGCAAACGAACAAATGAATAAAGTCTCATCACTTCTGCCTCTCAGAATTCATAACTTCTTTTAAGACTCAATTAAAGTGCTATTTTTTTTTCCTAGGAAATCTTGCTGATCAACCTAATAGTTATTTTGCCCTTCTAAATTTTCTTGGAAATATACTTGGCTGGGTATATATTGCATTCAATCCTAGTAGAACATAAACTCAAGGGCAAGGACTCTTATTTTTGTCTTTGCATCCCCAGAGTCTAGTACAGAGCCTTGCACATATTAACTGCAGGAGCTTCAGAAAGAAATTACAAAAGTAGGGGACAACTCTATTCCCATTATCTCCCCAACCCTCCCCAAAACACCAACTAGACTAAACAAGTATTCCCCTTTCATTTTGATCCAGATCAAAATATAAAGAACTTTTTTGGAATCCTGATAAAAGCACTACCCACTACAGCTTTTTTCATCCAATTTTTTATTCCCTTACCAGTTGTAACTAATCCTTCAGGATCTATCACAAAATGTTCAGAATTCAGCACTGTCGCTCAGAATATTACAAATAGGTATATATTTATCACACTCACAACTTTCTAAGGCCATTCCTCTTGGGTGATGCTTCATGGTCAAAACGAAAGGTTACATTCTCTTAGAATCAATCTGAACATGAGAACAAAAGAACGTACGTGCACTGACACTAATTTATTTTTAAGTATGTATCGTTGAAGAATATGTTTTAAGTAACATGTACAACCAACTTTGTTCCAACATCTTCACTAGTATGGAAATGATCTTCAAAACAATATTTTTGTGCTGTCAAATCAAGTGAGTATCCTTTTTAAAGATATAAAAGTACTCATGTAAAACAAAGACAAAAAAGCAAGCTTTGAAAGAGCTATGTTCTGCCATTATATCCACAGGAACAACAAAAACTACTCCCACAGCTAAGAAAACATCCATAATGCCACTGCAAAAAAGTAGTAAACAAAAGCTATTTATTTCAAAACCATTAGAAACACAAAATAAAAATCAATGTTTGCCAAGAGGAAAACAAACCACAGTCAATCACCATGTTAGTTTCAAATTCCAAATGTAACTCTCTACTCCCTCCAAATAAAACAATAATAAAAGACAAAAGTCCCAAGACTGGAGGAAAAATGCTCCTACCTATTCAAACCTTTACAATTCGAGACAGGTTTTGAAAGAGATAAAAACAAAAAGAATGACAACTAAAACTAAGAAAATGCCTTGTGGTCAGTTTAATTTAAATGATATAGTAAAATCAAGAAAATAGCACTAAAGAATATTGAAATATTGACTATTTATCTAGACCCTGAATTATTAATGTGATTTTTGTCATACTGAGTATTTATTATTGATTGACCTGATTTACATATCAATTTTTTCTATTATGTTCTAAATTTCATCTATATTGATGTTATAATTCTTATATAATGGTTTTCTTTGATATTTATGTAACACTAGTTTCTGCTATGTGGAAGAATTTTTTATTTAATAAATTTGTTTTGAAAACTATAATGCTTATTTTAAGCTTAAAATAATTACAAAGGCTATTTATGCTTCCTAAATATTATTTTAAAGTACTATATGGAAAATGCTAATGCAGAAAAAGTTATCTTTAAAAAATATAACTACTAAGTAGCATAATAGCATTATAAAATCTGTTCATTTCAATAATCAAACTTGATATAGTAGTCTGCAAATGAAATCTAATCAAATGTATTGACAATTTTAAAAACATAATAAATGCACACATTGATGGATGGGGGATGGTGAGGGACTAGGAAAGGATTGAATAAGCATTTCTATAATGCCTACTATATATCAGGCATTGTGCTAAGCACTTTTTACAAACATTATCTCATTTGACCTTCACAACCTCAATTATTATCTCCATTTTACAGCTAAAAAAATGTGAGACAAACAAAGGTTGAGTGGCTTGCCCAGGGTTACACACTTAGTAAGTTTGTAAAGTCAAATTTGAAGACAGATCTTCATGATTCCAGATTCCATGCTATATCCACTGTAATCATAACTGCTTCTAATAGTTTGCATTTATATAATGATTTATACATTAATCATTAAGGACATTCATTATCAAATGCAATAATTAAGGCGCAATGATATACTGAAAGCAAGCTGGACAGAGTAAGATGTCAACTATTTATTCAGTAGCTAGAAAAGTAGGGACAAACAGAAAAGGATATTCTTTCCCAGGCTTAAAAGTTGTTTATAAATTATTCCTTGGAAAGAATTTCCAGGAAAGGTATAAATAACAAAAGAAGTATTTTTGGAAAGCCTAAGCAACTTATCTAAATCTATGTATGATGTTATATCCAAGACCAATAAGTAATGCTCTTGACCAATTCACCTCTTTTAATTTTCTTTTCTTTTTTGAAGAATTCAGTGCACTGAACTCATTAATTTATATTCCACTAATTCATACATAAATTAGGTAAGTTCACCACTAATCTATTTTTGAAGAAAATTAATAGTATAAATGAGATTTCTGCACCATTTGTCATTTCCTGAACTCAATACCTCATTTCCTAACTTTTCCCATAGCCAATACCATATTTATAATATGGTCTCATCACTTCTGCCTCTCAGAATTCATAACTTCTTTCAAGATTCAATTAAAGTGCTTATTTTTTTTCCCTAGGAAATCTTGCTGATCAACCTAATAGTTATTTTGCCCTTCTAAATTTTCTTGGAAATATACTTGGCTGGGTATATATTGCATTCAATCCTAGTAGAACATAAACTCAAGGGCAAGGACTCTTATTTTTGTCTTTGCATCCCCAGAGTCTAGTACAGAGCCTTGCACATATTAACTGCAGGAGCTTCAGAAAGAAATTACAAAAGTAGGGGACAACTCTATTCCCATTATCTCCCCAACCCTTCCCAAAACACCAACTAGACTAAACAAGTATTCCCCTTTCATTTTGATCCAGATCAAAATATAAAGAACTTTTTTGGAATCCTGATAAAAGCACTACCCACTACAGCTTTTTTCATCCAATTTTTTATTCCCTTACCAGTTGTAACTAATCCTTCAGGATCTATCACAAAATGTTCAGAACTCAGCACTGTCGCTCAGAATATTACAAATAGGTATATATTTATCACACTCACAACTTTCTAAGGCCATTCCTCTTGGGTGATGCTTCATGGTCAAAACGAAAGGTTACATTCTCTTAGAATCAATCTGAACATGAGAACAAAAGAACGTACGTGCACTGACACTAATTTATTTTTAAGTATGTATCGTTGAAGAATATGTTTTAAGTAACATGTACAACCAACTTTGTTCCAACATCTTCACTAGTATGGAAATGATCTTCAAAACAATATTTTTGTGCTGTCAAATCAAGTGAGTATCCTTTTTAAAGATATAAAAGTACTCATGTAAAACAAAGACAAAAAAGCAAGCTTTGAAAGAGCTATGTTCTGCCATTATATCCACAGGAACAACAAAAACTACTCCCACAGCTAAGAAAACATCCATAATGCCACTGCAAAAAAGTAGTAAACAAAAGCTATTTATTTCAAAACCATTAGAAACACAAAATAAAAATCAATGTTTGCCAAGAGGAAAACAAACCACAGTCAATCACCATGTTAGTTTCAAATTCCAAATGTAACTCTCTACTCCCTCCAAATAAAACAATAATAAAAGACAAAAGTCCCAAGACTGGAGGAAAAATGCTCCTACCTATTCAAACCTTTACAATTCGAGACAGGTTTTGAAAGAGATAAAAACAAAAAGAATGACAACTAAAACTAAGAAAATGCCTTGTGGTCAGTTTAATTTAAATGATATAGTAAAATCAAGAAAATAGCACTAAAGAATATTGAAATATTGACTATTTATCTAGACCCTGAATTATTAATGTGATTTTTGTCATACTGAGTATTTATTATTGATTGACATATCAAAATTGACATATTCCTGATTTACATATCAATTTTTTCTATTATGTTCTAAATTTCATCTATATTGATGTTATAATTCTTATATAATGGTTTTCTTTGATATTTATATAACACTAGTTTCTGCTATGTGGAAGAATTTTTTATTTAACAGAAATCTATGTTCTCTCTCCCCCACTTCCTGCCCCATTGGAGAAATGGTAGAGCACAGAAGAACCTGGCATCCTGTGGCCTGTGGATTTATAAAGAATTGGATGCAGCTGAATGATTAAAAAACAGTAACAAAAAATATGAATTGTGTTCTATAAAGAGTGGGCTTTGAAACTTTAGAACAGAGCATTGACAAAAAAATGTTTAGGAAGATTAATCAGAAGTGTGGGATTCTATAGGAATAATGGCTGTTTTAGTAATTGTCTACTAAACAACATGGCATTGTATGACCATATTTTAATTACATTCATTAATTCTATTTTCCAAGTATAACGTAATGTCCTTGAAGATAGAGTTTGTTTCTTTTTTGTTTTTAACCTCAGTACCTTAGACACAGACATTGAATAAATATTTATTGAATTGTTGAATGTTTTATTTTGATAATTAAACACATAAAATGCTGTCCCTCCAAAATGACCTTATCCATGATTAAATAATATTTTTAAACTGTTTATTTTATTACCATCTAATAATTATTGATTTCCCAGAATGATAGACATTGCCAGATATTCTGAGCAATTTTCACCAGTCAAGATTCTGTAAATGTGTGATATTTTCATAAACATTCTGTTTGTAATTCCCTTTTTCTTTGATTATTGCCTTTCTTTGAAAAAATACATTTCAAGTACTTTTTAGTCCTGAACTTTCAGTATTTGATCTTCCAATAGCTTGAATCAATGTCTTTAAATATTGACTGATTTGATTTCCTTGCTGTCCCAAAGACTCTCAAAAATCTTCTCCAGATTTCAAAGAGTATCATCTGTGGAGATTAGATTTCCTTATGTTACAATTCTCAGGCATACTGCTATTAGAAAAACCAAATTTTGATCATATGGACCTTTATCATCAAGGTACACTGTCTCTGCTTTTTATTATACTATCCAGAGTTGCCATAACTTTCCTTTCAAGGAGCAAACATTTTTTAATCTCATGACAGCAGTTGCCATCTGCAATGATCTTTGCACCCAAGAATATAAAAACTGACACTGCTTCCATTTTTTTCTTCCTATTTGTCATGATAGGATAAGACCAGTTGATAAGATCTTAGTTTGGGAGGTTTGTTTGTTTTTTTGATAATAAGCTTCAAGTCAGCTTTTATATTCTCCTCATCCTCATCAAGAGAGTTCATTTTCTTTCACAACATGACTTTTATGGAAATGTTTTGCCTAACTTCACATGTTGTTTCTTAATGGGGGCTGGGAGTAGCGATAAGGGAAAGTATCTAGAACTCAAAAGTTTTAAAAACAAATATAAAAATATTGTTTTTAATGTAATTGAGGAAAAATATTAAAGAAAAAAGAAATTTATTTTTTTTAATTTTAAAGCTTTTTATTTTCAAAACATATGCATAGTTTTTCAATATTCACCCTTGCAAAACCTTGTGCTCCAAATTTTTTTCTCCATCTCTTCCCCCCATCTCCTCCCCTAGATAGCAAGTAATCCAATATATGTTAAACATGTACAATTCTCCTCTACATATTTCTACAATTATCATGCTGCCTCCATCTGCAATGATCTTTGAACCCAAGAATATAAAAACTGACATTGCTTCCATTTTTTTTCTTCCTATTTGTCATGATAGGATAAGACCAGTTGATAAAATCTTAGGTTTGGGGGGATTTGTTTGTTTTTTTTTTGATGATAAGCTTCAAGTCAGCTTTTATACTCTCCTCATCCTCATCAAGAGAGTTCATTTTCTTTCACAACATGACTTTTGTGGAAATGTTTTGCCTAACTTTACATGTTGTTTCTTAATGGGGGCTGGGAGTAGGGATAAGGGAAAGTATCTAGAACTCAAAAGTTTTAAAAACGAATGTAAAAATATTGTTTTTAATGTGATTGAGGAAAAATATTGAAGAAAAAAGAAATTTTTTTTTAATTTTAAAGCTTTTTATTTTCAAAACATATGCATAGTTTTTCAATATTCACCCTTGCAAAACCTTGTGCTCCAAATTTTTTTTCTCCATCTCTTCCCCCCATCTCCTCCCCTAGATGGCAAGTAATCCAATGTACGTTAAACATGTACAATTCTCCTCTACATATTTCTACAATTATCATGCTGCCCAAGAAAAATCAGATCAAAAAGAGAAAAAAAAATGATAAAGAAAACAAAATTTAAGCAAACGATAACAAAAAATGAAAATACTATGTTGTTATCCACACTCAGTCACCACAGTCCTCTCTCTGAATGCAGATGGCTTTTTCTCCATAAGACCACTAAAATTGGCCTGAATCACCCCAATTTGAAGAGCCAAGTCCATCAGAATTGATCGTATAATCTTGTTGCTGCTATGTACAATGTTTTTTTGGTTCTACTCACTTCATTTTGGATCAGTTCATATAAATTTCTCTAGGTCTTTCTGAAATCATCCTGCTAATCATTTCATATAGAACAATAATATTCCATAACATTCATATACCCTAACTTATTCAGCCATTCTGTTAGTGATGGCCATCCACTCTGTTTTTAGTTCCTTGCCACTATAAAAAGGGATTCTATAAACATTTTTGCACATGTGGGTCCTTTTCCCTTTTTTATTGTTTCTTTGGAATACCAGCCTAGTAGAGACACTGCTAGGTCAAAGGGGTATGCACAGTTTGATAGCTCTTAGGGCATAGTTCCAAATTGCTCTCCAGAATGATTGGATCAGTTCATAACTCCACCAACGTATTAATGTTCCAGTTTTCCCACATCCCCTCCAACATTCATTTTCTTTTCCTGTCATCTTAGCCGATTTAAGAGGTGTGTTGTGGGTACCTCAGAATTGTCTTAATTTGCATTTTTCTGATCAATAGTGATATAGAGCACTTTTTTCATATGATTAGAAATGGTTTTAATTTCTCTGAAAATTGTCCATTCATATCCTTTGATTATTTATTAATTGGAGAATGGCTTGTATTCTTATAAATTTGAGTCAATTATCTCTATAATTTAGAAATGAGACTTTTATCAAAATCCTTAAATGTAAATTTTTCCCCAAGTTTACTGCTTCCCTTCTAATCTTGTCTGCATTGATTTTGTTTGCACAAAAATTTTTTAACTCACAATTATCCATTTTGCATTCCATAATGTACTCTAGTTCTTCCTTGGCCACAAATTTCTTCCTTCTCCACAGATATGAAAGTCAGACTATCCTTTGTTCTTCTAATTTGCTTTTAGGTATCACTAAAAAAGAGATTTCTTAATTCTTCACTTTCTGTGCTCAGAGTAGTCTCATCTGCAAATCTGAGATTGTTGCCATTTTCTCTAGCAACCTTAATTTCAGCTTTTGATTCACCAGCCTGGCATTTCACAAGATGTGCTCTGAATATAAGTTAAATAAATAAGGTGACAAAGATACAATCCTGTTTTACCTTTCTTCCAATCTTAAAATAAACAATTGCCACATGTTCAGTTCTCTGACTATTGCTTCTTGACCTGAATATAGGTTCCACAGAAAAATAAAATGATCGTTTTCTTATTACTTTGAGAACTTGACAGATTTTGTTGTGATCCACACAGTCCAAGGATTTAATGTAGTCAAAGAAATAGAAGTAGATGTTTTTCCAAAGTTCCCTTGCTTTCTCCATAATCTAGCAAATGTTGGCAATTTGGTTTCTAGTTCCTCTGCTTCTTCAAAAATTAGCCTGCTTTTCTGGTAATTCTCAATTTACATATTGCTGAAGACTAGATGGCAGAATCTTAAACATAACTTTAGTCTAGAACTAAAAATACTGGCTTTCCAAAGGCAGATTTCTAGCTTTATATCCCACTAATGACCTATGATAATCATGTATTCCAGACTACTGTTTACTCACATTCCTCAGACCCCCTTTTAATTTCCCATTACGGTTTCTTTGTCCATATTACACTGCATTACTTAAAAGCCATTTCCCCACTTTAAAAAACCATAACCATCTATCAAGGTCTTGCCTGTATCCCATCTCTCCTTAAATCTCTTGCATGACCCATACCATTTTACCTTTCTATCTATCTCAAAGTCCTGTGGCACCAGGCAAGTGACCAAAAAAAATGTACTACAAAGATGACTTCATTCCCCATTGGTACATGGAATGTGAGCATACTTATAGACAACCCCAAATCCAGTATCCTGTATCCCATGGTCACTCTAGTCTAAGAAAAACTTATTCTCGAATTTAATTTTTTCTTTGAAGTCCATAATACTATTGAAAGAGTATTTAGTACTCAAAATCTTGGTGGTATCTGACTCTCCATACTCTCTTAACTCTCATATGTAATAAATCCTATGAATTCCTATGAATTCCATCTCTGTAATATCTCTCACATCCACCTCTATTCCCACCACCATTACTGGTAATAAAAACCTTCATTATCACCCATTTAGGCAGCTACTATAGCCAACTAACAAATTCAACTAAAAAGTTCTCCAATCTCTAATCTCTAATTTAACAAAGCAAAAAATCCATTTCCAAGTAAGTGAAAATTAAAAATAATTACTGAAACCATAAAACTTTGCTGTTATTTTACAGCCAATTTTTATTATAATAAACTATATAGAAGTCAATTACTCAGGAACACTGCTAATAACTTTTCACTGTACACTTTATATTTCCCTACCTATTAGGTACCTGTACAAGAAAGGAAAAGGAAATAATCTCAAACATGTTAATATTCTTCTTCTATTTACGTTCTGATAAAAGAAAAGGGTAAAAGGTTGTGTTCAGGAAAGACAAATACCTCTGATGTGAGGGCTGCCAACCCCTTTTGAATGCTGCTTTCTATTTTTGGTGTCCAACCAATCCACCTAACTCTGACTTGTGGCTCCAGGAAGCCGTTGTATGTATAATGGTCACACCACAGTAAACCATTTCAAGTAGATGGGCTGAACCAGACTGAGGGTAAATGAAGGATCTCAAACCTCTCAGTGAATTCCCTAATTCCCTAGGTGCTTATCCTAACCATGTGAAGACATCCCCTGGTGGAATGGGCAGATGAGAACAGTTTGTTCCAATGGCCATGAAGAAGCCAATTGGCTGAATTGGCTGAAGCCAATACTATGGAGCACTTAGAGCTTAGTTAGATATCAAAGGCAGCAAGATCATTCACTGCTTCTTGAGCCATCACTAGTCATCTTCACTCTGATCTGCCAATGGACTGTGATGTCTCTGGAAGAGAAAGTGAGGCAGACGACCTCATGCAATTTGCATGACCCATACCATTTTACCTTTCTATCTATCTCAAAGTCCTGTGGCACCAGGCAAGTGACAAGCAGTAGATGTGAATACACTGAGAGCTGTAATCAAATATTGAATATAGGCATTCCAGACCATAGAAGCACCTTCTCACTGGAAGCAGCAGTGGATTTTGGCAGTCCCCTGGGTAGTCTGAGCAGCCTTTTAAGGATCATATTGCTCACCTTCTAGTATGAGGAAGGAGCTAGAAAAGATGTCCTAACAATTGGGTACTTATCTAACCCTGGTCCGATTACTACAACAAGCATGGACCTCACGCAAAAAAAAATGTACTACAAAGATGGCTTCATTCCCCATTGGTACATGGAATGTGAGCATACTTATAGTCAACCCTAAATCCAGTAGACCTGAAAGATAAATAGCTTTTAAGAGAAATCTCTGCAGATACTGCATTCAAATAGCAACCCTGAGCAAAACAAGCTGACAAATGAATTGTCACCTTAATGAAGTCGAAGCTGGATACATGTTTTCCTGGAGTTTTGCAATCAAAACTAATCCAGTCAACAAGCTTGTATGCCTAACCAAAAAAATGAACAAGAGGTTCATGAGAATGATGAATTGGGAGGTTATAATGTTTGAAAGAATACCTGTATTACAGTAAAGTCCCCAAATATGAGGGCAAGAAGTGGGGAAAAAAGACTAGGAGCTAGGCACTGAACTCACTAAGTAAGTATACAAAAGCTACTAGAGTCATGATAAATATGGATAGTATTAACCTCAAAGGAAGAGAGATTGTTAATGGATGCTCGTAGTAGAGAAAGAGCCTAAAATTGGCAACAAGAAGCAAGAAGGTATTTCAACTACTCAATCAGGACCATAAGGAGTGAAAATCAGAAGCATGAATGAAAATACTAGAAAGTATAGAGAAGGAAGGAGAAAAAGAAAGAAGGGAAAGAAAAGAGGAAGAAAGAATAAGGAAGGGAGGGAGGAAGGAAGATAGAAAGTAAGGAAGGGATAAAGGAAAGGACATAAAAGTATTCTACCATGCACTGGTAAGCATGGCCCATATGCTATGCTAATCCCTTTACAAGTATTATCTTATGTTATCTCCATGACAACTCTAGTAGGGTAGAAAACATTATCCCCATTTTACAGTTAGAAAACAGGCAGACAGATTAAGAGACTTATCCATTGTCACATAACTAGTAAGGGCTTCTACGCTATTCAAGGCCTTCCTGACTCCAAACACAGAGCACTATATCAGAAGTGAACAAACAGGTGAAGGATGTTAGGTGAAGTCGATAAAAGTACTAATCCTGGTGTCAGGAATCCTGAATTCAAATCCAGAAGATAAATTGCTTTAAAAAAAATACACAAGGAATGATGAAATTTAACTTCATCAACTTGTCTCTAATCTTTAGACATCCAGGATGATATTCATCCTGATTTTTTTCTACAACCAACTTTAACTAATGTTTAAACAGTTTGCAAACAATAGAAACTATGTAACAAACCAGTGACTTTGAATAACTATATCATAAATTACCAATATTCGAAAAGTAGAAGGCAAGTGGCTAAAAGTGGCCAAGACCATGCACAATATTGCATCAGAAACTAATCTAATTCCTTCTTCTGAGCTTAGTTTATTTGGCAATGCTTACTTGTATTTTTAGAAATAGAGCTCTATACATTCCTTGTTTAAAAAAAAGAAAAGAAAGAAAAATTATTTTTTCAGTTGTGTTTTATTTTACCATTTGAGGTTTTCTTGGCAAAGATATGAAGTGATTTTCCATTTCCTTCTCCAGCTCATTTTACAGATGAGGAAACTGAGGCAAACAAGGTCATGGGACTTACCCAGAGATACACATAGAAGTGAATGGGCATGATCTGAATTCATTTTTGATTCTAGGCCCAGAACTCTAACTACTATGGACTCCACATAAAGTAAAACACCAAAGGAAAAGCCTTTTAGACCTGCACCTGTTTTTCACTTGGAAGTATTTGGAAGTAAACCTTACCAATTTATTTTTATTAAAAGTCACATGAAAACAAACAGAATTAGGAAAAGGTACTTTCCATTAGGTGACAGATTTACTTAAAATAAAGTACTTAAATTTTGTTTTATTCACTTATAAATTATAGGACTTAACATTTCAGATTGTTAATACAGAAATTGCCTAATCTCACTATCTAAAGAGTTTGTCAGGAGCTTTGATTCACCAAAAAGAGAGAAAAAAAGTCAAACTACTTAAAAATTAAGGGATAATTCTTGGCCAATTGTATTCTTCCCCAACCAACATTCATGAAATACATTCACTACATTCAAAATTCCCTCTTTGAATCAGAAATAATTGGAGATGACAGAAGACTTATCAACCCTTGAGAATAACAATCACATCAAGCCGATTAATCAGTTTTCAGAGTTTTATTAGTCCCATAGTTGTAATACTATGAATTGGCTGTTCTATACTAAATTGTTAATTCTAATCTACAACTTTAATATGCAAGAAGGTAAGTCAAATGAAGTGTATGCCATAATTCATTTTATACAAACATCCTAAGGAAAAAATGAGATGAGTAAAAAATATAGAAATTTAATGTATCCTCAAAAAAAGTTAATTCTTAAAACATAGGGCAAATATTATTAAATATTATTTAAGAATACACAATATTATACAAATATAACATGTTTGTAAAAACACTGATTTTTAAATTTTAGTGTGGAAAAAAAGATACTAAATCATACCCTCAGACCAAGAGATCCTGTTTAGCTGGATTTACCCACCAAAAGAGTTTAATGAAAGCAAAAAATATTTATAGTGTTACTTATAATACTAAAATACTATTACAAAACTAAAATATGCCCAAAATTTAGGGAATGGAACAAATTGTGGAATATGAACATAATGGAATATTATTGTGCATAAGGAAATAAGAGTATTAAGAATTCAGGGAAGGAGACTTATGATGTAAGGCAGACTGAATAAAGCAGAGCCCAAAAGAATAAGTTATAAATTACAACAAACATTAAAAGGCAAAAACTCAGATCAAATACAAGTTAATTCTAGTACCAAATAACTGAAGTTAAGACACAATTCTTTTCTAAAAACATTAAGTAAACTACAAAAAAGGGAAAACAATCAGTAAACTGCAAAAGTGTGAGGGGGGTGAGGGGGAGAAGGGGGAAGTTCTCTTACAATTATCACGGGTAATTTTGCTTAACTGTTTTGGGGAAATTTTACCAGGGAATGTGGTAGTTATCGTCTGCTCAAAAGGATCTGCTCAAAAGGATCTGTCAAACTAAAAAGAATCAATAAGAAATCAATTCAAGCTGAACCCTAGTCATACATCCCACTTATAAAACATGTTATAGCATTATATATTTTAGTAACATTCTAAAGAAATATTAAAAGTATTTGGTGTAGCAAATTTAAACTCAACCTGTTTTCTTGAATAGATTTTCCAAGGGATAAATATTTGGATTTGGATAAAACTGGGAAGGCTGACAAGATGTTTGTGGAGCTTTGGGCAGCTGTAGTTACACTCTACATTTTTGAAATAGCAAAGACTAAAAAACAAATCAAGAGAAACAAAGTCTGAAAGGAACTTTGTAATTTTTTTTAACAAGTTTACTTCCAAACTGACTACTGTAATTGTTCAGAATTTAGTATACTTTTTTTTTTTAACCCAAATCTGACTTGTATAAAAAACTGGAAGAGCTAGAATCAGAACCTACATTACATTGAAAAGTAAAAGAAAAAATATTAAGATACTGACAACTAGTTCCACAACTACCAGGCACACAAAGGGAGAAGAAATGGAAACAGCACTCAGATTTTATATTCTTGGGGTTCAAAAATCACAGTAGATGGTGACTGCAGCCATGAAATTAAAAGATCCTTGGTCCTTAAAAGGAAAGCTATGGCAAACCTAGACAGCATACCAAAAAACAAGACATCATTTTGCTGACAAAGATCCATATAGTTAAAACTATGATTTTTCCAGTAGCAATGTATGGCTGTGAGAGGTAAAGTATAAGGAAAGCTGAACACTAAATATCAGATGCTTTGGAATCACAGTATTAGAGAAGACTTTTGAGCGTCTCAGAAGAGAGATTAAATCAGTCAATATTTCAAGAAATTAATTGAAGTTTGTAAAGTCCAGGGCTAGTAGCTCCCTGGATACCTCAAGAATAACCAAAATTCAGAACAAAAAGTCAGAATAAGCAAAAGTCCTTGGTCTTCAGGGGAAGAAGTGAAGGAGATGGACAAAACTTCCAGGAGTTTTGCCAAGGATCTAGAGTTCAGAATCTCCACACTTTTCTCCTCTCCGTACTTCGGCAAAGTGAAGTCTGGCTCGTTTCCCTCCACCCTCTAATCCCTCCTATAATTATCTGTATACACTAAAAGATGGAGGCATCATGGAATAGTAAGAAGGGCCATTTTTCTAAACATATGCTAATATTGTTATTATCCAATAGGTAATTAGCCTTAAATGCTTGGTTGTCTGATTCAAGCACAGCTTCTAAGAATTTCAGCCCTTTACAGAAACTACTATTGGAAAGTCAAATACTGAACCTGAAGGTGAAGCTTAAATACTTTGGCCATGAAATAAGAATATGAGACTCATTGGAAAAGCCCCTGATGTCGGGAAAAATTGAAGACAAAAAGAAAAGAGTATAGCAAAAGATGAGATTGATAGAGAATATCATTAAAACAATCAACATGAACTTGGACAGACTGGGATATAAAGGGAAAGATAGAAAGACCTAGCATACTATATGGTCAATGGAGTCATAAAGAATGAGACAGAAAACCAAAAGACAATAACAAAAAAAAAAAAGGTAGAAAAATGAAGAAGAAAGTAATAATGAAAACATTTTTAATAGAAAGTACACAAATGTTTACTTTACATACATATTTCAATACTGTGTAATTTTTTTTTTTTCAGTTAAAGACATTATGGTATAGTAGATAGAGAACAAGCTTTCAAATCTGGAATACCCAGAATCAAATGCTGTCTTGGATGCACACTAGAGTTCTGACACTAGTCAAGTCACTGGACTTAAGTTGCAGAGGTTACATTGCTCTGCATTGGTAGAGGAAGTTTCTTCATTTGGAATCCTCTTTTTCAGCTGTCTTTAGCCCTTTCCATTTAAAGAGATAGCATGTTAAAGTGATGGCTTCTATTCAGAGCTATCCTATATTTCAATCAATAATATAATCACTTTTATCTGTTTTAGCCCATTTTTATAGTAAGAAGAAAAAAATCATTTTCCAGGAAAATAACAGCATTTGTTTGAAAAAACAAAAAGCAAAACAAAAAAATCTGGAAGGATTCATACTAATGAAAATAGGCAGTTCAAATACTAGGTTAATGAATAGCAAAACAAATTTGATTTTATTATAGAAACATTATAAAATGTTCTTAAACCACAAACATCTTGATCTCTGATCACCTTACTCAAGTATCAATCTCCTCAGAAAATATAATGGCAAAAGACAAGACAATATTTTGCTATAGTTACAAATTATTGACTATGGATGTAGCATGACATGGAGGAAGTGTCCACATCAAGTACCCAAGGACCTGAATACAAATTCTGAGTGTCTATCTCCCTACCTATAATAACCCTGAGCAAAGCAAATCCTCTGACTTTAGTTCCTTCATCTGTATAAGAGTTGGGCTTTGGATGTGTGCAGTGTTGCCAAGTACATCAAGGATACAAGAGAAGGGAAGAATCATACAGTTAGATTTAACTACAGTTTGGCTCAAATATTAAACTGTAATTGCAAAATATATTCAAAAATATAATACTGTACATAAGGCACTAAGGGCAAGCAAATGTATAAACTAGTCAAATTCAATTTCTAACTCCTTCCTCATAGCTACACACCAGCAAGGGTACCAGAGATGCTTTGCTCATCCTTGTAACAAAAGTTATTTATTAAGCTAGGAAAAAAGACACAAAATTAACCATCCTGGAAAAGATGTAAAGGAGAAAAAAAATGGAGGGAGAGGGAAGAGGGTTAGAAATTGACTGAATTTGAATAAATCAAAAAAGTAGTTCAGATTTTTTTAAATGCAAATTAAAATGAAATTTGATGATTACTCAAGATCATTTTAAACTATTTCACCTTAACTCATAACTTGCTTTAAAATAAAATACTGATTTTTTTAAAGTCACACTTTTAAAAGTAAATTTCTTAAAGTTAACATAGAAAATACGAGTAGGATATATACTTTGACATTCTGCATATATATATATATGTTTTTTAAATGATAACTTTAATCACACATAAATATGCTGAATAGACTATACAGTAGACTAGTTTTCTAACCAGAAAATAAAACCTCAATTTTTTTAAACCAACCATAAGAAAGAAAGAAATGAACCATGATAAAAAGCACATACAAAATCACAGAATGCCCAATGTCCTTTTTCAATTTGCTTTTTAGATCTCTATTAGGTTATCAAAAGGAACATTTTAGGTCATGCCATCTATCCCATTCCTTCCCCTACCTTTTCTGACCCCCTCCCCTTCAAAATCAAAAGATTTCAGGTCTTTTGTATAGATTGTTGTTACATTTCAGGTTAGTTTCTGGAAATCCTCCCTAACTGACTGGAAAACCCGTCAAAGCTAAAGATAGGTGGAGCCGGTATCTAAACAGCCCCAGGGATTTGTGGGGGATGTAGTCCTACCACCTTCCCTTTCCCCAAAGCAAAGAAACATTTTCAGAATGGGATTTCTTATACTCAACAGACTCTGTTCCTCTTTTCTTCTCCCCCAAAATTGCTTCTCACACATACTCCAATATATAATAAAATTTATTTTAAATGGAGGATGCTTAATTAGGAAACTGAGAAACTATGCATTCTTCGAAGCTCACTGGAAACAGAAGCAAGGATTCTTCAAACTCTTATGCACAAATTAACTTTAGTTTTAGATACTCATCCCTCCCCCCCTATTTTTAGTAACACCTCCCCCCAACTCCCGGATTCTCTCCCAATACACACTGTGTCTTAACCACTTTCTTACTCAAGTCAAGAAGGTTATGACAATTATTTTACTCAGTTCAACTGAACTGAGTATTTATGCCTTGTGTCATTTATTAGTTTGAACTAAACTCCTAGAACATTAATCTCATATTATTTAATGCTTTGCACATTTGGTCAATTCAACATGCATTTATAAAATATCTGCTAAAGTGCCTACCATGTGCAGTGAGGGCATTGTGTTCCTCAACAAAATTGGTTCAGATTCTTGGATTCAGGGATTAGTCTTTGTATCTCACAAAATAATGGAAAACATTGTCTTGAACAAAATAAATGAGCATGTTATAGGCTTTTAAAAACATACATGACATACTCATATTTTAAACTTATCACCTACAGTTATCCACAAAAGATACCCTGCTTTCTACAACTATCACAATATGCTGCCTACTCTAAGAAGGAAAAATCTTTGCAGGCTTGCTGTGCACACAGGGTAGTCCAAAACTCTTAGTGAAATTATAGGTTTTAATAACTTATACAGGGTGCCCCAAAAGATTCAGTGCACTTTAAGCTAATGAAGTTTAAGTTACTAAAACCTAAATTACAATAAAGATTTTGAGGCTATTAAGGAAAAAACTTCGAATTCCTGGGTCATTAAAATTTAGACTTAGAGGCCACCCTATATATAATCCTCTTCATATGAATGAACATGTGAACCCTCTATATAAGTCCTCTCAGAACTAGAATAATCAACCATCCTTTTATATATCTAGTACATTCCTGACCCTCAATCACCACTATCTCCTGAAATCAGTAAGGTTTATTAAGATAGCTGGAAACGAGGTTTTTTAAAAGAAAAATGAGTGTAATCTTTCTGCCTTGACACAGGCTATGTCATAAGTTATAGGTCTATATATTACTTACATATTTTATTTGTGGCATGCCTAATGTATTCATATATGTTGTGTGGTATACATATAAACTCTCCACGTATTTCTATTATATATTCTTATATATTTAAGAAGAGAAATATTCTTAATATATAAGAATATATACTCTACATATAGGAACACACGTGTGTATGTGTATATATAAGCATATATGTATACATATACATATATGTGTGTATATATGTATGTGTGTGTGTACACACACATACACTCCTACATATTAATAAAGGCTTACTATATTTTAGCGAGGAAAACAACTGCTTCTACATCTGGAACTCCCAAAGTACTGTCCGAAGAAAGAAAGGACAGGCGGAGGGAGGAAGGGAGGGTCACACTCGGGGCCAACCCCTCCAAATTACGTACACCCCATTTCTGAGCCGGTCCTATATCGCGAGTGTGCCGGATTACGGTCCTGCTCCCAGCCCTTCTCTATTCCTCAGGCTAGGGCCTAGGCTTTGCGTCCATGCCTTTACATACCCCCTCCTCTGCCCCCTCCCACATTAACTTACACCCAGAACCCACCCCCTACTTTAAGGCTCGCGGCCCCTTTCAGCGCTCGCCCCAAGACTGAGTTCTCTCCCCCGTCTTCCACTCTCCTCCCCCGCACCTCCCCGCCCCCAACAAACTTCACTTTCCAGACTTGGCTGCGGCTAAACCCTGACAGCTGGTCCTAACCAATCCTCGAAGGAAACATAAGCGATGCGGCCAATGAGAGGAGGTCGGCTGAGTGGCGGGAGGCGGGACCTCGCTCAAGTTCCTTCGGTCTGGAAACCAATCGACCTGTTGCGGCCGTCGCTGCCGCCGCCTCCTCTGCCTTTGCTACTAGAGCCGAGGTGCCGCGAAGTTTCTTGGTTACGGTGGGGCCGGCGAAGTCCGTGACCGTTATCGAGGTCCGCAACTACCCTCCCGTGGCCCTCACAAAAAAAAGTGGCAGCCCCCGGAGTAGGGTGGTCACACCCCGCCCCGGTTCGAAGCGGCGCCGCTACCCCCTCCCCCCGGCTTCGTCCCCGTACGTCCCTCGGCCCGGGCTCTCTTGGCTCCTTCGCCGCACTCTTACCAGGAAGTTGAGCGTTTCCCCTCCTCCCACCTGTGTGGGACCCGACACCGGTAGCTGGAGAGGCTCTGCGGGGCGCGGCCTGAGAAAGGCCCGCTTGGGGCCGGGGGCTGTGGCTGCGGGGTCCGGAGCTGATCGGCCTCCTCAATCCCCGCCGGCCCCTTCCAGACGCTGCAGGCTAGGGCACCTGTCTGGCGCACCGAGAGAAGCGTCCCGAAGGCAACACTAGCGGCGGCCCATCTCCCTCGTACTGCTCCTGCTGCCGCTGTCAGCAGTGTAAACATCCCGGCATCCCCGAGGAGAGAGGCGGGGCCGGTGCTCCGGCCCCTCCTCCTCCTCCCGCCCCTCCCCCGCGCGCGTCCCACCCCGGCCCGCCCCGCTCCGCGGGATCCCTGCGCGAGCACGCGCCTCACCTCAATCCCCGAGTCCCACCCGAGACAATTGGCTGTGCGCTCACCTGCGGAGGCCTGGGCAAGACATAGAGCAAGGGTTAGGGGTGCTGGACTCGAGATGTCCAGCCCCAGCCCCCATCCTTGCTTAAGCTTGTCTCCACCCCCATCTCTCCCAACTCGTACCGAACGAGAATATCAATCGAGGGATAGAAGTGAGGGAATCCTGCAGTAACTTTTCCAAGTAGGCTCTAAGCTGCCCCTGGGCTCTTCGTAATGTGCCCTTAGATGCCCTGGTCCTGCTGAGGACAAGTTAGTTCCCCAAGGCACTCAGGATGGGCTGCTTTTTAAGAACTTGGGGTTTTTTTTTTAATCGTTTTAATAATGCTTCACTGCTTACTTGAGGTAAACCGAGTTGGCGGCACACCCTTCCCTTTACAGAACCACAAACCTTTTACAGGGGTGGTTAGGCTACATCTCCTGGATTGACTTTGTGCTGGGAAAGAAGGGATAGAGAGCAGCTTTCCAAGGGCAGAGTAAAGAGACATAGTGTAAAGACTCCTGCGTGGACACTTAAAGACTCAGACACTCAGCTGGATGCTCAAGCTAGATACCATGGTTTCTTTAGCTTCAGCCCAGATTCCCCCATTAACCAAATTTTGAGAGCTTTCTGAAGATCACTTTTTAAGTTAATTACTCAGATGAGCATTTTTAAAATTTATGCATCCCTCTTCTCACAATTCTGAACTAATTGAATTAGTATTCAAGGGTTGTGTTATTGGTGGTAGTGGTGGTAAAGGATATCAAATGGACTATAGTCAAGATTTGAACATCTTGTTTTTAAAAATCATAATCCTAAAGAGAGGTCAAGGCTTTTTGCAAAAGGAGGAAGAGAAAAGGTAGGAGAACCAAAAAGAACTAACATTGCTACAATTAACAGTAACTATTATGAGTATGGTCTGTTGTTGCTGCTGCTGTTGTTTTTACATTAACAATGGTCTTTAACGCTCAAAAGTACAAACTACTACATTACATCATTTGATTTCTTCTTAGATTTTTTCTAATAATTTATAATCTCTACTGCTCATTACCCCCTCATTGAACAACTAAAAAATGAAAAACAAAGCTTACCCAATAAATACATGTAATTATGCAAAACAAATTCAAAAATGCAAATGTCCTTCTATATTCAAATGTATTATCTCTCTGGCAGGAAGTTGATAGCAGGATTCATCATTAGTTCCTTGGATACATGGTTTATTATTTCATTATTCAGTTCCAGAGTCTTTCAAAATTATTTTTCCTATAATGTCATTGTGTAAATTATTCTTGTTCTGCTCACTCTATTCTGCATTAGTTCACTGAGATCTTCCCAATTTTCTGTGAAACTGTACATTTCATCATTTCTTATAGCACAATAGTATTCCATTACATTCTTATGCCACGATTTGTTTAGACTTTTCCCAATGAACCTTAGTTTCCAGTTTTGGTCTTTGAAAAAAGCACCTATAAATATGTACATACTTATGGGTCTTTTTCCTCTTTTCTTGATTTCTTTGGGATATATCTCTTAGATTTTTTAAAAGATATCTAAAGAAGAGAAATAGCTAACTGAAGGCTAATCAATCAACCAGCATTTTAAAAAACTTCTATTGTATGCCATGAACTGGGGACAAAGACAAAAGTTTCTGCCCTGAAAGACTTTACATTCTACAAAAAGACCATTTAAGTAAAAGCAAATTATGTATTAAGTAAATAAATGAGGGCAAGCACTAAGAAGTTGGGGGCAAAAGGAAAACCCTATGTAGGAGCATTTGAGCTGAGCTTTGAAAGAAGAATTCAAATGAATATAGAAGAGGAAGGGCATTCCAGAAGTGAGGGTTGGCTTACGTAAAGACACAGAGATGGAAGATAAAATGGCAAGTACTGTTTGAACAGGATAGACAAGCTAAAAGTCATAATGATGGATGGTTGAAGTAACTTTCCTACTTGTCTTAGTCCTTTGGATAACCAGATAACAATCGCAACTGACTTCTTAGTTAATACATGCTTTTCTTCCAACTTTAACTGTACTAAGCTCCAAGAAGAAATTGTCCTTCCTTTCTCTGGGGATTTTTGGCCAATCTTTTCTTAACAGGTGAGAAAGACTTGACATGGGATTTTAGGGTACTATAAGCTGAAAATAAAAGTTTGACATGACCACAAAAATTCAAAACAAATGGAAGAGAAGGGAGGGAATAAGCATTTATACAGTGCCTGATATTTGCCAAGCACTCTATAAGTGCTAAGCACTTTACACTCATTTATCTCAACTTTCAAAGGTAGATGCTGATATTCCTATTTTTGCAGGTGAGGAAACTGAGGCAAACAGAAATTAAGTGACTTACCCAGGGTCACACAGCTAGTATGGTGTGTGCCACCTCACCATGTTTAATCCTATAATGCTACGTTTTAGGCACCTCAAAAATGCTTATAATTATTTGTATCTGTCATATAGAACAATGTGTATAATGTTATATACCATTTTTGTAAATTTAGAATACCACTATTCATACATGCTTAATCTTCACATTTTTATGCCCATATGACATAGTTATAAATTCACTATTTAAAAATATTATGGAGAATACTAATTATGCACATTGTTTCCTCTTTGTATTATCTTAAGAGCTTTTCTAGCAAAGAACAATCATTTACTTACTCCTAGAACTTTAAATGACACTATAGAATGAAAAATCTTTTAGAAAATTGTAAATCCTAATTAAGTATGATTAAGAATAACTCTTTGAAAAGAATGCTAAGTACTATAGTGGGGAAGGAAAAGTTCCTTTCTATTAGGTCAGACATAGGCAGCTGGCTACAGGTATAATAAAGGTGCTGTTTCTGGCATTGGCAAGACATTGAGGTTAGCAGAAGCTTACAGCAATGGAGTAATGTCAAGTTATTGAAATGTCTAGTCTGAACTGTAACAAGAGAAGGAAATCAAAATATAGCCTGCAGATAGTGAGAGGGATATCATTGGTTCTAGTGGTAAGTGAACAGTGTTAGAAAATAAGCTTTGAACTTTGAAAATGCTTAAAAGGAACACAAAAATATTCTGACATGCATTGAATAGGAATTTACATTTAATTTTTATATGAATCACAATAGTTTGAAAAGCAGGAATTTCAACATGAATAAACTTTAAAATATTATATCTTTTGTTTTCACAGTTTCACCTCACCTCTCTACTTTCCTAGTTGTAGTTACTCTTTTAGCAGGATACTTTTTACTACCTAAGCATAGTAACACAGCAATCAACTGCTTCTTCCTTTAAAATGACATATCAAAGCTAAGTATTTTTCAGGACTAAGTCTACTATGATGTCACTCTATCTGCACATAGTGCCTTCCCTTTAAAGGCATCTCTCTTCTTACTATAGCTAATTCTGGTTACTTTACTAACCTCTTTTATGGATCTAGCTTGCCAGTCAATGGTATGCTTAGGCCTCATGGTATAATCCATTAGTGGATTCTTCCAAATTCCTTTCTTTGGTAACTTTTTTCTTCCAACTCTATTTCATACTTGTCACTTCTGATGTCTATTTTACCTCTTTGTTTATAGCCTCTTCTCCTAAGTAAACCTAACTTTTGGGGAGAGGGAAAAGATACATCAAGAAATATCCCTTTTTGTATGTTATAAAACTGAAAATAAAAAATCAAGGCACTGTTCAATTCAGGTAAATAACATACTATACTATAAGTTTGTCTGGCTTGATTGAGAGAATACCTGTATTCATCAATTAGTCAACAGTCATTTATTAAGTACTTCTAGTAAATATTGGGGCATTGAAAGTCCAAAGACCAAAATAAGTAAACAAGACACACATATGTAAACTGAGACAGGCCTCATACATAAAGTAGTTCATGAGTGAAATCTTGAAGAAAACCAGAAATTCCAAGAAGTAAAGCTGAAAATAAGTGAAAATCCTGGCTCTGATACTGACTGAACATGTGACCACCTTAACATCTCTAGGCAAAGATTTCCTTTCTTTAAAATGAAGGGATTGGATCTCTCTAAACTTTTTAGTTCTAGATACTTTGGATTAGTTATGCCTTTTTTATGTTTACTATTTCTCAGCATTTTATTTAGGCAATTTTCAGTGCTCCAAAATAAGTGGGAGCAGTTGCAAAAATAATCTAAAACAATCTGAACGGGTATCTGTAACTTGAGAATTTATTTTTAAAGATGCCTAGATTAAAAACCTCTGTTTAACACCTCTAAGGTATCCTCCAATTTATCCTAACATTAGCAGGATAGATCTCCAAGGGAAGTGAGGGGGGAAAGGTTGCTACTTCCGGTTGTAGAAGTACCCTATGGCCTACACTCCTAGTATGACTATAACTCATGAGCCTTCCATAGTGTAGTTTCCATTAACAATCAGCAGACACAGTTCTGTGCAAAGGTATTTACTAAAATGAAATGGTAAGAACAGTCTAGAAAACATTCCCCTTATAACTTAAGCCACACTGCCATAAATCCAGAATCTTTGAGTATACTGTGTCAGTGATAGTGATAATCCATATGGGATTCATGTGTCCCAAAACCAATTTGAAATTCCTAGCACTACAGAGCCTGGAAGACATTTTTATCTTTATAAAGTCTTCATGCTAGGTTCCAAGTCTCATCCTCAGACTCTTCTCTACTTCCAAAAATTCTATCCCTTTACTCCCCTGACTCTCTGCATTCATATCTATCTACATTCATGTCTCTCTGCTTCCTGTTGGATACAATGTTTTTTTACTGATCTAGTAGATCCCTTTCATAGTTATATGTCTGGTATAGAAAGGAAAGAGAGAAAAACACCTCTCCTGTTCCCAGAGGGACTTTCACTCCACAACTCCATCTTGACTTCCTTTAGATCCTCAGAGTTTAGCTATTCAATACCTCTAGGCAATTGGATTATTCGTTTGTTTAACCAATAAAGTTCTTTTCTTGATTTAATCACAGAATCAAATTACCTCATAAAGGTATAGAGGGAATGGGGTGGGGAATTAATGTTTCTACAATTAACTTAACACTTGTTAATAATAATAATGCTTGTTAGTACCTTGTGACTACATTCTGAACTTTCTATACCAATAGCATACTAAACTGTATTCTGCTATTGTAAGGCCAGAGAAATTGAGGCAAGATAGAGATTAGAGTGTATTTAATAATTTAAAAGGGTAAGATTTACTGGGGCCAAATGGATCCATGGTTTGATCCCAGGGATGAATGAGACTATCCTCTTCAAGAATCCAGCAAACAATGGGAGTTCTCGATAACATATATATACCCGTGGCTCAAACTCAGGGAGGTAAACTGAGGCAGGGGCAGAGTCAGGATGCTGAGAGCAGGAACGGACTCTGACAGGGTGAAATGAGCCACCAGAGATGGGGGGAGGCACCCCGGAGATGCAGAGAGGTATCTTGATAAGACAGTATCAGATATTCTAATAGCCTGGGATGGGGAAAGGCATTTTGATATTCTAAAACATAAGATATTTTATCCTTATCAAATATTCTGATTAAGAGGGAGGGATGGTTTTGCAGGATTGAGCAGAAAATTATAAACTGAAGCAGATAAATTAGGGAAACTGAGGCAGAATAATTAGGGAAACTGAGTCAGGCAATAAAAGAGAACTGTGGCATAATATATCATACCATACCATTCTAAACTATACTAAACCATACCATAACATAGTATACCATACCATACCATACCATACCACATCACTCTTTAGAATGAAAAGGAGGGAGTTCTCTCTCTTACATTCATATTTGCATAAGAATTTATCTCAGTCTGATAATACATAATTCAAATATGAAACTTATTCCGTGAAGAATTGAACTTGGAGAAAAATTATAAAGATTTTTCCCAATTTTTTTAGTTTATCCCCACCCTGTACTTCCCAGTCCATGCTAAGAATTTACCACAGGCTCAACCCTAAACAGAACAATCATTTTTTTTTTTTAAGTAATCAAACATTTTCTAGGACAAGAGAGGAAATGAAATTTTAATACTTTCCCTTAATTGAGGTAAGAAACTGCCATTAGGTTATATATGAATACTATTGAGTAAAGGTAATAAAAGAATTGAGGAAGTTACAGTCATTTTTTAAAAATTTCCTACTATTTCCTGCTATTCTTAAGTCTATGAATATTTTCAAATAGTTTTAGCTTTTTTTTTTGCTTAGTTGCACATGTTCATATTAGAAATATTAATAGAACAATATATTCCACCTGTTTCAAAATACAAAAAAAAAAAAAGTCACTATGGAGAAAATACCTTTTTTGAGAGGGGGCTAGTCATTTTGAGGGCAGCTAAGTGATGCAAGTGCTGAGCCTGGAGTCAAGAAGACCTGAGTCCAAATATGACCTCAGACACAAGATCTGGCACATCACTTAACTCTGTTTGCCCCAGTTTATCTGGCTTTTGAGTGAAATCTGAATTTTATTGAATTTCTGAATCTGAATTCCAAGACGAGAAGCTGAGGACAGAGTTAAAATTCTGTCTCTGACATTGACTGAAGATGTGACCTTGGACACAACATTTCTGGGCAAATATTTCCTTTCTTTAAAATGAAGGGATTGGATGATATGGAAAGATAATGTGGAATATTGGAGAGGATGTGGGAAAATTGGGACACTGATACATTGTTGGTAGAATTGTGAATACATCCAGCCATTCTGGAGAGCAATTTGGAACTATGTTCAAAAGATTATCAAACTGTGCATACCCTTTGATCCATCAGTGTTACTACTGGGCTTATATCCCCAAGAGATTTTAAAGAAGGGAAAGGGACCTATATGTGCAAGAATGTTTGTGGCAGCCCTCTTTTGTAGTGGCCAGAAACTGGAAACTGAGTGAATGCCCATCAATTGGAGAAAGGCTGAATAAATTGTGGCATATGAATATTATGGAATATTATTGTTCTGTAAGAAATGACCAGCAGGATGATTTTAGAAAGGCCTGGAGAGACTTACATGAACTGATGCTGAGTGAAATGAGCAGGACCAGGAGATCATTATATACTTCAACAACAATACTGTATGATGATCAATTCTGATGGATGTGGCCTTCTTCAACAATGAGATGAACCAAATCATTTCCAATAGAGCAGTAATGAATTGAAACAGCTACACACAGCAAAAGAACTCTAGGAGGTGACTATGAACCACTACATAGAATTCCCAATCCCTCCATTTTTGTCCACCTGCATTTTTTATTTCCTTCACAGGCTAATTGTACACTATTTCAAAGTCTGATTCTTTTTGTACAGCAAAATAACTGTATGGACATGTATACATATATTTAATTTATACTTTAACATATTTAACATGTATTGATCAACCTGCCATCTGGGGGAAGGGGTGGGGAGAAGGAGGGGAAAAGTTGTAACAAAAAGTCTTGTAATTGTCAATGCTGAAAAATTACCCATGCATATATCTTGTAAATAAAAAGCTATAATTTAAAAAAAAATCTATAGATAATTTTCAACATTAAAAAAAAATGAAGGCAGTGGATCTCTCAAGGCTTCTTTTTAGCCTTTTTTGGGAGGAGGCTAGTCATTTTGAGGGCAGCTAAGTGATGCAAGTGCTGAGCCTGGAGTCAAGAAGACCTGAGTTCAAATATGACCTCAGATACAAGATCTGGCACATCACTTACCTCTGTTACATATGTTACTATGGATTAGCTATGCCTTTTCTCATGTGTAGTGTTCCTCAGCTCAACTGTAAAATGAGCTGGAGAAGGAAATGGAAAACTACTCCAGTATCTTTACCAAGAAAACCCCAAATGGGGTCACAAAGAGTCAAACATAATTAAAAATTACTGAACAATAATAGTCACGTTGAATCTATGAATAAAGTTCAGGGAAGGTTAGTGGACATGAGAGTAAATCAAGGGCTAGAGGCAAGCAATAAAGATCTGCATCAAAAGTTTGGGTCAATACCAGAACATTACAATGGTCTGGTTCAAGTCATAGATTTAGTGCTAAGGAGATTTGTTGGCTACCCTCAAACTGGGTTAACCCATTTGCTAAGATGATTTTTCTGGGATGTGTCCTTTTCATCCTCCTTTGGTATCTAATTGGCACTCTACTCTCATCCATGGCTCAAAAAAGCTGTAGTATTGTACACACAATAGTCGTACCCCAGTCGTTTCAACAAATGGGCTAAATCTGGTTGAGGGTAGCCAAAACTACTCAAATCCTTTGGTGAGATAGGGAGATGTCTACTCCAAGTATACAAAGATTTCCTTTATGTAATGGGAGGATAAGAATAATTTGTTCTAATGATCCTGAAGGTGGCTGAAGCAGAGCTGTGGAACACTCGAGGCTTGCTCAGACATTGAAGGCACCAAGATCATCCACTGCATCCTGAACCATTGCCAATTGTCTTGACTTTTATCTTGCCACTGGAATTTAATGATTCTGAAAGAGAGAGTGAAGCTGATGACTTTGTGCAATTCAGCTTCACTTAATCCAACTCACATGCAAGTTAAGACATCATCCTGGGATATCATTGATAAACAACTAGGTATTTCTATTGCTACTAGTAGCATGGTACAATGGGTAGAATACTAGACCAGGAGCCAAGAAGATCTGGGTTCAAATGATATTACTCAATATTCTACCTCAGATCTGGAGAGAAGGAAGGAATTCAGAACTAAAGAATATTATAAAATGCAAAATGGATAATTTTGATGATATTAAATTGAAAAGGTTTTGTACAACTAAAAGCAATGCAGCCAAGATTAGAAGGAAAGCAGAAAACTGGAGGGGAGGAGGAGGGGAATTTAGATTTAAGGGTTCTGATAGAGGCTTGATTTATAAAATATATAGAAAATTGACTCAAATTTATAAGAATACAAGCCATTTCCCAGTTAATAAGTGGCCAAATGATATGAACAGACAATTTTTAGGCAAAAATTAAAATGATTTCTAGTCATATGTAAAAATGCTCTAAATCACTATTGATTAGAGAAATGCAAATAAGACAATTGTAAGGTACCACTTCACATCTCTCAGATTAGATAAGATGACAGGAAAAGATAATAAATGTTGGAGGTGATGTGGGAAAATGCATTGTTGGTGAAGTTGTGAACTGATCCAATCATTCTGGAAAGCAATTTGGAACTTTGCCCAATGAGCTATCAAACTGCATACCCTTGATCCAGCAGTATCTCGAATGAGTTTGTATCATAAAGGGATCATAAAAAAGGGAAAGGGACTTAGATGTACAAACATATTTGTAGCAGCCATTTTTGTAGTGGTATACATTTTGTGGATGCCCATCAGCTGGGAAATGACTAAATAAATTATGGTATATGAATGTTAAGGAATATTATTTTTCAATAAGAAATGATCAGCAGGATGATTTCAGAAAGGCCTGCAGAGACTTACATGAATTGATGCTAAGTGAAGTGAGAGAATACTGTACACAGCAATAATAAGATTATGTGATGATCAACTGTAATGTACTTGGCTCTCTTTGACAATAAGGTGATTCAGGCCAATTCCAATAGACTTGTGTTGGAGACAGCCATCTGCATCCAGAGAGAAGACTATGGAGACTGAATGTGGATCTCAATTTCACCTTTGTTGTTGTTCCTGCTGCTGTTTGTTTGCTTGTTTTTTTGTCATTTTTTTCACATTTTGATCTGATTTTTCTTGTTCAGCATGACAAATGTATAAATATGTTTAAAAGAATTTTACATATTTAACCTATATTGGATTATTTGCTCTCTAGGAGAGGGAAAAGAAGGAAAGGTAGGGAGAAAAATTGGAATACAAGGATTTGCAAGGCTGAATGTTGAAAACTATCTTTACATGTATTTTGAAAAATAAAAATCTATTTAAAAAATAAATGATGCCTCAGACTAATTAAGTAAATTACTTATCCCTCTGTGCAACAGTTTCCTCACTCATAAAATCAACAAGGTAGAGGTTTGGTGTCTACTTTACAGAATTGCAAATGAGGCTAAGCACTTTATAAGCTTTAAAGTGCTATGAATATGTCAATTATTCATGTTATTAATATTATAACATAATCATTCTCTATGATATCTATCTTGGTAGATACACTGAAGCAAATCTCCTTTTCAATAGAAAATGTTAAATTTGGAACCAGGAGATCTAAGTTCAAATCTTACCTCAAACACTTATTAAACAGTTAAATGATAATAGTCAAGTTGCTTAACATCCTTAATCTATAAAGTGATCATCATCATCATAATGTGCATATTTGGTGTGTCACAGGGTAATAAGGAAAAGTTTTGCAAACTTTAAAATGCTTTATAAATGTAAGATGCTATTAAGCAATTGTTCCCTTCTTAAAATTGCTTTTCTCTTTTAAAGTCCTAGACTTTGAACATCAATAGTGATGAAAACACCACCTGTGTCCCTTCATAAATCTTAACAATGCTTTCCACCTCTCTCTCTCTCTCTCTCTCTCTCTCTCTCTCTCTCTCTCTCTCTCTCTCTCTCTCTCTCTCTCTCTCTCTCTCTCCCTTTCTTTTCTCTTTCTCTTTCTCTCTCTCTCTCTCTTCCCCCCTCTTCTGTCTTTCTCTTTCTCTCTCTTGCTATTTTCTCTCTTTTTTCCATTCTTGATAGTATCATGAATTCATATCATCATCATCATTCCTTAGTGCATAAGTAATTGCTTCCTTTCTAAGGATCCAATTATCTGTCTATGGCAAAAACCTCCTATCTAATACTTAGGTCCAAATATTTCATGTTCCTTTATCTTTCTGTCACATTCTTCCATTTGCCAATGCTCTGGATTTTCTTCTGCCATGACATATCCTTTACTTTTAATTTTTTCTCCTTGAGGACTTCCTCTTTTTTTTTTTTTTTCAAGGAATAAGGGCTTCATTTCAATAATATCAGTACAGAAGTGTACTCTGGGATAATACTGAAATGAAGTCCTTGTTCTTTGCCTTCTCTTTTATGATGGGCATTGGTTTATACTTAAGTGTACTTAAGAGGTACACTAGAAGTTTACACTTACATAGAGAAGTTACAATTTTTTGACCTAAAGACAACCCCCCTTTCCCTTCAATTTCCCACACATATTATCAGTTCTCCTGGAAATTCTCTTTCCCCTTTGTACTTACTAGAAGCAAGATCCTCAGTCTTACATTCAAGTAGCCTCCCAGGGATTATGTTTTAGTCTTTGATCCCAGAGTTTACCAATGATCTTGTCTTTCCAAAACTGCAGAAGTGGTCAGTTCAGGGACTTAGAGTAATAGTATCTATCATAAAGGAGAATTTGCCTGTGTGATATGTGTGGTTACATACTCAGCTGTCTGCCATGTGTATGAAGACACTGACGGAGACATTCCTCTCCTCCTAGAGTAGCAACTGTATCAAAGGTCCTAGGCCCCTGAACACTTCCCAGTTACTTCTCTCTCACACACTAAGTGGAGACTAGAGCTCATGGACTAACAGCTGTTTTCCATCTCCATTGAAGGCAGGAAAAAAACCTGGTTCAAAGTGAAGCATGAGAAATTCTAAAAAAATGTAATCAGTTGTTATTTTTAACAGGTGTATATACAGTATAAACTAATTGATGTATTTTGGTAAACTTGTCCAGAGTCAATCTGATATGTGTGTATTTCTCAACTTTGATGCTAAAACCAGGAGGAACATGTCTCAAGTTTAAACATACACTTTTTTTCCTTTCATCTTATTATATAATGTGTCTTTTATACTCTTCCCCACTAATAATTTCTTTCAGCAATGAGTAGGTACAAAACAGCTATGTTTGAATTTAGCAATGTAACAATACATTGTATCTTATATACTATATCTTTGAAGCATAGAAGGTTTCAAGTTTCAATTCAATTCAACAAACATTTATTAAAGATTTGCTATATAATAGGCACATTGTTGGCACTTACAGGAGCCAAGATGATAGAATAAGCAATAAATCACTATAATTCTTCCATATTCACCTCCAAACAATCATAAAATTGCATCCCCAAATAAATCCTGGAACAAGAGAACCAGCAAATAGTTGGAGCTGAATTGTATGGATCCCCACATAGGAAAATAATACTTGTAATTTTTAAAAATTATACCACTAATAGTATATCTAGAAGCCATATAAATGGACAGTGGATTTGAATATTAAATGAATTTGAAGAAATGACATGAAAATAATTAAAGGATGAGAAAGAGGAGTAAACTGGGTACAGAAGGAAGAAGGAAAAGATAAGAGAGTGGGCAATGGGCATCACTTGAACCTTATTCTCAAGGTTCAAGCATTGGCTCAAAGAGGGAATGATATATGCAATTAGTTGAATTTAGGAATCTATCTTGCCAAACAGGAAAGTAAGATTATGTAAAGATGTGTGTTTAAGAGAAAGAAAGAAAGAGATGGACAGAAAGGAGGGCAGATCAGGGTAGTGCTAGAAACAAAACACTGGTGAGGAGGGAAAGAGAAGAAAGACAAATGAGGGAAAATATGATGGAGAAAAATGTACAATTGATAATTAAAATGGAAAGAGCAGAGTGGATCAAAAAACAGAATTCTACAATATGCTGTTTACAAGAAACACACTTGAAGCAGAGACACACAAAGAATAAAAGTAAGGGGTGAGAGCAGGATTTACTTTGCTTACTGAAATTAAAAAAAAAAAATAGCAAAAAGCAGGAGTAGCAACCCTGTTCTCAAGTAAAAGCAAAAATAGACTTAAAAGAGAAAAGGAAACTACATCTTCTAAAAAATCATAAACAATGAAATAATATCAATACTAGATGTATATGCACCAATTAGTATAGCATCAAATTCTTAAGGGAAAAGTTAAATGTGTTATAGGTTCATGATCAAACAAGAGGAGAGCATTAAGATATGTAAAATAGATCATTTTAATTATATTGAATTAAAAAGCCTTTGTATACATAAAACCAATGCAACCAGAAAGCTGGAAAACAATCTTTGCAGTAAATGTCTCTGATAAAAGTCTCATTGCTCAACTATATAAAGAACTGAGTCAAATTTATAAGAATACAAACCATTTCCCAATTGATAAATTGTCAGAGGATATGAAACAGGCAATTTTCAGATCAAGAAATCAAAGCTATCTATAGGCATATGAAGAAGTACTCTAAATCACTTTTGATTATAGAAATGCAGACTAAAACAACTCTGAGTTAACACCTCACATCTATCAGATTTGCTAATATGACAGAAATTGGAAATGATAAATATTGGAGAGGATGTGGGAAAATTGGGACATAGGTACATAGATGGGGTTATGAACTGATCCAACCATTCTAGAGAGCAATTTGGAACTACACCCAAAGGGCAACAGAACTGGGCAGTACCAGTACTCGGTCTGTATCCCAAAGAAATCATAAAAAAGGGTAAAGGACCTACATGTGCTAAAATATTTATAGAAGGTTGTGGCAAAATATTAGAAAGTGAGGGGATGCCCATCAATTAGAGAATAGTTGAACAAGCTATAGTATATGAATATAATGAGATACACTTATGCAATAAAAAATGCTGAACAAAAAGATTTCAGAAAAACAAGGTAAAACTTGTATGGACTGATGCAAAATGAAATGAGCAGTACTAAGAGTATCAGAAACATTGTGTGATCAACTATGAATAATTCAACTCTTCTCAGCAACACAATTATCCAAAATAAGTACAAAAGATTCATGAAGGAAAATGCCATCCACATCCAGATAAAGAGCTGAAGGACTTTGAATGCAGATAAAGCATGCTTTTTTCATTTAGTTTATTCTTTTTCATGCTTTTTTTTACCCTTTTGATTTATTTTTCCTTTCATAACTGTGCCTAATAGATAAATATGTTTTATATGATAGCACATATAAACCTATATCAAATTGACTATCATTTTAGGAATATAACAGGAGAGGGAGAACTCAAAATCTTTTTAAAATAAATGCTAAAATTATCTAAATATGTAAATCAGGGAGGAAAATATTTTTAAAGAAGGTTCTAGAGACAAAAAGAAAAAATGAAATAGTCCCTGTTCTCAAGATTCTTCCTCATATTTTACTTGGAAATATGACAATTATACCCAAAACTAAATATAAAGAAAATTCAGGAAGGAGAGAGCACTAAATAGGGGAATCATGTAAGGCTACATGTGACATAAGCTAAGCTTTAAAAAAAAAAAAAAAAAAAGCCTGAGATTCTTAAACAAGGATTGAATAAAACACATTTTAGGCCTGAGGACCCAATTTTTCAAAGATTTGAAGATGGGAGATGGCATATTGAATTCAGGGATCAACCAGCAGAGAAATCTATTTAAAACAAATGTGCATGAAGGGCAGTAATATGGGGGAACTCGAGAAAGATAGATAAAAATAAAGTTATATGAGGGTTCACATGCCAGAGCAGTTTGCATTTTATCCTAAAAGAAATGAAGAGCCATTGAAGATTTTTTCATAGATCTGTTTTTAGGAATATTATTCAATTTTAGGAATATTAATATGTGAAGGATTGATTGATAAACCAACCAACAATTGTGAATAAGAAAGAAAAGACTAGAATTTGGGAAGAGTACAGAAGCATTAGTGCAGGTCTAGGTGATGGATTAGGTGATGAAGAGATGAGTTAGCAGTGTGAGCATTTGAGTGGAGAAGAAATGGATATAAGGAATGTCATAAAGGCAGAATCTAAAATATTTGGCAACTGATTGTATATAAAGAGGATGAATGGAAAGAATGACTAAATTTTCAGACCTTCACTGGAAGGATAGATGTGCTTTCAGTAAAAAGGGGAAGTTGTATTGAGTGATGGATTAGAGAAGAAATATAATGAGTTCTGTTTTACATGTATTGAGTTTGAGAGGCAAATAGAACATCCAAAGGAAAAAATGTCCAACAGGCAATTAGCAAGATGAGAATGTTGTTTAGGAAATAGATTAAACTAGAGGTAGATATTTGTGAGTTATATGTCTAGAAATGATCACTAAGCACATGGGAGTCGATGATATCAACAAGAGAGTATTGAAGAGAAGAGTTCCAAGATAGTAGTTTAGGGGACACCTCTGCTTAAATGGGAAATTGATGGTGATTCAATAGAGAGCCTAAGAAGTGCTCAGACAAGTGAAGGCACAGCAGTGTCCTAGAAGTCAAGAGCAGAAAGAATATCCCAGAAGAAGAAATTGTGGTCAATATCAAAAGGTACATGAAGGTCTGGGAGGACTAAGAAAAGGCCACTGAATTAAATAGTTAAGGGATCATTGGTAACTTTGCAGAAAAAAAAGATTTCAAATGAATGGTGGAATCAGAAGCATTACCTCACTCAGCAAAACCTGACAAAAAGAACCCAGCATTTAGCTGGAGCCAGTTTGTTTCCCACCCCCACCACTCTCAACCCACGTCCTTTGAGGCAGTTTCAAATTCCAGAACCAATACTCTATCCACTACACAATCATAAACTACTCCATCAAGGATGCAAAGAATATTATTAAGCATTAATATACTATTATCTAAAAAATTTGAATTTTTCTAAGTGTAAAGGAACCAGGGGAAAGTTCTACAAGATAATAAAAGAAACTATTTAGAAAAGAGAACTCAAGGTAGTACCTCAAAAGTATAAAGGCCATGAACCAAAGAATAAAAATATAGAATAGACAGAAAATGAAGATAAGTAATAAATAGAGTAAAAGAAATCCTTTCTAGAAAAAAAGCAAAAAAAAAAAATTTAAGCAAATAAAGGAAACAAATTGAAGGGAAGAAGAAAAAAGAAAGGAAGAATTAAATAACTGAAGAAGACCAACAAAAAACAAACTCCAAAATGTTTGGAGGAAAGGATAGCTTGAGGATGAGGAAAAGAGCTAGTAGGAATAGGACCACTTCAAATAAGATTAAACAAAAATTACTGACAAGACATGGCATTGTCTTTATAGTAGAAGAGGGAGAAAATTATAAATTTCCAGGAGTGGAGATCATTATTAGAGAAAAATAGAGGAAAATATAAATCTAATTCTCCTAACCAGATGATTATGGATTCAACAAAGCAGCTTGGTGGCAGTAGATAAAGCACTGGGTCTGGAACTGAATTCAAGTGTAATCTCAATCACTTACCACTGTGTGACCCTGGGTAAGTTACTTAATCTTTATTTTCCTCAGTTTCTTCAACTGTAAAATAGAGTTAGCAACAGCATCTGTATCACAAGGTAATTACAAGGATACAATGAGAGAATATTTGTAACGATCTCACTCACTCCAATGCCTGGTGCATAGTAGGTGCCATATAAAATTCTTTTTCCCTTCCTTCTTCCTCCATAATCCAATGGTGCAAAAAAGGGCAACCAAATGGATTTTTTAAAAAAATTAAACAATAATTTTCTTATATTTTAATTTAGAATTTAAGAAATTTAAAAAAGAAAAATATGAATAAAATAAAAATGAGGTGCTAGAAATAAAAAATACTGTCTCAAATAAATTTAAAACAAAAACAAAAATAAGAGCTCCCTCATGCTACAAAGCAAAAACAAAGATTCAGAATATAAAAATGGATAAACAAGAAAACTAGACTAAGTTGAAGGGGACCATAGATAATAAGCCAATATTAATATTAAATTTATATGCTTCATAAGTCTTAGTTTGGAAATTCATAAAAGAAAAATTAAATTAATTTTTTTAAAACAGAGTTTGGAATTTCATAAAAGAAAAATTAAATTAACTATTAAAAAACAGAGTAACACAATCATGACACATTTCAATGCCTCTCAGTTTTACATTAAGTCTAACAGAAAAACAAAGGGGGACATAGAGAACTGATCAGATTACTAGAATAATAAGAGCTAAGAGACTTAAGGCATCTTCTAAATGGGAGTATACCGACACATATATTTTCATAGCACCACATGGAACTTGGACAAAAATAGAACAGGTAATGGGCACAAAAATATTACAAATAAGCATTAAAAGGGAAGAAAAATAATAGAAAAATATATTTCCATGTACAAAATGCAACAGAGGCTTCCATTGGGCATCAGAATGTAGATTAATTCAGGGAAACAGGATGTGGGGCCCAGCCACAAGACTCAAGGCAAAAAACACTTGGGGCATGATGGCAGCCGATGCTATACCCAAAGAGCCTTTAGAAGTTCAGTACTCAGACATGACCAATGTCATGGAAGAAAGGGATTACATAATCAAGCAGCCAGAAGCAACCTGATGGGAGAAATGGATTACAGTTGGAGAGAATAGCATTGTATGCAACTGGGACCTCTTTAGCCTATGGATCCCTTCCCTCCAGGCACATTTCACTTCCTGAGAGTACTTACAAAACAATATTCATCCATATATTGATATGGGAAACTGGGGAATGTGTAGATAATATTCCAGTCATTAATACAGGTAAACAATGTGTGACTTGTCAACCAAGAGAAATAGTAGTATCAGGTTTACCTTTACAGACTCCTAATAAGCAATCTGGTGTTAGATGCCCAGATTCTGACTCCCAGCAACAGAATCCAGGAATATTCTAAACATCAGCTGTTACAGCTGACTGATCTATGCTATCTATATAAATGGTACACCATTAGAAGGATTGGTAGATACAAGTACAGATCATACAGTCATTAGAGGTGCCAGCTGGCCCAGTCACTGGCCAAATATTAAGGCAGACACCCATATGTCTGGTGTAGGAAGATCAATAGCAGCAGAAGTTAGTGCCACCCCTTTGAAATGGACATTTGAAGGAGAAACAGGAGTTTTTACTCCTTTTATAGTTGAAAAATCTCCATCATTCTGTGGGGAAGAGACATCTTACAACAATTAGGATTGCAAATGAGTACTTCAGTTTTTTAGGCAGGGCTGCTGTTGAAGTCCTGCCAACACTCTCACCTGTTCCTATTCAATGGAAAAACTAATACACCAGTGTGGATAGAACAGTGGCCCTTAGCTAGTGATAAAATTCGGGCCTTATTAGATGTAGCAAAGGAGCAACTTGACCAAAGATACTTACAACCTTCTCTAGGTCCTTGGAATCCCTCTGTATTTGTTGTAAAAAAGAAATCTAGAAAATGGAGGATGTTGACTGATATAAGAAAAGTAAATGAACAGATGGAAACTATGGGAACTCTTCAGCCTGGACTTCCATCTCCTACGTAATTGCCTAAAGAATGGCCTCTTTGGATTATAGACATTAAGGATTGTTTCTATTCTATCCTTCTAGATAAGGAGGATATGAAAAGATTTGCCTTTTCAGTGCCCAGCATTAACTTAGCTGAACCTTATAAAAGATATGAATGGATAGTTTTGCCACAGGGAATGAAAAATAGCCCTGCTATGTGTCAAATGTATGCTGCTGCTGCTCTTGCTCCAGTAAGAAAAGCATTTCCAGAAGTTATGCCATTACATTATATAAATGATATATTGGGATGTGCACCTGAGGAACAAATGCTAGAAGCATGTCTACAAAAGACCATAGAAACACTAAGATACTACAAATTGTACATAGATGAAGAAAAAATTCAAAGACATCCTCCTTTTCAATATTTAGGATACAAAGTATACCCTAAGGTGCTTACAGTACAAAAACTGTCCTTAAGAGCAGAGAACCTAAACATCTTAAATGATTTTCAGAAATTGATAGGAGATATCCAATGGAAGTGTCCAGTGTTAGGCTTGATTACCTACCAATTGCAACCATTACATGACATTTTAAGGGGAGACAGTGCTTTAAACTCACCATACCAGCTTACAAAAGAAGCTCAAGAAGCTTTGAGAGAAGTTGAACTGGCTTTATCCAATGTGGTTGAAAGACTTACTCAAAAATCCTTGGAAATATCAGTTTTTGCTACAAAAGAGTCACAGACAACAGTCCTTCATCAAGGAGACAGTGTGATAGAGTGGGTGAACCTCCCAGGACAACTAGAACAAAGCTTTACTCCTTACCCAGTGCTTGCAGCTAGAATTTTATTAAAGACTATTAAGTGAGTAGTACAATTATCTGAGATAAGAGCTGACAAGATATACATCTTTTATTCCAATGCACAAATTACTGTGGGCTGGGAAGCCATCCCAGAGTGGCAAATTTTATTGGCCACAGCTCCAAATTTTATACATGAGTCTCCATTAAAGATAACTCGATTATTACATGATTGGTGATGGATTCTTGAAGAAAACATTTCTAAAGTTACTCTTAAAGGATCAACTATCTTTATGGATGCATCCACATTTGTGTTGTATATTTTTATGACTTAACTATAAAGAGAGTAGTCAGAATAAATAATAAATAAATTCCTTATGCAGGTATTTGCAATTATGGGTGTGCCACAAGCAATAAAAACAGATAATGGACCTGCATATACTTCTAAACATTTTACACACTTTTGTGCACAGTATCAGATTTTACACACCACTGGCATACCTTTTAATCCTCAAGGACAGGCAAACTATTGCCTCTACTAAGAGAGGAGAAACAGAGATATCAAGACATTTCTTTAAAAATAAAAGAAAGGGGGAGCCACAGGCAACCCTAGAGAACTTCTAAATTTAGCTCTTTATGCAATTAGCTTCTTGATTTTTGATAAAGATGCACTGACTCCAGCAGACAGGTTTTATAACCCACCAGAAGGGCAGTGTCCAGTGCAAGCAGCTTCACTATCTTTAGATAATTGCCAAGTGATGTGGAGAGATCCAGAAAGTGGTGAATGGAAGGGACCAGATAGGTTAACTGCTTGGGGGAGAGAGTTTGCTTGTATCTCTACACATGGAGAAGGAATCAGATGGGTGCCAACAAGTCATATTCACCTTGTCAATCAGAGAGAGACAGGGAATACTCTTGCAGTGAAGGAGAAGACCCAAGAAACATGAGGTGGTTCCATTGCTGATTGTGCTCACCACTGAAAGAGCATGGAAGTTGTGGCAATTAACTCATGGACATCAAAAATTGTTAATGAGATGATGCAGGAATTCAAAACCCTTAGGAATCATTGGAATCCCTGAGACATGATAAGATTGTTGTAGGACTTGAAAATCCCCAGGAATCATTGGATTCCCTAAGACAAGATAAGACTGTTGCAGAACTTCACAATCTGCAGGAATCATTGGATTCCCTGACAGGTGAAATAATGGACAATAGGCTGGTTTTGGACTATCTCTTGGCTGCTGAAGGAGGCATATAAATAACATATTTACTGTTATTGTTATCTATATATTTGTGATTATTATTTATATATCCTCATTCTAGGACTTCTGAGAATCTTTTACAATACCATGTTGATTCATATTGTTTGTTATATCACTACTTAAATGTACAATTCATGTTTGTTACACAGAGTTGAGCCTGTACTGGCTGTGGGGAGAGTCATCTATACTAACCTGCACTATATTGCTATATGCTTGTGTAATACTGCTGTATTTGTGTATATGTAATTGTGTATATGCTGATGCATTTTTGTATACCTGTTTCTAGTAAGACCCTTCAGCCCAGAAACCCACTAACAATATCTGGCTTGACTCCACACTTCCCTTTGGTGTTTTTCATCTTTTTCCTGAAAAGTCAGAGAGGGCATGATCATCTCCTTTTTAGTGTTTTTACCTCTCTTCCTGAGAAGTCAGGGAGAGCGTGACCACCTATGTTCTAAAACAAAAGAAAGTGGGAGATGTAGAGGGCTGAAACTCCCAAAAAGTATGCTTGAATCAGACAGCAGAGCAAGTAAGGCTAATTACCTATTTGATGTGAGATAATGGCTCTATATACATATATTTAGATGAGATGGTAATGTGATGGCTCTCCTCACCATTGGCGCTTGCTGAATGTTTGGTGGTGAGGTAATCCTAAGCAAGGCTTGGAGGGCTAAGGAGAGAGGTCAGAGTCACTTGGCTGCAGAATGAAGAGGAGAGGGGCTGGAGACTCCAGACTCCAGAATCCAGGATATATCTTTGGCAAGCCACATGGCAGCTTGCCTGCCTCCTTCATTTCTCCCTCTAAAGACCAAAAGCTTTTATTGATCCTGATTCTGATTGATCCTAAGACCTTCCAGGGAGCTAGCCTAGCCTGGACATTATAGTTAGTGACTTAGAACATTTTTTTTCATGTGGCTATCAATGACTTGGATTTCTTCCTCTTGAAAATGCTTATTTATATCCTTTACCCATTACCAGTTGAGGAATGGTACTTATGTTTATAACTGTGAATTATTTCTATTATATTTCTCATAAATGAAACCTTTATCAGAGAAATGTACTATAAGAATGTTTTCCCATTTTTCTCTTTTAATCTTAGTTACTTTGGATTTGTTTGTGCAAAAAAAGACATTTTTTAATTTTATGTAATCAAAATAGCTCATTTTATATTCTATGATCTTCTTTATCCCTTGTTTAGTCTTGAACTCTTTCCTTGTCCATCAATTGGAAAAGAATTTTTTTTCCTTGATACTCTAATTTATTTATGATGTAATTTTTTTATGTCTAGTTCATGTAATCCATTTAAAGGGAGCTTATATTCTCATATTGGAAAATTAGACCTATATACAAAATTGTTTATAACAGCATTATTTATAATAATGAAAAGCTGGAAATGAAATATTTGCCCAATAGTTGAGAAGTGAAATAATAAATAAACAAATAATAAGCAAATTATTTATGAATGTAGTAAAATATTTGTGTCACACATAATCACAAGTACAAAAAAGCTTAGAAAGACTTCTATGAAATGATACTAAATTGAGAAAGCTGAGCCAAAAAAAACAATAAGTACAATGACCACAAATGCAAATAATGTTAACACTGGAAACTATTAAAACTCTGGTCAAATATAAAGATCAATGTAAATGTCATAACACCAAAATGAAAGACCTCCTTTTCATTAATCAATCAATTAACTGCCTAAAGAGGCAGTATTCGGTTATTTTATTGGGACATGCTTTGTGTCAAAATAAAACAAATTTTTTCTTAAAAATGAATGTAAATGAAGCCGAATTCATTGTACTTAAAACCTGATTTTCAAATTAGCCAGAAGTATAACTGATTAGAGAAATCTTGTTTCTCTAAGGAAAATTCTCTCCAGCTAGAAGTTAATCTTGAATGAACATAATGGAGGAATTCCTAGTCCGAGATATATGAGGAAACAATATCCTGGAGAATAGACAAGTATTTTGGCATTATGTTTCCACTAAATAGTGCTATAGTATGAGCCTAATAGAAATAAGGAATGTCTCAGCTACAATAATTCTCCAAGACTCAGTACTTAACTATTGAAGGGCTGTGATCTATGCCCATGGAGAAAAAGCCATTCTAATAAAACTATAGATAATTAGAATAAGACATTCACTCAGGAAGAGTGTTAAAGGTTTCAGCTGTGAAAGTTGTATTTTTTCCTGCCTGGGAATAAAAAAAATATTGTTTTTAAAATATCTTTGTTTCTACCTACAAATTTGCTTATTTCTTATTTTTTGAAAAAAAAACTTAACTAAAACTCTGTTACATAAAACTTCTCGAAAAAGATGCCCACCAGTGGAAGAAAGATTGGATGAATTATGGCATATTAATGTAATGAAGTCAGATTATGTCCATGAATAAAATGGTTACAAGAGAAACCTGAGAAGCTAGTTCTTTTGAACTAGCTTAATTAGTTTAACAAATAAAACTTATTTGTTACATTATACATAGTTATATACTAACAATTTGTATGAATAATTTTTGTAGTATGAGTACTAATTGTTCTTTAAGATAGAAATCTTCTGTGATGCCTTCACTTACTAATTCATTCATTCCTCAACCTGTTGCAATTTGGTTTTCTATAGCTCTACGGAAAATGATCCCAAATGTCATCAGTGACTAAATAATTGTCAGATTTAATAGCTTTTCCTCAATCCCAATTCCTTTATTTCTGTGCAATATTTTACCTAGTTTATAATTTCTCCTACTTGCTACTTTTTTTCCCCTTGGATTTATATAAAACTGATTTATTTTGATTTTTATACTACACCTACTCTGTCTCCATTCCTGACTCTTATGCATCCAGTTCTCTTAACATAAGTTGTAGGTATTCCTCAAGGTTCTCTTCTCTTCTCTTTCCATATTCTCTTGGCATTGTTATTCATTTTTAACAGTGTCAATTATGACTCCTGTACCAGTCCCAAATTTTGGTCTCCAATTCTGAGCTCTAGTCCTGAATTGTCCAATGCACTAGTGTAGATTGCCATCTTTATTTTCTGCTTACATTTGAAATAAAAATAAATGTCTTGAGAATGGAGGATCTAAAAGATAATCTGTGTCCAAAACAAACAAACAAACAAAAAAAAAAAAGGCTTCTTTTCTATTCCTACTGCCATAACTCTAATTCAGACCTTTATTAGTTTTTGCCTAGATAATCTGTGAGATTCCTTCCAACTCTGGAATTTAATGAATAGTGCAATAGTCTACTAACTCATGCCTTCTCTTCCTTGAAAATTCCTTTTACACCATTATAAGACCAATCTTTTTAATGGCTAAATCTGATTATTACTTTAATATTTAAAATCTATTTTATGACTTTATTTTCTATTAAATCAAGTATAAACTCCTTATACTAGATTTTGAAATCTTCTATAGTTGTCTCAAAATTAGCTTTTCAGCCTTACCCCTTACTCTATCCTATGTATATTCTATCATACAACCAAATTGGATTATTTGCCATTTCATACTACATTTAAATTTTCCCTTTCTATACCTTTGATTGTGCATTTCTTTATATTCTCTGCCTTCTCCATTTTTTATCTCTAACTGCTGAAATTCTATTCATTCTTCAAGATATTGAACTATCTTGGCAACTCTTTTCTGAAGTTTTATTTGACCCTTTCCCCTAGTCAGAAATCATAACTCTAGTTCCAGAAGCACTTTTTACTTCCCTTATGAACTTATGTTCCATTTTGTTTTCAATTTACTTGTATACATGCATTGACTCCATTACTATAGGGTACTATAAGCTCTTAAAGGTTAAGAATCATGTCTTATTTTAAGTTTGTAACCGCACAGCTTCACATGGCTACATTTTTAGAAAGCAGTGCCATTTAAATACTGGTTGAATAAATGAATTAATTAATTAACATTATCACTGTGTGACACAACTAGGTGCTACCTCCCTTCAAACTACAAGGAATTTCCTATTAAATGGTTTAATATCTAGCCAAGGGGGATTACAGTGACTCACCAGGTGCCCTCTGCTTGAGATGTTCCCTCCCCAATTTACACATAGTTAAGGTTCATTCTTTCAGCAAATCATAATATCCCTCTATCCATTAAAATGTATTTAAAGCCTAAACTTTTCTCCTCATTGACACTTACTTACTTAATTCAATATCTAAGGGATGATTAATAGAATCTTAAACATATTAATAGCTTCAATTGCCTTTGTTCAGCCTCCTTATCTATGTCCCTTAGCATGATTTTTTTTTTCTCTCTCAGTTTATCTCACCTTGTAATCACAGAGTATTCAAGCAGGCAATATAGAGGTTGTTGCAGTTTAGTTTGGGTAGAATTAAAAGTGAAATTAAAATAAGCACATTTGCCTAGTCCCACATGACTAAAAAAATCTCTAGTTGAAATAAGCATCTTTCTTTAGCTTTGTTTCCCACTTGTCACACCCCATTTTCTTGTACTAGAAATTTCTGGTACACTCTCACAGTTCAAGTTAGTGAGTGATTTGGAGATAGTGGCAGTGGTGGTATGGGAATGTCAATAGCATTCCCAAAGGAAAGAAGGGTGGAAGAACAGCAAAATGTCTATGGTCTCATATAGTTTGATTCTAGTTGACCATTAGAACTCACTGCAGTTGTTCACAATTTCAGTAAGCTCTGAGTAATGGCTGATCTACACATTTTTTTCCCATGAGGCAGGGTTCTGCACTACAGTCCTGCTGTCATTTTGACCTCCTGACTGCTCTTAAGGAATATTGATCCCTAACCCCCTTCCCTTGCCATAAATCACATCTACCCTCTGTTTATAGTGTCCTTTGTTGTAGAGCGGAATTAGCATGATTCTCTAGGCAGGTTTTGTTTTGTTTTGTTTTGTTTTGTTTTGTGTTTTTGGTATGGAGAAAAGTCCCAGAATCTATCTGGTCTTGTTTCAGTCTGTCAATTGTCCAGACAATTGATCCAGATCCAGATCCAGAAAAGCTGAGAATAGGAATCAAAAATGCCCCCAGATTACACTTTTAGTACAATTATGTAGAAGTTAATTGTAATAGAGTTCCAGTTGATGGACATAGATTGAATTAAGTTGTATAATGAAATGCATGTAGAATATTTAACATGGATGTTTATTAAATTTTTAAAAAAATTTCTTAAGAAAGTTCAGGTGCTTTATTGAGAATAATTTTAAGCTAGAAAAAAATTGTTAGAAAATTTAAAGCAGCATGAGCCATTTGTAATAATGAAGTTATCAAAATATGTGAATGGGCAGTTTTCAAAAGGAGAAACAATATATCTTCAAAATCTCTGCTACTTCAAAGAATTCAAAAGACAATATCAGGTATCCTAATAGGGTGAAACTGAGAAATGTATTCCTATCAGTCTGCATATTGATTCAGAGAATCACAAATTAGCATTATTTCTATTGTATTATTATTTATTTTGTTAAAACATTTCCCATTTACATTTTAATATGATTTTTCACATTTCTGTGCTGCTTGATGCTCTCATTCAAGAAAATAAGTTTGACTCCTCTATCTACAGCACCCATGAAATTGACAAAAGATATTGAAATGGGATAAAATTAAGTGCAAGCATGCTCTTAACATAGCTTAGAGAATCGTGAATGGCTTAAATGACATTACCAAAAAACTCCTTGTAATAAAACCATTAGAATGTTTTCAATTTTTAAAAAATTGTTAGAAACTAGATCTTGATTTATTGTTTTGCTGATTGTCTAAATTTAAGAAAGTGATGGAGAAAATGCTAATAATGTAAGTTGAAATTAACAATACATCCTTTCTTTCAGATAACTGATTAATTTACCAATATATTATTGAATGTGGTTTCAATGACAGATTCATCATGTTATAAAAAATTTAAACCAAGTACTTCTGCATTCCAGATGTTCTATTACCAACGAAGAATTGTACAGAAAAAAGTAATGTTAAGGATGTTGTCACAGCAATGTATAGGTCAGTCATATCATGAGAATGAGGGATAACATTTTACTGATGTTGTTACTATTTCCACTAATACCACCTACAGTAACATGTATATACCTGCCCATCCCACACAAATTTTATCTCTGTTGTCTTATAACTCTGCCATAGCTAGTCCACTCCAAATAGTAAAGACCTTCTTCAAGTTCTCTTAACATCACAGGGATGCCAATGAAGCTCATGGAGTGTCCAAATGTTGTTCCTCGTTCCCATGATTTTACTGACCCATATATTTCTGTGATTACATCTTTAACATTGCTTATTTTCTTGTATTTCTTCACTAGTAATATTTTGCTGGCTATTCATGCCCTCCATGTGCCTTTCTATTGCCCTCTGGGTGATCCACAAATTTAATTCTTCAGACATTGGTATTCTGTGACTCATAGTCATTATCACCAGAATATTAATGTTAAATAGATGGCTTTTTTTTTCAGGAAGATGCTTAAAAATGGGCAGTTTCCCAAAGCCAATTTAACTCACTTTCTTCTTATTGAATTGTCAATAGAGATAAATGTCTACTTGCAATATCTACATAAAATATAAATACTGATGGTTGAACTCTATGGGTTATTCCTCCAACCACATATTATAATATAGACTAGAACTCTATGAATAACTATTCCAACTACATATTATAATATAGACCAGTGTTCTCCAAACTTTTTAAATCACACATCCTATCAGTAAAAAAAAGTTGTTTCTCTGTCTCTATCTCTGGATGTGTGTGTGTCCATCTCTGTATATATGTTTATGTGTGTGCATACACACATATTTATACACAAACATGTACATACATGCATGTGTGTATACATATATATGGAGAGTGTCCTTAAAATCTGAATGCAGTTTTAAACTATTAAAGTGCATAATTGCCAAAAGTCCCAAAAATCCACCCTGTGTTTGCAGAGAGAGATTACTTGTTTGTTAATTTTGTGCATAGCTTACACAAAATAGAACTTTAAGATGAGATAAAACTGAAATAGTATTTAATCTTAGAGACAATGGGAGTGCACTGAAGTTTATTGAGTAATAGACTGATGTGGTCAGCTCTGCACTTTTGGAAAACTTCCTTGGCAGCTGTGTGGAGAACGGATTGAACTGGAAAGAGATGAAGTAGGGAGACCTTTAGGAGCCTGCTGCTGTATAGTCCAGAAAGCAGTTAATGAGAGTTTGAACTAGAATTATAGTCATGTTAATAGAGAAAAGGAAACAAAGGAAAGAGATATTTTGAAGGTATAAATAAGATTTAGCAACTGGTTGTATGTTTGAAGTGACTAAGAGTGAGTGGTAGGGAAGAAGCCAAGGTTTAGAATCATCCGAGAGATTGGAAGCATGATGATGCCCTCAAAATAAATGGAAATTCAGTGGATTTAGGAAAAACATGATGTAATGAGATCTGTGATATAGATTACAACCTATACATGGATGTGCATCCTGTGTGATAGTCTCATCAAAAACTAAAAGGGGATTACCCAGGCATGGACTCTATCAATAAAAAGTTATAATAAAAAAAATTCCTGCTAAGAAAAAAAAAAAAACTAAAAGGGGAAGGGTGTTGCTTTTGTGATTCACTGAATCAGAGCATAAAATCCACATTTCTAAGGAATATCTATTAGAACTACAGAGTAATCTGTATGTTGTAAGTATGGATTAGTGATTGGAAGAAATTTTATTTGCATTGCTATATCCTGTATTCTGGATTATGGTTAAATTAAAATTATCTTGAAGGACTATCAAATGAAGAAGGGAAGAAGTTAATAGCTTGCCCAGCCACAGGAAGCAAAAAGTAGGAAGTGGTGGAGCAATGGAATAGTAGTTAATAATGATTAAAAGGAGATGGAATATGGGTACAATTCTTCTGACAAGATGTGAAATTGGCTGTTATGATGAAGTTATTTACTCTATCTTCCCATCCTCCTGATCTTGCACCAATCTGCTTCATGCTGCATCCCTTTAGGGTGCTACTTTGAAGGCTATTGTGTTAGACAATCAATCAAACAAGTACTTATAAAGTCTACTACATAGTAGAGCAGTCACTGTGTTAAAAATAAATAAATAACAGTTCCTATCCTCAGGGAGCTTACTATTAGGGAAGGTAGCATGTACTTAAATAAGTTCAAAATAAAGTATAATAGGAAATTGGATTGTAGTAGATCAATGCTTGAAGGAAGAGTAAATATTTCCTGCCAGGTTTCAATACTTAGAATTAAATTAGACAGATATTGCTTCCAATTCAACTATGTGTGAAAATTTGATGAGCCTTTATTCTTAAATGACTAAAGAGCTGGTACTGTGCAATTAGAGTTTTCTTGTAAAATGAGGGGGTAGGAGAATATTTGATTAAGGAGCTATTGAGCTAGAATTGAGTCTATATATAAGAAGAGTCATTCCCCCATTGGCCTCTTTACACTAGTTCTTTTAGGAGATGAGGAAAATAGAACTCCTGTGAGGTGTCAGGGGAGGGGGTAGCAGCAAACTGCATCCTTGACCTGGGCACCATGTGTTCATAAACATGTGGAACCTCTTTTTTCTTTTGAAATTGTTATTTCCTGGTGTTAGAGAATAAGGAGGGAGAAAAGGGAGTGCTCAGGTGGTCAGAAAATCCATCACAACCACCCGAAGTTCCATTAGAGACCAGAATAGGCAGCCAAGATTTCTGGAGCAGCAGTGGCCAACAGCAGAGGAAGTGCCTACAGAAAGAGGTGGCAAAAGAATCACTGGAAGATGGCAGCAGTGTCAGGGATTTTGACCCTTCATGAAAGATAGAAGTGCTGGCTATAAACTCTAGAAAAGCATTCATTTTCAGAGCCTAATTGACAGCTACAATGAGTATTCCACAAAGGGAGAAAAGAATTTCCAGGGCCATAAGTCCAAGAATGCCAACCTAGCCCTCAACTCCATGTGTTCTCTGTCTCTGAATGTCTTTGTATTTTGCCCAGAGACTTTGTGTGTGCAAGAAGAGAATGACACAGTCTTCTAGATAAGTTGATGGGGGCAGAGTAGACATTTGCAGGTAGGGGGATAGGAAAGGCTTTTTTAGAAACATTTAAAAAAGGGGGGGGATTCTAAGAGGCATAGATGAGGTGGAAATGCATCCTAATGTTAGAGGACAGCCATGGCAAGGGTATAGAGATGAGAGATGAAATTTTATATGTGAGGAATTGTAAGAAGTCCAGTTTGGCTAAACCATAGAATAATAGATGACAAAGTAGGAAAGGTAGGTGGGGCTAGCTTGTAAAGCTCTTTAAAATATAAATGAAGCATGTTCTGTTTGATCCTAGGGGCAACAGAGAATCAGTCATTGACTGGAGACTTTCGAGTAGAAGAGTGCCATGGTCAGACTTGAAGGTTAGGAAAATTTAAGCTGTGTGGAGGATATATTGGAGAGAAAAGAGACTTGAGGTATTAGACATGCTTCATCCACTTGTTTTTTTCCTGTGGGGAGAGTTGCTGCAGGTCAAAGTCTTTTAAATCATTATGCATTAAATTTAGGAGATGTCCATGTTCTGGGGCTTGATGCAGTCAGTACAATGCCATATGCCAACAGTAGCATCAGGAAGACCTGTGGGAGATCTGTCCTTTTGATTTGGATTCTGTGTTATACTTCTTCCATGACAATGACAAAAAGCTTTGGTGAACATATGTTCCCTTGTTTTCTGCCTCATTTGCTATAAATGATCAGAGGATTATCCAATAATATTATCTCTGCTATTGCACTTTTCAAGGAATCTTAGTAGACTTAGGCATGGGAGACACCTTGTTGGAGCAGACTCTGTAATGTGAGGTTTCTACTGAATCGAATATTTTGTTAAAGATGACAAACAGCAAGTAAAATAGAATCCTGTACTTTCCACAACTTTCAGACAATCAACAATATGAAAATATGTGGCTATGACAGCAGCTAGCATTTATAAAGTGTTTTAAGGTTTGCAAAGCACTTCATAAATGCTATTTCATTTGAATCTTGCTATAACTCTGGGAAATGAATTTGACCTCAGTTTTTTTCTAATTTCAGGACTAGTATTCTATCTACTGCATTAACCAGCTGTATTGGCTTACCAAATTGAATTATTTCCTTCTCATAGGGACATCAATGATACCTTTGATGCAAATGGGCTTATTTTCTTTTCAAATAAGATGTATTCTTTATGACATTGATACCCTTCTGTCTATCAGATAACTTGAAAATCAATCCCTTCTGGAAACCGAGTGGATACCCATCAGTAGGGAATGGCTGAATAAATAATGATACATGAATATAATGAAATATTATATTTTATAAGAAATGATCAGCAGGATGATTTCAGAAAGGCTTGGAAAGACTTACATGAAGTGATGCTAAGTGAAGTAAGTAAAACCAAGAGAACACTGTACACAGCAACTAGAAGATTATAAGAAGATCAACTGTGAGGGATGAGGCTCTTTTTAACAATGAAGTGATTCAGGCCAATTCCAATAGACTTGTGTTGGAGAGAGCCATCTGCATCCAGAGAGAGGACTATAGGGACTGAATGTGTATCAAAATAGTATTTTCGCCTTTTTGTTGTTGTTTGCTTTTTATTTTCCTTCATATTTTTCCCCTTTTGATCTGATTTTTCTTGTTCAACATCATAAATGTAGAATATGTTTAGAAGAACCTCACATGTTTAATCTATATTGGATTACCTAGACAGGGAAGGGAGAATGTGAGGAAGGAGGGAGAAAAATTTTGAACACAAGAGTTTGCAAAAGTGAATGTTGAAAACTATTCTTGCCTGTATTTTGAACAATAAAAAGTCAACATTTTTTTAAAGAAAATCAATTCCTGTATGCTCTCTTAGTTGTTTTTCCTTCAATCTCTTCTGTTTTTTCCACCTTTGTTTTCTTTAGTGACATTTCTGTCTCCTTGGTTATTATATTTAAGACTGTGACATTGGAGTCTCAATTTAGTAGTTTAATTTTTCTTCATGGTGAAAGTAAGTTTTATTAAAATATAAATCTTTTCCCTATTTTGTTCCTTTATTATCCTCTCTTCAATGTCATCCTTAAACAAATTTTGGATTACCAAATTGGACCGCTAAAGTTTCTTTAAATTAGTATTTCCTCTCTACTGCTTCTTTCTGTTTTACAAGTACTTGTAAGCTTCTATTATTTTTCTCCATAACAGTTTACAAATGATTTATATTCTTAGCTGATGTAGGCTTTGGCTACCATATATTTCTACTTGTCAAGCAGGTCAACTATTTGCTTTCTAAAGCAGCTCTTAAGGTTTTTTTATTCTTATTATTATGATGACTGGTTTATATGCACTAGATATCCTTAGGAAATGGTTAAAATCTACATGTATTGCATATAAGAAATTGAGACTATATGTGTGATTTCATTAGCATAGAGAATTTCTTTCTATCAGTATAGTTCATCACCTTGTTTGCAATTTACTTGGCATGTGCTGAAAGTCTTAGTGCAGTTTTAAGCTGTCAAAAGCATTTAAACTATTAAAGTTTAGCCATGCACACAGACTGTTGGGTCACCCTGCAGTTTTGGACAGTTGCCTAGAAAACTGAGGGATTAAGTGATTTCTCTCCTAAGATCACAGTATTAAGTGTCAGAAGAAGGTGAATCTAGGTCTTTCTGGTCAAGGCCAGCTCTCTATCTACTATGCTAAGCTACTTCTAGTAGATGCTTAGGTGCATGGCAGTCTCCTTTTTGCTTTACTACAAATATTTTATATTGTTCTTAATTCTTTGGGATATGTTCTCACTATTTATAGTTTTCATAAGTTTAATCAACTTTCAAATACTGTTACTCTATGAATTCTTAACCAATCCCTTCTTAGAAAGTCTCTTCTCCATGTTCCCATGTAATTTATTCTCTCTTGTATTGTTTTTTAAAAATTCTTATTAAGCCCAGTGGGATGATGAATAGCTCCCTTATTGATTGCAGAGCTGGAGTAGATGAACAGCAAACTGCAGAAGGTGTGGTTCACTCTCTCATTTCTCTTTTTTCTGACTGCACATGATGGAGAACTATTTTAATGTTTGACCTGAGAATCAGATAGCTTTATTCCTCTACTACAGCCTCCTTATGCACATGGTATCTGTGAGATGTGTATACACACACACACACACACACACACATACTGTCTAAGCAAGTTTCAGCCTGAGCTTAAATTGCCTCTTTATGTTTGTTTCTTCATGATCTTAGGTGATCAGGAACCCTAAGATGTACATATTCAAGTTTATAGGTACCTTTCTGAGTTAAAAAAAAAAAAAAAAGTCTGGCAGCCTTGGATTTTATTAGTTGGAGTTGGTTGTAGCAGAGAAGATAGTCACCAACCAAAGAATTACACAGGCCTAGCAATTTGCACATATGTACAAGTATTTTTTGGACAATGCCTACCTGAGACAAAAAGTAAAATGCCTAATTAGCAGCAAAACAAACTTCTTTATATTCTAATAAGGTTTATTATATTACCTTCCCATCAGACTGTAACAATAATTATAATCAAAATTACTGAATTCTTTTAAAGTTATTCCATTTAACAGTAACTATTAGTAATTTATGTTTAGCATTCATTTATGTTTAGCATTAATTTCTTTTCCCATATATGATTCATATTATATATGTATATATATACTGAGTCCTCTTTTATATAGCTTACTTTTGAGGGGGGGAACCATAGATATGAACCATTAAGTAAACTTATCCCCACAAGATTAATCCCCCTCCCTCATTAGACTAAATCCAGTTTAAACTGCAACCCTGGGTACAGTACTGGAAATGACTCAGAATCTATATGTTATGGGATCAATTGATAACTTCAGAAAAAAAAATCCTGAGACTTTTCAATAGCTTCATTGCTATTCACAATTCAAGGCAACTATGACACTTTAGTTCTGCCAAAGCTGTGACCTCTCCTGCATTTGTGATCAAAAAGTCATATGGGGGAGATTCAGAGCTAACAGGGAGATGACTTGAGTGCTTCATTAGTATCTAGGAAATAAATGATCTAATAAGAGTCTTTGGGATTTTGGTTAGATTCTTTTTGGAGGATTTATGGAAGACATAAGCAAGAATCACACAGAATGTGGAAAGGTTGTGATCTGAACCATATTGATGAGATCATGGATTTATTATCTAACCTAAGGGAAAATATTTATCTGTATATATACTTACTCTATTTTATCTAAAATTTGGGACAATATAGACAATGTCTTAATTTTTGTATCTTGTATCCCAGGGACAACAATGATATGGTAGAGCTTTAATAACTTTATTGACTGAATGATCATAAATAGAATATGTATTTGCACAATGACATATTACAAATTTTAATGGACTGCTCACTTGTCTTTAATTCTTTTTTTAAATTTGGTTTTGTTATACAAGCAAATTGATTACTTTCAAACCTTTTCCACATATTTTTATACTGTACAACTTGTATGTGTTTAATAATAATAATAAAACCATATTGTTTATACAATATGGTAAAGTTTGTGAAGTACTTCTTACATATGATTTTATTTGATATTTATAATATACTTAGATATAGGTGCTATTATTACCCTGATTATAGAGGTGAAGAAACTGAGGCAGATGGAGATTAAGTGACTTATCCAAGGTCTGAGAATGAATTTCAAGCATGTCCTGTATGCTATCCTCTGCACTAGCTGGCTGTGTACTTGAGAAAAGGACTGATGAGGTGTCTCATGTCAATTTACATAGAAAAAGAGAGTATGTGATCAACTGATTGAGTAAATATTGTACTAAATGAATGGAAGGAAAATTTTTCCAGATTATCTAAATTTTATGTGATCAAATTTTGTGTCACCCAAGTTACACATTCACTCAATTAACAAGCATTAATTTAGAATTTAGTATGTGCTAAAGACTCTATTACATGTTGAGGATTACTCATTTATCCATTCAATAAATGATTATTAAGTATCCATAAATCATTGTTCTGTTTATTGTAGGTGATAACAACTCTGCGCTTTATATATACTGTTTAATTTATTGGACAAAATATACTATCCAAAACTGAAGAAGGGATTGAAAAAAAAAAAAGATGATTCTACCTCTTTACAATTTTCTAGTTCTCTAAAGTTATGCAGATTTATTAATAATTCAAGAAAAATTTCTGTGCAGTATAGCCCTAAATAATTTGAAACTGTCAGAGCAACAGCTTTTAACATTGTGGCAAGATGACATTTGTGGCTAAGGAATTGGAAGGCAAACTCAGCATTCACTAACATTATAATTATCCTTCAAGGGTGAAAGATTATTCAGTTCATCCTTAAGAAACATCCCAGTGGACATACAGGGAAACAATGAAGGGGGCATTTTAAACTTCAGAAATAATCTCATTTTAGCAGCCATGAGGACAGTTTCCCAAGGGTAAATGTTCTTGGGAAGTCTGTATTTTTAGAACTAAGACAGGAAAAAATCCAATTTCCAAGTTAAAAGAATGAAGTTATAAAAATAGGCAATTGTGAAATAATTATACCTAATTATACCAAAGATAATCTTATCATATAGTCAATATTCATCCTGTGCTAATATGTTCAAGCAAGAGTGTGAACTGAAAAGATAACCAATGAATTAAAAACACAAAATGCTTTCTCCCTCCTCTCCCCCCCAAAAAAGTTAAAATAAAGACTATGATATTTCATTGAATCTATATTCTATGCATGTGGTTACTTCTTTCAAAAATGCTCATGCCTTCTCAACTTGTATAGCTTTTGTCCATGTTATTTTGTGAATCCTTTATAAAATGCACAGTCAATGTTTTGGGACCCTTTTAATCATTTCCTTAACACTGTATGAATACCAATGAAATAGTTTTTTAAATTTAAATCAAATACCTATTTGGTAGTTAATCATTAGGATACATAGTTTTAATTTGCTGGCCTTAGTCTAATTTTGTTTTCTTGCCAAACCACTTTCCAATTTTCCCATCAATTCTTGTCAACTAGAGAGTTCTTCTCCAAGTACTTTATATTCTTGGGTTTATCAAACACTGGGTTATTGAGTTAGATTATTTAAGATTTGTGTTTATCTAGAGTATTTCAATAATCAACTTTTCAATTTTTTAACCAGTATCAAGTACTTTTAATTATTAGTGTTTTGTAGTATAATTTGAGCTCTGGAAATATTATTTTCTTTTCATTCTTAATTGCCAGTCATGATTTCCCTTGCAATTATAAGCCTTTTATACTTTTAAAATAAATGTTGCTATCTTATCAATCTCTTTAAACCAAACCTTTTAAATATGATTGGCATAGTATTAAGTTTGTAAATTTATATAGCTAATATCAACATTTTTATTGTATTGGCAGGGCCAAACTCTAAACAATGAATATTCCTTAAATTATTTGTCACTTTATTTTATTAAAGAATATTTTATAATAATTGTATTTTTATGTCTCTGGTATGCATCTTGGTAGATTTATTTCCAAATATTTTATGCAATTTGCAGTTATTTTAAATAATATTTTCTTTTCATTTTTCCCCTTGTGTTTTATTACGGATATATTTTTGTATAAATGTTGATGATTTTGTGGATTTATTTTATGTCTTGTTACTTACTAGTACTGTTTATTGTATCTATTTCTTTGCTGATTCTTTAAAATTTATTATTATGTTGTCTACAACTGGAATAATTTTTCTTTATTTATGTCTCTAGTTTCCTTTTCTTGTCTTATTACATCCTCACTTATTACTATCACTACCATCTATTGTCTTATTACTATTACCATAATTTTTAGAATTGTTAAATAATGAAAGGGGGTATCCTTATTTTACCTCATGTTAATTGGGAAAGCTTCCTATGTTTTTCCAAAGTTAACTCTTTGTAATAAATAAATAATATATATGTCCATATGAAACATATTTTAAATGACTTTCCTCTACTTAGGTATTTTTAAGTATCTACCATATATTAATATTGAACTTTATCAAAGGATTTTTAAAAATCTATTGCTATAATAGGAGTGTCTTGAACCTTTGTTTTTAATATAATTATTCTATGTTTACATCCCTAATTTGTCCAACTTAGTCATAATAACTTTAAATATACATATATATATATACATATATTATACAAAATATATATATATATTGCTTTTGTCTTTTTGCTAGGATTTTATTTGAAATTGTAAATTCCTTTTTTTTTTTATTTTTGGATCCTTAGCAGCAGTGCTAATGTCTGGGACATTAGCACTTAATAAATTAGCTTCTTGATTGACTGATCAATGATACCAATCTAGAATTTACTTTCTTTGCTTTATTTTTTGGGTTAAAATATTAGGATTATATTTTTCTGAAAAAAGGAGTATGGAAGGATTTTTTTATTTCTCATTTTTCATAAATAATATGTTTAGGGTTTTGGTCATTAAATATTTAATAGAATTTGTTTTTAAATCTATTTGGACTGGAAAATTTTTTACTTCCTGTACTGATTTCTTTATGTCTTATTCAATTTTATTTTCTAAGAATGCATTATGATCTCTACTTAACAATGTTTTGATTTGCATATTCATATAAATTATCTGTTTCCTTTAAGCCATCAGTATTCTAACAATTTTGTAGAGTATGTTCTGACAATTATTTTCATTATCTTCTTGTAATTTCATCTTGTTCTTTAAAAATATATGAATTTGTTTTCTTTTTTTAATTAGTTTAGGTAAAAATTTATTGATTTTGTTAGTCTTTTTAAAGATCTAGATTTTGGCTTTGGTACAGATTTTAGCTTTAGCTACAGTCTTTGTTTTCAATTTTGTCTATTTCTCCTTTAATTTTTAAAATTTTGTGATTTGAGTTTATTTATTTTTTTTTGCTTTCTAAAGTGTTCCACTTTAGTTCATTAATTCTTTTTCCTCTCCTTTATCTTGTTGGTGTATGTTTTAATTTTTTAATTTTTATTTTTTTTAAATAACTTTTTATTGACAGAACCCATGCCAGGGTAATTTTTTACAACATTATCCCTTGCACTCACTTCTGTTCCGATTTTTCCCCTTCCTCCCTCCACTCCCTCCCCTAGATGGCAAACAGTCTTTTACATGTTAAATAGGTTACAATATATCCTAGATACAATATATGTGTGTAGAACCGAACAGTTCTCTTGTTGCACAGGGAAAATTGGATTCAGAAGGTATAAATAACCCATGAAGAAAAACAAAAATGCAAGCAGTTTATATTCATTTCCCAGTGTTTTTCCTTTGGGCGTAACTGCTTCTGTCCATCCTTGATCAATTGAAACTGAATTAGCTCTCTTTATCGAAGAGATCCACTTCCATCAGAATACATCCTCATACAGTATTGTTGTTGAGGTATATAATGATCTCCTGATTCTGCTCATTTCACTTAGCATCAGTTCATGTAAGTCTCACCAATCCTCTCTGTATTCATCCTGCTGGTCATTTCTTACAGAACAATAATATTCCATAACATTCATATACCACAATTTATTCAACCCTTCTCCAATTGATGGGCATCCATTCATTTTCCAGCTTCTAGCCACTACAAACAGGGCTGCCACAAACATTTTGGCATATACATATCCCTTTCCCTTCTTTAAGCTCTTTTTGGGATATAAGTCCAGTAATATCACTGCTGGATCAAAGGGTATAGCTCCAAATTGCTCTCCAAAATGGCTGGATGTATTCACAACTCCACCAACAATGTATTAATGCCACATTTTCCCCTGTTTTCCCACATCCCCTCTTCATTATCTTTCCTTGTCATTCTAGCCAGTCTAACAGGTATGTAGTGGTATCTTAGGGTTGTCTTAATTTGCATTTCTCTGATTAATAATGATTTGGACCATATTTTCATATGTCTATAAATAGTTTTAATTTCTTCATCTGAGAATTGTCTATTCATATCCTTTGACCATTTATCAATTGGAGAATGGCTTGATTTCTTATAAATTAGAGTCAATTCTCTATATATTTTGGAAATGAGGCCTTTATCAGAACCTTTGATTGTAAAAATGTTTTCCCAGTTTATTGTTTCTCTTCTAATCTTGTCTGCATTTGTTTTGTTTGTACAAAAACTTTTCAATTTGATATAATCAAAATTTTCTATTTTGTGGTCAATAGTGATTTCTAGTTCTTCTTTGGTCATAAATTCCTTCCTCTTCCACAGGTCTGAGAGGTAAACTATCCTATGCTATTCCAATTTATTTATAATCTCATTCCTTATGCCTAAATCATGAACATTTTGACTTTATCTTGGTGTATGGTGTTAAGTATGGGTCAATGCTTAGTTTCTACCATACTAGTTTTCAATTTTTCCAGCAATTTTTGTCAAATAATGCATTCTTATCCCTAAAACTGGGGTCTTTGGGTTTGTCAAACACTAGATTAATAAAGTTATTGGCTGTTTTGTCCTTTGAACCTAACCTATTCCATTGATCAACTAGTCTATTTCTTAGCCAATACCAGATGGTTTTAGTAACTGCTATTTTATAATATGATTTTAGATTTGGTACAGCTAGGCCATCTTCACTTGATTTTTTTTCATTAATTCCCTTGAAATTCTTGACCTTTTGTTTTTCCATATGAACTTTGTTGTTATTTTTTCTAGGTCATCAAAATAGTTTTTTGGGAGTCTGATTGGTATAGCACTAAATAAATAGATTAATTTAGGTAGTATTGTCATCTTTATTATATTTGCTCGCCCAATCCAAGAGCATTTAATATTTTTCCAGTTGGTTAGATCAGACTTAATTTGTGTGGAAAGTGTTTCGTAGTTTTGCTCATAAAGTTTCTGATTTTCCCTTGGCAGATATTTTATAAAATCAGTAGTTACTTTAAATGGAATTTCTCTTTGTAATTCTAACTGTGGGGTTTTTTTAGTGATATATAAGAATGTTGATGACTTATGTGGGTTTATTTTGTATCCTGCAACTTTGCTAAAGGTGTGGATTGTTTCTAATAACTTTTTAGTAGAATCTCTGGGTTCTCTAAATGTACCATCATATCATCAGCAAAGAGTGAAAATTTGGTTTCCTCATTGCCTATTCTTATTCCTTTAATCTCTCTCTCTTATTGCCAAAGCTAGTATTTCTAATACAATATTAAATAGTAACAGTGATAGTGGGCAACCTTGTTTCACTCCTGATCTTTTTGGGAATGGTTGCAGTTTGTCCCCATTATTACTGCTGGTTTTAAATAGATGCTACTGATTATTTTAAGAAAAAGTCCATTTATTCCTATACTCTCAAGAGTTTTTAATAGGAATGGATGTTGGATTTTATCAAATGCTTTTTCTGCATCTATTGAGATGATCATATGGTTTTTGTTAATTTGATTATTAATATGGCCAATTATACTGATAGTTTTCCTAACATTGAACCAGCTCTGCATCCCTGGTATAAATCCTACTTGATCATGATATATTATCCTGGGGGTTGATTTTCTTTGTCTTTTTGCTAATATTTTATTTAAGATTTTAGCATCAATATTAATTAGGGAGATTGGTCTATAATTTTCTTTCTCTGTTTTCAACCTACCTGGTTTAGGTATCAGTACCATGTCTGTGTCCTAAAAGGAATTTGGTAGGACTTCTTCATTCTCTATTTTTTCAAATAGTTTATAAAGCATTGGGTCTAATTGTTTTTTGAATGTTTGGTAGAATTCACATGTAAATCCATCTGGTCCTGGGAATTTTTTTTTAGGGAGTTTATTAATACCTTGATCTATTTCTTTTTTCTGAAATGGGACTATTTAAGCAATTTACTTCCTCCTCTGATAATCTGGGAAGCCTATATTTCTGGAGGTAGCCATCCATTTCACTTAGGTTATCAAATTTATTGGCATAAAGTTGGGCAAAGTAACCCCTATTAACCCCTTATTATTTCTTTAATTTCCTCTTCATTGGTGGAAAGTTTTCCCTTTTCATTTTTAAGACTACTAATTTGATTTTCCTCTCTCCTTTTTCTAATCAGATTTACCAAAGGTTTATCAATTTTATTGTTTTTTTCATAAAACCAACTCTTAGTTTTATTTATTGTTTTTTTCATAAAACCAACTCTTAGTTTGATTTATTAGTTCAATAGTTTTTTACTTTCTATATTATTAATTTCTCCTTTTAATTTTAGAATTTCAAGTTTAGTAATTGATTGGGGGTTTTTAGTTTGGTCTTTTTCTAGCTTTTTAAGTTGCAGGCCCAATTCATTGATCTTCTCTTTCTCTATTTTATTCAAGTAAGCCTCTAAGGATATAAAATTTCCCCTTATTATCATTATTTGGCTGCATCCCATAAATTTTGGCATGATGTCTCGCCATTTTCATTATCTTGAGTGAAATTATTAATTGTGTCTATAATTTGCTGTTTCACCCAATCATTCTTTAATATGAGTTATTTAGTTTCCAATTGCTTTTTGGTCTATTTACACCTAACTTTTTGTTGAATGTAGTTTTTATTGCACTGTCATCTGAAAAGAAAGCATTTACTATTTCTGCCTTCCTGCATTTAATTTTGAGGTCTTTATGTCCTAATATATGGTCAATTTTTGTGTAGGTTCCATGAACTGCTGAGAAGAAAGTATACTCCTTTCTGTCTCCATTCAGTTTTCTCCAGAGATCTATCATACCTAATTTTTCTAATATTCTATTTACCTCTTTAATTTCTTTCTTATTTGTTTTGTGATTTGATTTATCTAAATCTGAGAGTGCAAGATTGAGATCTCCCACTATTATAGTTTTGCTGTCTATTTCTTCTCGCAACTCTCTTAACTTCTCCTTTAGGAAGTTAGATGCTATACCACTTGGTGCATATATGTTTAATACTGATATTGTTTCATTGTCTATTGAACCCTTTAACAAGATATAGTTTCCTTCCTTATCTCTTTTAATTAGATCAATTTTTGCTTTTGCTTGATCTGAGATAAGGATGGCTACCCCTGCTTTTTTGACTTCACCTGAAGCATGATAGATTCTGCTCCAGCCTTTTACCTTTACTTTGTATGTATCTCCCTGTTTTAAATGTGTTTCCTGTAAACAACATATTGTAAGGTTCTGACTTTTGATCCAGTCTGCTATCTGCCTCCTCTTTATGGGAGAGTTCATCCCATTCACATTTACGGTTAAAATTACTAATTCTGTATTTCCTGCCATTCTAATATCCCCAGATTATACTTTTCTTTTTCTTGCCCTCCTTCCTTTCTTCCCTAGTATTAAACTTATTGGTCCCACGTGCGTCACACAGATCTCCTTCTTTAGTATCTCTCCCTCCTCCCTTTAAATCCCTTCCCCTTTCTTGTACCCTTCCCTTATTACTTTTTTTCCCTTTCCCTTTTCCTATCCCACTTTTTAAGGAAGTGAGAGAAGAATCTCTGTAAAACAAATATGTTAATTATTTCCTCTTTGAGCCAACTCTGATGAGAGTAGGATTCACACAATGTTCCTCCCCCTCTCTAAGTTCCCTCAGATATGATAGGTTTCCTTTGCCTTATCGTCACATGTAGTTTCCCTCTTTTTATCTCCCCTTTTCCCTCTTTCTGACACTATCCCCTTTCCATTTCTACTTCCCTTTTTTGTTATATTGGTAAAATCAAATTATACATATGGTTTTTATGTATTTCCACAACAGAAATATAATTCTCAAGACTTCCTTTTACCTTTTTCTACTTCTCTTAAGTCCTGTTGTTGGAGATCAAATTTTTTGTTTAAGTCTGGTTTTTTCCTTAGAAACAAATGGAATTCCTCTATTTCATTAAATGTCCATCTTCTTCCATGGAAAAAAATACTCAGCTTAGCTGGGTAGTTTATTCTTGGCTGCATTCCAAGCTCTTTTGCCTTTCAGAATATCTGATTTCAGGCCCTTTGATCCTTTAATGTTGAGGCAGCCAGATCTTGTGTGACCCTTATTGTGGCATCTTGGTATTTGAACTGGTTTTTTTCCTGGCTGTTTGTAAAATTTTTTCTTTAGTCTGAAAATTCTGAAGTTTGGCCACAATATTCCCCAGAGTCTTTATTTTAGGGTCTTTTTCAGAAGGTGTTCGATGAATTCTTTCAACACCTATTTTACCTTCTGGTTCTATTACTTCTGGGCAGTTCTCTTTGATGATTTTCTGTAAAATAGTATCTAGGCTCTTTTTTTCATCATAATTTTCGGGTAGTACAATGATCCTCAGATTATCTCTCCTAGATCTATTTTCTAGGTCTGTTATTTTTCCAAGTAAATATTTGACATTTTTTTCCAATCTTTCATTTTTTTAGTTTTGTTTGACTGATTCTTGATGTCTCAATGAATCAGTCATTTCTATTTGTTCAGTTCTGATTTTTAGTGAGTTATTTTCTTCATTAGTTTTTTTTTTTTTTTTTTTTTAACTTCTTTTTGTATATGTCCAATTGAGTTGTTTTGCTCTATGGAATTTTTTTCCATTTCACTAATTTTTTTTTTTTTAGTGAGTTATTTTCTTTTTCCAATTCACAAATTTGGTTTCCCTGCACTTCTTGGGAGTTTTTTACCTTTTCCAATTCACATTTCAGGCAGTTTTTTTTCTACTTTATCAAATTTTTCTTTTAGTGAGTTATATGCCTTTTCTGTACTCTCTTGCATAGCTTCTCTTTCCTTTCCCCATTTTTCTTCTAGTTCTCTTTTAAGGTTTTTAATAGTCTCTTCTAGGAGAGCCTTTTGTATTGGGGACCAACAATTATCAGGAGACTGCTATTAGTTTCTTCAGGGTTGAAAAACTCTTCTCTTTCTGTATAGAAACTATCAATCTTTCTTTTGATTTTTTACTCACTTTGTTAAAGCCTGTAGGGCATGCCTTCAGAGCCAGGAGGTTACCAGCTTCCTCTGCAGAACAGTGAAAGGTATATGGAAGGATAGCTATCCTGCCATCCAGCTACAAAAAGCAGTGAGGTACTGGAGTGCTCTGGGAAAGAGTTCCCCACCCGGGAGTAACTCAGGCCTAGCTGGGAAAGTGCCCTGCAAAGAACCCCCGCTGTGTGAGATAACGAATGCCCTGGGGCTAGACGCTGAGCAATGAGAGTTTCATTACCCCAAGCCAAAGCCTGCCCTGGGGCTGTGGGTATTAGCAGTTGAGCAGTGAATGGATTTGCAGGGACTGGAAGTGTCTGCCCCAGAAGCACAGTCTGCTGGGGAAGTTCTATTGCCCCAGGCTGAGCTCTCCCCTGTGCCGATTAGAGGCTGCCCAGGCTGTGCCCCCCTGCCGTGCAGATTTGTAACTGCCCCCCGCAAAAACCCCAAACTGCAGGATGTGGCTGCAGGGCTGAGTTAAAGTCTGCCTGAATCACTTCCAGGTTTGAGTGGTTACAGCCAGATCTCGTTAGGTTCTGGCGTTTTTTTAGAGTACCCTCTGTTTTAGGCTTTAATTTCTCTGCCAATTTACTGCTTTGTAGTCAAGGCAGAGCAGTTAGCCTATAGCAGAGTCGTCTCTATAATTTCTCTAGCCACAAAGATCATCCCCGCCCCTGATCTGTTCAGGACGCTAGTCTCTGACTGCCTGTGCTAGTCTGTTCCTGGCCCCTCAGGACAAACCTTTCCTGGCAATCTTCCAGATTGACTTGGGCTGGTAAGTTGTAGTGATTCCAATCTTCATGAATTTAAGCAGTAAAGAGCTATTTTTGAGGCTGAATTAAATAGTTGGTTATGAGGGGAATGAGAGGAGCTTAGAGAGTCATGTGTGCCTTCTCCACCATCTTGGCTCCGCCCCAGTGTATGTTTTTAAAGATGTTTCTAACTGAAGCATGTTATGTATATCCTGAAAGTCTGATGTGTCCCCTCATCATCATTTCCTTTTACATAGTCATTATTTCTATGATTTGATTTCTGATCCACTTATTATTTGAGATGATCATTAAGCTTACATTTGTATCTCTATGTTTTAGTTGTGTTCCTTGTAATAATTACTTACTTTAGTAAGTTATGACCTGTAAGACGTGTGGAATATTTCTATTCTTACATTTGTTTACCATTTCTCTGTGTTCTAGCACATATTACTTTTTTGGTAAAAGTACTATATGGTGCTGAGAAATATGTGTATTACTTATTATTCTCATTCAAGAGATAATATATCTTTTATTTATAACTTCTCCATGATTTTGTTCAATTCCATAATTCCTTGTTATTGTTTGATTTATTTAGGTCTGAGAGAGGAACATTCAATTCTTCATCAATATTGTATAACTACATATATTTTTGTAATTTAATTAATTTTTCTTTGAGAATTTACATTCTATACCATTTGGTATGTTTACATTTAATATTGTCCTATTATGTATGTTATCTTTAATGTACTTTTCCTGCTTATTTCTATTGACATGATGATTTTAAAATTTTTGCTTTGTTTTGTGATATTCTTGCCTTGGCTATTATTTATTATTTGTTGGATGTAGGTTGAATCTTTTTCTAGTCTCTTATTTTAACTTTTTTTTTTAACAAAAAATTGATTTTATGTAGATGTGTTCCAGGTATCAGAAAAATAATTGTTTTATAGTCTTTTTCCTTCTGTCTCTCATTTGATTGGATTGTTTCATCCATTTATAGGCAAGGTTATAATTGTTAGGATCATATCTCTTCCTTTCTTTCTTCCTTTGTTTTGTTTTCTCTCTATTTCTTTTATATTAATTTTAGGTGATTCCTCCATTTAGTTGTTGCTTATTATTGTCCCTGTAATTAGTTTCATTTAAATTATTTTCAGCATATTCCTACAAGCTTTTTTTTTTTTTACCAGCTCTCATTCTCATTTAATTTCTGCATCCCTTGTTCCTTGAATCACTGATATTGTTCATTTCTCTTTACTTAATCATGTCATGATAAATTTATTAATTTATCTGTTTCTACATGTTTAATCCATTTTTTCCTCTGCCCACCTAAGTGTGTGGTCTAAATCCTTCTGGTGGATTAACCTCTTGATTTCAGTAATATTCTTTACAGCACCTTTTCCTTTCCTTTCCTTTCCTTCTAGTTCAGGGGACACACTAGAGACAAGGAAGGGAGCACTTTAATTTCAGAAGTGATCTTATTTGAACAACTGTAGAAGTAATTTCCCAAAAATAAAACTCTTGGGGGGAAATATTTTTAGAACTAATGGTAGAAAAAGGTAGAAACAAAGATACAATAAATTGTGAGTGAAACAGAGAGAAAAAGATGGGTATGGAGACAGAGGCAAAGAGAAAGACAGGCAGAAAAGATTAGAAGGCAGAATTAAAGACATTTCATAAATTTTAAAGTGTGATAAATATCAATTATTATTAATCTGTGGCTTATTACAGTCAGCACATCATCTATAAATAGAAACATCTGGATGACTTCAGTTCCCATAGGGAATCCATCTTCCAGTTGGACCTTATCCAAGATGTAGAATTGTAGAATCACAGAATTTGAAAGTTGGAAAAGACCAAACTTGCCATCTTTTTCCATCTATATATGTTTAATAATCTCTATTATGATATATTTGACAAGTAATCAGCTGATATAAACTCAGGATCCTTCATCATTTTGGCTGCCTTCTCCTGGATACTCTCCAGTGTATCAGACTCTTCAAAATTGAGCACAGTATTCCAACTGTGGTCTAATAAGTGTTGAGTTCAATGGGGCAATCACCTCCTTATTCTTGGAAGATATGTTTTGCCTAAGGAGGCCCAAAATTTCATTAGCTATTCTGGGTACCATTATGCTCTGTTGATTTGTCTTAGTTTTCTATCTGTTAAATCCTCTGATAATTTTCAGAAAAAAAAATACCAATCTCTAACCATACTTCTCCCATCTTTCACTTGTAAAGTAGATTGATTGAACCTAACATAATATTTTACATTTATTCTTTTGAATTTTAATTTATTAAATTCAGTCTAGTGTTTTAGCTATCAAGATCTTGTGGGATCCTGAATATTACATAACATATTTGCTATTATACTTAGCACTATACCATCCTCCAATTTGACAAGGATGTCATATATGCATCCATTTAAGTCAATGATAAAAAATATTAAACATCATAGAACTAAGTAGACGTACTTGGAACACTCCTCTGGAGACCTCTTTCTAAATTAACATTGAATTCCCAGTTACTCTTTAATCATTATTCTTTGATTGTGACTACTCAATTAACAATACTTGCTGAGTTCCAGTTTGGATGAAATACATTCATGTTAATAAAAGCAAAAAACCATCCTGTTCTAATACTGCAAGTATATTAAAGAGTGTTCAGAACTATTGATACTCAGTAACAGTGTTCATGGGTACACTAGTGGCTGCTACTATCATGATTATCACCTTTTGAATCTTTTTAGGAAATACAATGGAATAAAAAAGAAATAGAGATTTCCTCTTTCTTAAAGAAACACTTTGCCTCAGTGGTGACAGCTACCATTCTATTCAATAACAAATCAATCTTCTAATGCTATCTTCTCTGCACTCCAAACAAAATTCTACTGAGTTTGTGCCTCACATCCAGCTCTGAAGATTCCATAAGGTTCAAAGGAAGTAATGCAACTTCATCTATAGTGTCAATTTACTATTTTTTTTTAATTGAGTGATATCAGAGGTCTTGGGAGGAGGTGAGGGAATCATTTCCATTATTTGCTTTCCACCCTTAAATAAATGACTTAATTATGATTTCCCTAAACTCAGAAGAACCCCCAATAAATCCTGACAAATCTTCTATAAAGAGCAAAAAATGCAATTCTTAATGCATCCTTCCTTCCTCTCTCTCCCTTTCTTTCCTTCTTCCTTCCTTTTATTCCTTCTTCCATCTTCTTGCCTTCCTTATATCCTTCTACCTACACTCCCTTCCTTCTTCCCTCCCACCTTTCCTCTTTTTCTTGCTCCCTGCCTTCTTTCCTTTCTCTTTCCTTTTTTCTTCATCTTTCTCCCTTCTTCCCTCCCTTCCTTTCTCCCTCCTTTTTTGTTTTTTCCCTTTCTTCCTTCTCCCTCCCTCTCTGCTCTCTCTCTCTGCCCTATTCCAATCAGAACGCTTAGCCTCCCTAGCAATAGAAAGCACAGAGATGTTCTATCATGCCCTAACAATTCTTATAGCTTTCTAATGGATCCCCTGTCCTTGAATTCCCCATGTATTTCTAGTTCTCATTTCTTCTTTTTTCTCTAAGTTTCTTGTTTTTAAACATTCTCCTTTCTTCATTTGACTGTCAATAGGTCTTTCCCTAACTTTGTTTCTTGTGAAGAGTGTCCACATCCAAATTTTCCTTTTTTAACTGCACAAACTCTTCCCCTTTCTATGAATGCTATTTTCTTCAGTTCTCTTTTATTATCCAATTCAAAACAATAAATAAAGTAGACCAAGTCCACATCTCCTTTTTAAGTATCCAAAGTTAATTGCCCGCATCCAACTCTAATTTGTAATTCTCATCCCCAGTTCTCATGCCAAGCACACAGATTCCACTGCTACCTCTCCATGCATAGCCTAAAATAATAACTTGCACTTATGTAAGATTTTATTGTTTATATGGTTATTCATATTATTTCTTTGAAGTTTCAGAATAACATTATGAGGATATTTAGTTGTAAGTATTATTAGCCTCATTTTGCAATAAGGAAACTATGACTCAGTGGTTGAATAATTTACCATTGAATATACAATTAATGAGTATCAGAGACAGAATTTGAATCTAGGCTTTTTTTTTTTTAACTTAACATCATCATGATTTCTATCCATGCTATTTCTCATCACTTTATTAAAGTGATATCACTCAGTTTTTTTTTTGAAAAGCAATGCTGATAGACGCAAATACTAACCCAAATTCTTATTGTCATATAAGAAAGATAGTTGAGTCCCCCTAATGAATCCCAGTCTTCAGTGGTTTAAAATGAAATTGAAAAGAAATAATTTCCACTGTAGAATTAAGTTAGGTTCCACAAAAATCAAAGTTTCCATTGGTAATATATAACTAGATAATTTTTTTCTGTTAATATATAACTAGATAATCATTATGCATGTATGATAATTTGGGTGTGTGGGAGGGGAAGAAGATATGAGGAATAGGGAGTGGTAGAATAGGAATGATTGAAAATGTATGTCTCCTCCTTAGCTGCTTTGACTGTTCTCTGCCTAGAGATCACATGCCTTCATTTTTTAAGAGAAAAAAAAAAGTTTCCTCATCCATAAAATGAGGGTATTGAACTAGATAATCCCTAAGGTTCCTTCCTACTTTAAATTTGTGATCCCCACCCTATGATCATTGAAACTGCATGAGAACTGAGGTAAGCAGGATTTATCCTAATTATCTGAGTTAAAATTTTCCTATGAACTTGATTCAGGAAAAATTGCTCATGTCTAAAATACTCACTGTGATTGTAAAGAGACACATGTGCCTCTCCTCTTCCCCCTGAGGGGGCGGGGGAAGTATATTTGAAAAACTCTTTTTACAAAGAAATTCTTTCTCCCTTGGCCAGAGATAGATTCACCAACAATTTAAAAGAAAGACTGCCACCTATTGGATCACCAATACCTAAGTGAGTATTCTAAATACAGTAAATTTATGATTATAAAAGCACTTGTCTCTCTCTGCCCATCATACAGTACTTTGCAGCCTAGCTTTCTTCCCTTGTTCATCACATCAGAAGCATTTCCTGAAAAATGCTTGTTGAATGCAACCTCTGCTGTCATGATCAGATTTGTCTCAGAACTGTTTTCTTCTGTATTCACTATGTATGAAAAAAAATAAACTATTATTTAAAATATTCACTGAAATTCTATCTTCCATAAATGTGGATAATTGAGAGTTGACCATAACTGCTAAATATTTTTAATAGTTTGTAAGCTTTTTACCAACCCATCCTCCCTTTAGGAGTTGGAAAGCCATTATGTTTGCTGAAATAAGCATTCTTAAAAATTGGATTGTTACAAGTTATTGCTCCCCTTAGACAAGTGGACAAATGACTATTTGCAAGACTATTTCTTTACTATCCAGATAAGCTTGACTTTGTGAAACTTAGCTAAACCACAGTAGGAATTCTTCAAAAAATTTAGCAGCATAACATTTCCTTTTTAAATCAGACAAGTATAATATTTAATATGCCAAATTTACTATAAAGTTTGATCACTAGAGATAGAGTTAACCAGCTTTTAAACATCTTCTCAGGGAGTCATGTTTATTTATTATTTATCTATTTATTTTCAAGGTTGCCTTTTAATTTATCTTTGTATAATATATGTTGGTGTATAGTGATTAGATTTGCTTTTGCCTTTTGCTATTTGCAAATGACTTTGTGAAATCCTTGTAAAGGAAGGCATGCCAGTGGCCCTTTTCCTATTTTGTCTCCACACTGTCTCAATAAAAATAAGATATATAATAGAATCTTAATTTTATGATCAGCAAAAATGTAAATGATATCCAAACCCTGGAGTTGTTAAAAAGCCACCTTAAGAAAATCATTAAGACCTTCATAGAACTTCTCCAATAAAATATGTTACTTTTCTGTTTCTGTCCTGGTTTGAGGTCTTTAATGCAACATCATATTTTAAATGATGAGTCAAATTGTCTAATTCTCAGTAATTTTCTCTAGCTGATTAATGGCAGATGTTCCACAAGATAATTTTACTTAGTACATAGTTTTTCTGACCAAGGAACTTCTAAATGTGACTGGCAGCCTAAAGCCACAGCTCAAATTCTGAATCATTCATTAGGCAAGACAGTAAACAAACTGAATAAGTCAGCATGTTAACATTTTATTTTTAATATTTTCATATATTGTAATTGCCCCAAAGGATCCATGTATGTTAATATTAATTTTCCTCCTTGTTAGCATCAGGCATGCTCATTTATTGTAGAGCTAGGTTTCTTTTCCCAAATCTTTTCACTATGCCATTCATCATTACGACAGCATCATCAAGTCTGGGGGCATTGATCACACCATCTCCCCTGAGGCAAGTGGTAATACAGCTCATTAATCTGACTAGTAGGACACACTGAAGAGTAATGTGTCTTCCTTGTTCCTCCTGCAGGTCGGCCAACACTCCTGGTTGAGAAGTAACTTGCACAGGGGTAAGAGAAATGCTTCAAGAAGTCATTCAGAACAATCTGAAATGCTACAATCTTGAAATTGAAGACTGGAATTTTATCCATCTCAGAAATCACCAAACATCATTCTGAATCTCCTGGTAAGAGATGGGGCTACCAATTTCAACAGTCTTCAAGGAGGAGAAGCGATTATCATTCAAGGGATACATCTCTAGGGCAGGAAGTGCTAGAATCATAAGTTAAATTTCAGTCATATCACAAGAGAAAAAACATCTTTAGATGCACAATATTGGAATCTCTGTTATAACTATAGAGGTAGCATGGTGTAAGGAACAGAGTGAGAAAGATACACTCAAATCCCAATTTGGCTGCTTACCTGGGCAAGTAATTATACCGTCGTGTACCTCAGGAAACTCCTTAGGAATCTAATAAGTCATAGATGGACTGTCAATTTTTTTTGGTGTAGTGTGTATATTTGTGCCTCTGTGTATGTGGTATAGTGCAGTATACATACATGTAGGATGCCCCCAACGTTTTGATACATTTTAAAGCTTAAAATTTCATTAAGATTTTTTGGAAACATTATGTGTATATATACGTGTGTGTATATATAATTCATATATATGCACATATGTTTATATATGTATAAGTGTGTATAAAGACTTCATCAAGATCAATGTGTATTTGTGTTGACAAAACCTGTTTTTTCATTAGTTTTTATATTTCTTTCATGTTCTTTATAAGGTCCCTTTGGTCTCCTAGCATTCTATATAGGAAAAAGAGTACTAGAATAGGATTCAGAATAACAGGGTTCTGATCCTTCCTCAACTGCTCATGAGAAAAATCTCTTTACCTCGCTGGGCCTTGAGTTCCTAATTTGTAAAATGAAAAGAATAAACCTCTTATTAAAAGAGGTAAACCTAATTTACCTCAAGTTCTTTACAAACTTTAATCTTCTATGTAACTTATTATATCATTAAGAAGCAGTGAGGCAATAAGGGATGGTCAGCCAGATGTAAAAGGAGGAAGATCTATGTCAAAATTGTGCCCCTGTGATAGATTGACTATATGACTATAGTCAATAATAGGAGATTTTAATTCTCAGTGTCCCAAGTTCTCCAAGAAACTTAGAGGCAAATTACTAAGGCTGATGATAGGAGTTTACATTCACATATATATATGGAATTCTATTTTTATAAGTAAAAAGAGATAGATTCATCTAGACATTCACCTAGACATCTCTATTGGTGTGTTTTATTGGGAGGGGGAGGGACGGAGGGACGAGAGAGAAAGAGAGAAAGAGAGAGAGAGAGAGAGAGAGAGAGAGAGAGAGAGAGAGAAAGCGGAAGGGAGAGAGAAAAGAGGGAGGAAGAGAGGGAGGAAAAGAGATGGGAGGGAGGGAGGGAGAGAGGGAAGAAAGAAGAGAGGGAGGGAGGGAAAGAGGAAGGGAGAGTGGGAAGGAGAGGGGGTGGGAGGAAAGAGAGAGGGAGGAAGAGAGAAAGATAAGGAGAGAGAGAAAGGGAGAAAGAGAGAGGGAAGGAGAGAGAAAAAGGGAGAGAGAAAGGGAGGGAGAGGGAGAGAGAAGAAGGGAGAGAGAGAGACCAGCTAGGTGGTAGAGTAGATATAGTCTGGAGTCAGGAAGACCTGACTTCAAATTGAACCCCACACAGTTACTAAATATGTAACCCCAGGCAAGTTATTTAACCTCTATCTCAATTTTCTGAAACAGGAAATAATAATAGCACATATCTCCCAGGATTTCTGTGAAGATCAAATGAGATAATAAAAGTGCTTAGCACCATGCCTGGCACATAGTAAATGTTGTAAAAATGTTAGCTATTATCATTAATAACAAGCCATAGTAGATAGATGGATACATAGATAAAATCTCTAAGTTCTATCAACTCACATATAATTTTCTTCAAAAGATAAAATTAGAATAGAGCGTAGGGACTGTTTTTTTTTTTTAATCCCAAGATATGGTGTACTGCCTGCATATAGTAGACATTTAATAAATGTGTGTTGATTTGAGTATTTGAATTAAGCCAACACAAAAGATCAATGACTCTAGAGTGACAAGGGAACTCTTTGTGATTGAATGGTCCTTGGTTTGAAGAGGAAAAGATAGACTGATGATGATGATAACTACAACAGCAGTGATGATAGACCTACTATTTACTTCTGTAGGTTAAAGAATTTTTAAAAGAGAAAAGAGAGTTTTCTTTGTTTTTCAATCCTGTTCTAATCTCACAAAATCCTAGCCATAAATCCACGCCACTAATTAGTATGATCTGTATCTGCCTATATATACCACAAGATAATATAAGAGCAACTCTATTATTCCCCTGCCTCCGTATCTCCACCCTATCCTCAGATTCAAGAGTCCCTTACCTTACCAAGTTATGGATGATCCAACTTAGTTATTGTTTTTATCTGAACTTTTTTTTTTTCATTTTAAAGTAGAAAGTTCTGGATAAAAGGCCAATCTCAAAATACAGAGATTTAGCTGTGTGATCCCAGGCAAATAATTGAACCTATCTGCTCTTGGAAATTCTGTTCAAGAGAAAATGTCAACCTGCATTGGGGAGGGAGGGATTTCTTCAACTGGGTGTTACCTATATAAGTTCAGCCACTACATTGCATTCTACCCTATAACTATTTCAAAACCTTAATTATATGCAGATACATTCCCAAATAGTAGATGCTCAAGTAAATAATTCTCAAATGACTGAATCCCCTTCTTGTGAAGATAAGGAAACAAGTCCAGAGAATTCATGGAACCATGTAAGGAGGCATTATGGAACAATGGGAAAAAATGGCTTTGGAGTCAGCAGACCTGTACTATTTACCACCTTAGCAACTTTGGGGAAATCATTTAACTGAGCCTCATTTCTTCATCTATAAAACTAAGTACCTGCACAAGATGCTTTCAGAGCTTCCTACTAACCCTAAAACTATGATCCTATGATTAGTTTGATATGAATTAATTGAAGAACAGTTGGGGAAAAGCTCTGTTGTAAAGTTTTAATGACCTTCTTTCTAGATGAGGATATTCCAAATTTTTCCACCTAGATATCAAGCTAATATTTTTCCATTGTATATGAATGAATGAACTAAAAAGCATTTATTATACCAAATAGTGATGATGCAAATAAACAAGTGAAACAATACTTAACCTGCTTTAAAAATTGAGACAGTAATAAGAATGGTCATTTTATCAATAGGGCATCCAACTGGTAATATTGACAAAACCAATGGTAGTTCTGATTCAATTAAAGACAGCTAACTAGTGTCCCAGCGGACAGATTACTGAATTTGGAATCAAAGACAACTGAATTTAAATGCTATTTCAGATGCTTGCTTGGATAACACTTAGTGGAGATGACACTTAACATCTGTCTACCTCAGTTTTCTTGTCTGTAAAATGGGAATGATAATTATAAAGCCTACCTCCTAGTGTTATGAAAATGAACCAAACTAACATTTATAAATCACTTTACAAAGAAAGTCCAAAGTGGCATTACATTACTGAGCCTAGAGAAAGAGGTAGGGTGTAGAGGGGAGAAATTATTAAGATGACCACTTAGGAGGAGGACTAGTTTAGATGTGCACCATTGTCTATGAGATTAGTTAGATAATAGTATGCTAAACAAGTCACTAATGATGATGATTCAGCCCCAGGACAGAAATAAATTAACATTCTCAGAAACTGGATCATGGATTTTGATTGTAGTTACATATGTTTATTACATATCAATTGATTCCTGCCCCTCCTCCAATAACATCTTGAGTTAAATAAAAAGTTATTTTAAAGATGGGCAAATCAGGTCTTATTATTTAAGAAAAAAAACCAACTAGATGCTCTTTAAAAAAAAAAAATCTATCAGCCTATAAACATTTTACCAACCTGAAATTTTTTCATTGCTTTCATTTTCATAGGTACTATTTTCATAATATGACTAGATTTAGATATTTACAGTCTGAAAATGACTACATCAGTGTCTAACTAGAATAAAATCTTGCCTACTGCCTAATTTCTTATCCACATTCCTATTTTTTCAGACTTTATAATGTATAGTTACAATGCTTCTGATAACATTATGCATTTGCTGTTTTGTTTTGTTTTGTTTTTCTAAGATTACTACAATAAATAGCAGGTGAAATTTTTTATGCTTATAGTTGCCAATGGAAAAATAGAAAACTATATATTTCCAGTGGTTAAAGTTTTTTAATTGTACAAACACAGAATCATATTAATGATATTTTATAAGATTTGGACCCTTAACCAGGTTAGTTATTAATTACCAGAAAATGCCTGACCTGAGGGTCATTGTTATTATTAAAAATTGTTTGAAATTCATAAAGAAAATATTACATAATCATTGTTTTATGTGTTGAAATGTGAAAAGTCAAATGGTACTTTGCCAACAAATGCAGGTCTGTTTGCTGTGTTTGTCTTCCTTTAGTGGTTTAAAGAGTGGTAAAGTAACCAATTGGAAAGCAAGATTTAATTCCCAACATTCCATTAGGTTTATAATGCACCATAAACCTCAGCTCTACCACTTTTCACTAGCCCTGCAAATTAGCCTGTCTACAACCAAGTTGGAAACCAGACCCAGAAATCAAGTATAAAAGGGAGAAGTTAAAATAAATTGCAGGTCTCTATTCAATCCGTAGTTTCTACAGTCCTGACTCTGGAAATCTCATGAGGAAAGAATGAGAAGAGACTTAGTGATGATCAGCTTAGTGCTTTGGGAGCAGGAAATTAATTTACATTTTCAGGAAACTGACAATGAAGAACTGCTCTCAAATCTCTTTCTTGCCTAGAGACCATGATTTTTCTCTTTGGTATTTTGCCAATATCCAAAGTTCACTTTTTAAAGTTCCTCATATTTAGGTTTTCTTGGATATTGACCCATCTGGAATGATTTGGGAAGGATATGTATTGTGAATGAATCGGGGAAGAGAGTTGATGAAAGCTGCACCTAGTTTATAGTGTTTGGAAGCATTTGATTTATGTACAAAAGAATATTTGATTGTTGGAAACAACTTAAATTTTAAAGTAAATTTGGTGTGGATTATATGTCTAGGTTGGAATGCTATAAGAGAAATTATGAAAGGAAGCTTGGACAGTAGAATTAAAATGGATATGTTTCTGATATCTACATATAAAAATATGACTGAGGTTTTAATGTTTCATAATACTTTCTACATGCTTAATAAGTGTTAGCTTGTCAATCACTTTTCCAGAAATATTTTAAAAATACATTGGTTTCTTATTCATTGTTTGCTTGTTTTTGAAGGGAGATACTCTGATCTTACAATTTCATCAGTGAAAGTTATCTCCCTCTGTAGAAACTGCCTCTACCAATGTAAGATAGCAACTTATCTGTAATATATATCTGGAGTATTGAAAAGTTAAGTGATTTGTCCACCTGCCTATGGTTCCACATCACCTCTGTGTTAGAAACATGTTTCGAATCCAGCCTTTCTTGAATATCCACCAGATCAAGCTCATCATGCTTTATCAATTCTACAATTCTACAAACAGCCAACATGCCATCTTTTGTTTTGTTTTGTTTTTAAGGAAAATTCCTTCCGCCTCATAGATCTCAATACTGCTTTGGAGTCTACTGCTTGAATTCATAGTCTCTGAGGGAATTAAAGCTAACACATTAGTTCCTAATTAAATCCAAATGGGATGTGAAATATAACCAAATAACTTCACAGTGTTTCTTGGGATTCTTATCTCAGGTGGCTGAAGAAGTAAAAAGTTGTACAAATTAACATTTTTCTCCCTTCTGTTCTCAAGACCCCTTTATTGACTATAGGGGATGTTTTTGTCTTTCTACCAATTCCCTCCTTTAAAAATATTTTCAACTTGATGATTTAATAAGCAATAGAAAAGTAAAGTCAGTGCTATTGCCATCTTTTTTTTCTACAATTAGTATTTCTAATCACATTAGACATGTTTTCAGTATCTAGAGAGGATGCCTGACCCCTACAGCTATCGTGAACCATTAACTTTAATTAAAATTTACAAGTCTAATGTTGTTACATCTGTTAAAAGCATTAACTTCCATGTTAATTACCAAAATGTTAATGTTGCATTAAAATATGAATGTTCCCTTTTGACAGTTCATCTGTAGTTTAATTATTTATTTTGTTGAGGAATATGTCCTAAAATTGAAGAGGCAGTTGAATATGGAATCAAATTAGAAAAATGACTTAGTAGCAAAACTTCTAAGGAGTAAACTTTATAGCTCAGATAAAGAGAGCAGACACATTCATATTCTTTGTTCTGTATCTAAAAGAAATATGTGGTTCTTGTCTGATGTCTGAAATATTATTTACCCTAGCAGTTCCTTTAAAAAAAAAAAAAACTGCTAGTTTATTGTGATAGCTCTGATCTGCAAGCTCTAGACCTCAACTCCCCAGACCTTACAATGCCACACATTCCACTGCCCAAATAAATCATTTCAAACATAAAACTTCTAGAAAGAGGTTATCTTTTATGGTTTTGTTTAAAGTTTTTGCTTATTCCTAAAGTAGATATATTTCTATGCTAGCTTTTGTGGTGAAAAAAAATTTAAATGATTAAAATGGTACAAAGATACAGCGCCTAGTGCATGAATGGAATGTGTGAATGCATGAATGAGTGAATGAATGAATGGATAAAGCCTTTATTAGCACTTACTATGTGTAAAGCACTAGGGATACAGGGAGAAAAATAAAATAGTCCTTGTTCTAAAGGAAATGATATTCTAATGGGAGAGACAGCACAGGGGAGAGTTTAGCTGCAAGTCAGTTTGAAAGATTCCCATGGTCCTTAGGGTACACTGGCAAAGCAGATGGTAATGGCTCTTCTCCCGTATTATTTCCATTTATAAAATCCTATCCGAGTCTCAAGTTGAACTATTAGTCAGTGCCAAGGACTTTGGTGACAAGGACATTTATTTCTTAGTTTTCCAATAGATGTGGTTGATTAGAATAGATGTAGCAGTTACCAGGCTTCCCAAGATGATGGCTGTGGGGAGTGAGCTAGAAGCATTATTATTCCATAGGCTCTTGGGTTCAGAATCCTGAACTGTCTCCATCAAAGTCCGTGGGAGGAAAATAATCAAAGTGGTTGTGGTGGTTGGACTTGCTTGAGATTCCTTTTGGATGCTCTCTTTTCTCACCTCATACCCTGTGGCAGGCCGTTGGTTGGCATTTGGTGGGAATGGCCGGCCTCTTCTCTGCTGAAGCTGCTTCTCCAAATAATGGCTGTGAGGCCTGAACTAGAAGCAGGATAAATGGTTCAAGGGTTGCTGACACTACTAGGGCTTCCTAGTCTCCTTGCCTACCCCTAACAGTTGTCAGCACTTGTTGCTATTGGTGATGGATGAATGGATGGATGGATAAGGTAGGTCTTCTCTCCAAGAAATAAGCAGCTAAAAGCTCCTTGTTGAACTGAATACAATGATCAATATACTAATAATATTATTAATTTAATCTACGTTACAAGGAATCATTCTTTAAATAATAATGTTGACTATATATTTTGTGTACTAAACTTCAAACAAAGATACTTTCACATATACAACTCCACAAAGATAAGATCAATAGAAAAATGTTTCATCCTTTCAATTCTTAAATATTTGGGGGTAAGCCCATATTGATTTCTATTGGTCATCAATAAATATATTATACTTACCTTTTTTCCCCCTCCTTAATTATCCTAAACTCTAGAGACTCTATTGATCCTGTTTTACATTATTTTTTGAAAACAGCGTTGTTTATTCTTTCGTTTCCATATTCCCAGCATTTAGGACAGAACCCAGCACACAATGAGGGATAATTAAATGCCTAATGATTGAACAATTGATTATTTTTATGTGGCTTGTCAAATGCACATACTATGCTATTTTCTGCCCTTAGAATTCCAGGCCTCAAAAAGCTGGAATTACAGAATCTTGGAGTTGGAAAGAGAATTCATTGGCCATCCATTGCAACCTGATCAAGAATCTTACTGATTCCATAGCTAACACTTTATGCACTGTACCATCTATCTACCCTTGGTTTTCTGTACATCAAGAATATATTTACCTCTTTTCAACTTCTAACTTTTGTTCATGGTTCTGTTCTGACGCCAAACAGAACAATTGTAATCTTTTCCTATGACAGTTCTTTAGCAAGATACTTTGCAAAAAATGTTGGATTTGGAATTACTAGGTAAGAATGTCAGTTTTTACCTCTGTGACTGAGAGCAAGTCGCTGCAAATGAAAGGTCAACCTAGATGATCTCTATGCTCACTTTCTGCTCTGAATCTGTGATCTTATGATCCTACTTGAAGATACCTATCATGCTCCACTTCCCAAGCTTTATCTTCTCTAGCTGAAACATCCCCCATTTCTTCAACTAATCCTTTGATGATGTGATCCTAAGAACCCTTCCTCTACCTGGTGGCTCTCCTCTTGACACTTGCCAACTTATTAGATTTCACTTGTGTATTTACATAGTGCTATGCTTGAGTAGGCTTACTATTTATATTTATTGGGATTTTCTAGGCTAAAAAATTAAAATATATTATTTAGAGAAAAATATTTCTTTAGAGAATATAATATTTTCTACACAGTTGTACTAACTAAATTATGTGAAAATATCAAATATTCTGAAACATTAAAGGGATTGAATTCTCCTCGATCTTGAATTAATGTAGAATAAGTAAATAGATCTTGTGGGTCAAATATAAACTTAAAAGCTGCCTCCAATCTAGAGTGGGGATTTCAGGGCTCTTTCTTGAACTCCAAGTCAAAGACACATGGATGAAACTCATGACTACATAAGCTTGAAATAAGAAGTCTTTTAGGGCTAAAGAGAGACTGAGTTGAGGCAGAGTTAGTTTTAGGAAAAATCATGAAGTAGTAAGTCATTTATTGCTATCTTCCACTTCCTTTCTTCTCTCTAACATGCTTCTATGTCTCTAAATGCCAGTTGGACCTACCCTTTTCCTACACCTTGAGAATGCCCTCCTAGGAAAAATATATTACCTCTAGATTTCTCCTGTACTCTCTTATCAAAACATCCTTCTCCTTGTATCCCATCATCCCTTTATTAATTTTAAAAACTAAATGGGAAGGAAAATTTGCAATATCAAAGGTTTTTTGTAGAGCTACATATAAGGTTATCTTTGCTGTCTATATTTGGGCCAACCCTGGCCTAAGCTCAAGCTGGTCAAATTCTGCCTTATACAAGAGTTTTGCCGGTTACAACATCTAAGAGTCATGTGTCCAATAATATTAATCATATAATTTGAAAGATTATAGGATCATAGGATTGTAGATTTAGAACTAGAAATGCCTAAAAGGATTGTAAAGTCCAGTACTATTATTTTACAACAAGGAAACTAAAAGAAGTAACTTGCTTAGGATCACAAAATTTTTCCTTGTCTAAAGGTTTTGAACTCAAGTCAACAGTCAGCAAACATTTATTAACCATTCACTGTGTACAGGTCTTCTTGACTCCAAATTCAGTGACCTATGAGAAGTGGTTAAAATAATAAACTATCCCTTTTTTCCAGCTACTACTTCATACTTTGTTCCTCATAGTCCTTCAAGATTAAAATTTGTCTGCCTTGTTAGCAAAAAGGCATTTCCTTCCCATTCAGGACCTTTAGAAACGTGACTAGTACTTCATTATGATGATGATAATAAAAACAATAATCAGAATGTTGTTCAATTCTTCATGATTCCTTTGGACTTTTCTTGGCAAAGATACTGGAGTGATTTGCTTTCTCCAGTTTCCAAATGAGGAAACTGAGACAAAGAGAGTTAAGTCAGGTCATACAGCTAATAAGTGTCTGAAGTCACTTCCCTGACTCCAGGCCAGCACTTTATTGTACCATCTCACTGCTTAATAATAATAATAATAAATATCACTTCTATAGTGCTTACTATAAGTGAGATACTGTGTGAAGTGTTTTATAATTATCATCTCATTTGATGCTCACAGCAACTCTGGGAAGTTCATGTTATTATCATCCCAATTTTACAGATAACCTAGGCAAACAGAGATTGAATGACTTGCCTTAGCATCAGATACCTGGTAAATATCCAAGGTCAGATTTTTTTCAGGTCTCCTTCTCTCCACATCCAGCACTTTACCCACTGTGCCACCTCAGAATATTCAGTAAAAAAAAAATTTCAAATACAGCAGAAAGAGAGGTTCTCAGGGTTAACAACAGCTGGGCAGTTAAGTATGGAGTATTTTCATTTTCTAGTTTGCCAGGCAAAAAACAAAATATTATTACTATCTCAATTCTTTTTTAAAAAGTAATTTATGTTGATGGAATAGTATAAAAATCATTTTTGTCACTTTTTAGAAAATATATGATTTATTTAGAAGCCTATTTATAGAACTCATTTTCATTTGTGCGTGAATCCTGTCAGGTATTGCCAAGGACAAAATCAGTCAGAATATTAGTGCTAGGTCACCTAGAGGGAACAGGATAAAATTCCATGAGTTGGTTCAGTTCTATTCATCAGTTTTCCTTTTCTTTAATATTTAAATATCAATGTTTCACTATTATGGTTTACTTTGATCATTTCATTGAAAAATTGGGCCATGTTGGACATATTTATTGGAGTAGAATCCAAGAGATAGTAATCTATTTATATGACTTAAAAAAATGAGTAAACAGCATTAATTTTGTTCACTGTGGAAGTTTATCATTGGTTCTCTGGAATTATCACTCAGAAAAATGTCTTTACCTAGTTAGACTGTGATATTTATTTCTGCAAAATGGAGGTGCATTAGTATATAGGCAGACTGATAGGTAGCAAGTATTGATGTAATGGATAGAGAGGTCTGGAGCTTTTGGAATTAGAAAGACTTGAGTGCTTGAGAAGCACTTATTAGCTATAAGACTATAGTCATTTAGCCTCAATTTCTTCAATTTTAAGTTGCAGTGGTTAATAATATCACCTACTTCATAAAGCTTATGCCAGTATCAAAGGATATACAAACTTTGCAAAATGCCATATAATTATTACTACTACTTCTACTATGATTCTGTTCATATAAGAAGGTTACTTCTTTTCAAATATACTAACATTTTTTATTTATATATATTTACACAATAGCAGGAATGTGATTTTAAATATCTAAAGAGAATTTTTTCTTGAAGTTCTATGGAAATGAATATATTTTAGCTGTAGAAAAAATACTTTGACCTCATTGATATGTAAAGTTTAGTTCCTATTCCGTATTATCTTCATGGTTACAATGATTCTGAATCAGTGTTGGGGAATCTACAATGGATAAGCTTTCCTCAGTCCTTCTGAAAGATAAGGTACCATCAAAATGTGAAAAAGGAAGACTCACAGGATTCTAGATTGGAAGCTTGAAGAGACCTTAGAGGGCCTTCTCTCTAATACCTTCATTTTATTGATGGGGCACATAAGGTCAGAGGAAAGGGAATAATTTGCTCAATATCACAAGCCTTTATTCAAAACTGTTGATATGAGCCAGAATTCAAACCCAGGACTTCTGGCTCCAGAGTCAATATTATTTCTATTTCACTATCACTATTCACATGACAATGGTAGGAATAAAGTTAGGGATTGAAACTGCTTTCACTGGAATGGAGAACTTCCAGGCAAGGAAAATTTCTGTGCTAATGAAGATTGGCAATTTCTTTGGAATTTATTAATTATTGTAATAGTCTCAGATAGTTTCCTAGAACACCAAAACTGATTTGGCCAGAGTCACATAGACATTATATGTCAGGTTTTCCTTGCTCCCAAATGGCCTACTCGCTACCCATTACATGAGGCTGCCTCACATGGCCTATGCAAGGAATCTTATAAAACACCTTTGGGTTCTCCTTGAGTCACTAAAGAGTAGAGCAAGCCCTCTGGTAATTAAATATTCCAAAGTAACTGAAGGGATCATTAAAGAAACAACTATACCAATCCCAACATATTTTCATATATCATGAAAATCTTCTGGCCATTGGGTATATGAAGATGGAAAGAGCTTATATGATCAAATGTTTTATTTTTGTTGGGGGAAAAGAGAAGACTACCCCAACGTGCATATTTTTACAAGATTTATGGTCAGTGAATTGAATCAACCAATCACTTTCTTTTTGTGGTCCCTTTCCCTCAGCAGAAGTACTAAAAGTGCCTTGATAATGGATCTCTTTTCTGCTGGATCACTTTCTACCCATTTGAGTTTTTTATTTGCACTTGTTTCACACAAGAAATATTTCCATCTAAAGAAAAATAATTTGCAAGAATGGAATAAGAGTGGAGCAAGTTCCTGAGAAAATGTTTTCTAATAGCATGCCAGAAGGCAAGCTACCCCCCCTGGGCTTTGTTAGGTTGTGTAGATTTAATTGCCCGGAGCAGTTCTTCTAAAGTAAGGTTTCCTTAAAATTTGGGCTCTCCAAGGATATCTTTTGGAAACAAGCACCTTCCAAAATAATCTTGTTCTATAATTTATTTTCATCTTGAAGCTCTGCAGAATGCAAAGATTTATTATTTTAAATTAAACTATTGATCTAAGATGTTGATATCAAATATCCAATTCCTTAAAGTCACCCAAGGTAAGATAATTTTTTGCACATTTTTCTACAAGTACTCTGGCTGGCTATTTTTTTTTAACTTTTTTTTTTTTTCCCAGAGCCTTTCAGCTCTTAAAACTGCCTGGGAACCATACTTTAAAATTATTTTTATGTAGGAAAAAAATGGAAACACATTTGAACTTTATGTGTGTGTGAGGAGGTGCACCTACCATTTACCCTTTTAATGTCTGAAAGACAGAGGATTGGAATAATTCTACTTGTTTTTTCCTCTGCACACTGAGAAGAGAAGGGTGAAAAAAACCCTTTATATTCTAGCTTCTCAAATTTTCTTTACATCTTTAAAATGACAGCAATGAAGACATAGTTTGATATGACTTTGTCAGTGCTTCCCCTTTTCCCCTCCTCTGTAACTTCTCTTCTTTTCCTTTAAATCCCTTTGCTTTAAACTTTTTAGGAGACTCCTTGACCTGCTTCTCTCATCAAGCTTTTTTTTTGGGGGGGGGGTGCTGTCAGAATAAATTACAACTCTTGGCAAACAGTTATGCCTCTTATCCACTCAGGAACTAGAATATTGCCTTGTAAAACAGTGCAGCCCTCCTATTACTACTTAATTAAAAGGCCAAAGTAAGGACACTATTTTATGGCCACTTTCAACGTATATTCACAGCGTTTTCATCATGGAAAATGGCAAAAGGCAAACTGTATGGTTCTGTCATGTGTCACCCATTTTCAAGTTTTTCTTGGATCTAGTAGATTGACTGTTTACATGGCCTCACACAGAGAGCGTGCAGCCCTGACATATTCTTGGGAACCCCTATAGGCCAGGAGGGCCACAACCTTGTGGTCCCTAAATCTCAACTTAGAAAAGAAAATATTAAAGACACTGCCTGTCCACCTCGATCTTCCCCTGCCTCAGCAGCAGGAGGCAGGAGGAGTTTATTGTAGTTTTTACTCACACACTTCCCTCCTCCTAACCCCCACACACATTAAAGTGTGGGAACCCTGGTTCTCACCCCTGCCGTCTAGCCAGCTCCACTCGGGAATTTGGAGGAAAGAATCTCTGCTGCTTGGAAATGTTGTTGGGAGTCTAGTATGTTAGAGCTGAAAGGCTCTTTAGAAATCAATAGTTCAACCATCTTCCACACTCCCAGATTACTAAATTTGTCCTTAGTACCTCCATACAAGGAATTACCCCTGCATCTATTTACTGGAAATCTGGTTCAGTGCATGACTCACTAGATTACTCCATGACTCACTAGATTACTCCTCGACTTTCCCCCCACTTTTATAGATTATCTTTCCTCATTAAAATATAAGCTCCATGAGCAATTTGGAATTATGCTCAAAAAGTTATCAAACTGTGCATACCCTTTGATATAGCCGTGTTACTACTGGGCTTATAACCCAAGGAGATATTAAAGAAGGGAAAGGGACCTGTATGTGCCAAAATGTTTGTGGCAGCCCTGTTTGTAGTGGCCAGAAACTGGAAACTGAGTAGATGCCCATAAATTGGAGAATGGCTGAGTAAATTGTGGTATATGAATATTATGGAATATTATTGTTCTGTAAGAAATGACCAACAGGAGGATTTCAGAGAGGCTTGGAGAGACTTACATGAACTGATGCTGAATGAACTGAGCAGACCAGGAGATCATTATATACTTCAACAACAATACTATATAATGATCAATTCTGATGAAAATGGATTTTTTCGACAATGAGAAGATCCAATAGTTCCAATTGATCAATGATGGACAGAATCAGCTACACCCAGAGAAGGAACACTGGGAAATGAATGTGGACTACTTGCATTTTTGTTTTTCTTCCCAGGTTAGTTTTACCTTCTGAATCCAATTTTTCTTGTACAACAAGAGAACTGTACAGATCTGCACACATATATTGTATCTAGGATATACAACATTGTATATTGTATCTAGGATATAAAACATGTTTAACATGTATAGGACTGCTTGCCATCTAGAGGAGGAGGTGGAGGAAGGGAGGGGAAAAGTTAGAACAGAAGTGAGTGCAAGGGACAATGTTGCAAAAATTACCCATGCATATATTCTGTCAATAAAAAGCTATAATAAAAAAAAAAATAAAATATAAGCTCCATGAGGGAAGCTTCTTTTTGTTTGCATTTGTATTTCCAGTGCTTTGTATCTTGCCTGACATGCAGTAAGGTCGTCATAAATGTTCTGTCACAGTCCACTAAAACACCAAGATTTTTTTCCATTTCAACTACAGGCATAAGCATGTAAAGTCAGTTTTAAAAAAAGCTCAAATATAATTTTAAATTTCTCCCTAACTGAAACTAAATTTCATGTTCTTAGAGTCAGCCCTGCATTCTAGCCCATCAGTATCTTCTGACTTTATCATCTAATTTGACTTTATCATTTCAACTGCAGGCATGTACATATAAAGTCAATTAAAAAAAAACACTCAAACATACATTTTTAAATCTCTTCCTAACTGAAACTAAATTTCATGTTCTTAGACTCAGCCCTGCATTCCATCCCGTCAGTATCTTCTGACTTTATCATCTAATCTGACTTTATCATTTCAACTGCAGGTATGAACATGTAAAGTCAATTTAAAAAATTGAAAAAAAAAAAAACCCTCAAACATACAATTTTAAATCTCTCCCTAAATTTTGTGTTCTTAGATTCAGCCTTGCCTTCTAGTCCATCAGTATCTTCTGATTTTATCATCTAATGTATTAGCTATTCCTTTCCCCTTTGGGTCACCTGAAAATTTGATAATTGTCATCTATGCTTTATGTAAATCATTCAAAATGTTCAGCAGTATAAGGCCAACAGAGATTCCTTTGGTCTCTTTGGAGACCTCCATCCAAGTTGACATCAACTATTGATTTTTATGATTTGTGGTCAACTATTCAATCAATTCTGGATATATTTAACTGCATTCCTGTTGGAATCCTTACTAACTGCTAACTAATTAGAGTTGATCTAATCTTACAAGAAGATGTTTTGGGCAGAACCTGAAACAAGGTACTAAGTAGAACTAATTAATACAAGGCTTGTGTTCACACCTTTACTCATTGGAGTTCAATGAGTTCACACCTCCCTTGAAGCTCTTTGGGCCAGAGAGCACTATGGGAGAAAACCCACAATCCCTCTCTTGAAAGAGCATAAATAGAGCTTCAATGGGCCAGTCAAAGAAGTTCTTCAGAGTGAAGAAGCTACAAGTCGAGATTTCACCGGAATGACATGAAGTGTGGAGCTGGCTGGAGGCTGAAGAAGGACCAGACCTTTGGATCTGGAGACATTTGGAGAGAGCTCTTGGAACCAAGCAGAGAGATAGGCCTCTAAGCTAACCGGGCTATATTGGAGATAATAAAAGATCTGAACTTTTATCACCTGGCTGCGTTTTGAGAAGAAAAAGCTCACCACACATTCCCACCTACTTTTTCATAGGAATATTATGAGAGACTGTCACTTGTTAGCTAAAATCTAAGTAAACTATATCTACTAGTAGTTGTGGTTGTAAAAACATTTACTAGAGGACCACTGGAGGGAGCCTATTCAGCTTTCAAGTTACTGGGTCCATCTAATATTTGACCATCTGTATCCAAACATAAACTAGCCATCCTACTTTTATTCATAGATAATATAGTCTCTTTCCTACCAATCTCAATGTTAAACTAATTTTATACCCTTTCCTCCAATATTCTTCTTCCTTATTCTTGAGATGTGACAACCAGAAAGTGTCACAGATTCCAATTTTGGTAACCTCTGAAAGCTATAAAAATTGAAAATAATAAAATTCTAGAATTTTTGTGTTTGGAACTTTAGAAGTTATGTAGTTCAATCTGTATCTGAAAGAGAATATGTGTTACAATATCCCTAACAAGCCTTTCTATTTGAATATTTTCACTTCTGAGGTTGTCCATTCTACTTTTGAAAATGTCTCCCAGAAAGCCAAGATCATTATTTTGATTTCTGGTCTTGAAGTCAAATAGTGAAGTTTTATCCTTCTTTCATGTGACACCTCTTCAAATGCTTGAGGAGGGTGACTATGTCCCCACTATGAATTTTCTTCTCCATGTTAATCATGATCAGATTCTTTAATTAATTCTCTTGTGTGATAAGTTTGTGTTCCTTACCACCTTCATTACATCTTTTTGACATCGTCTGACTTGTCAATGTTCTTTCTAACTATGGAGCTCAAAATTGAATGAAGTCTGATCTGGAAAGAACAGTAAGCCTGGAATTTTGGGTCAAGTTATTTGACCAGTTCTGAATTTATCTAATTTGTAGGAAACTGATAATGAGAGAAGGTAGGTGACTTGTTCAGAGTTACACAGCTAAACTACTTCCAATCATACCACCCAATATCTCCCAGCTAGATGGCTTGATGGATAGACCACTGGGCTTGGAGGCAGGAACTTCAGATACTTACCAGCTGTGTTATACTAGCAAGACATTTAAAATGTGTTTACTTGCATTTCTGATAGTACCTATCCAAGTTGTTGTGAAGATCAAATGAAATATTTGAAAAGTGCTTAACACATGACTGGTACATTGTAGATATTTAATAACTGTCTCCTTTCTTCTTTATCTTCTACCTCCTTCCCTTCCATCTTTCCTTCCTTTTGTTTCTTTCCTCCCTCCCTCTCTCCCTTCCTTCCATCTTCCTTTCCTTTTCTCCCTCTTTCCCTTTCTTTCTTTCTTTCTCCCTCCCCCCTCCCTTCTTTCCTCCTCTCTCCTTCCCTCTTTACTTTTCCTCATACTTCTTTCTCCTTCCTCCCCTTTGTCCCAGCTATCCACTACCTAGTGATTTGAATACCTTGGTTTATGGAGCTAGAAAAAATTCTTACCTTTTTAGAGTATTTATTTGATTTACTGATTTAGTTTAGACACACTCAATTATAAGATTTCTGTTTATAGTTGTTTTTTTTTTTTCATAACTGCTTCCCTGACACATTCAACATGCTAAACCATCTCTACTTCCTGGCACTGCTAAACATAAGGGAAAGACTTAAAGTTCATTGCAGAGTTAATTATAGTTGAGACAATTTGGAAAATGTGGTTAACAGTGTAGTGTGTCTGCTCACTTTTCTTTTCACATGACAGAGGTGCCAGTAAATCAGAATGAAAGGGACATATTATCATGACCAACAAATTACATTAGTTGAACTTCAGGAAAACAATATAGTATAGTGGCAAATATACAGAAATTGGAGTCAGAGGGGCTACCTTCAAGTCCTGGCTTTGCTTGCTACATACTGACTGTATGACCTCAGGTAAGTCACATTAACTCTGCCAACATCAATTTCCTCATCAGTTTATAAAGTTCACCTTCTTAGCCTTTTATATATCATAAAATTCCTATGAAATCTATGGATTCTTCAGAATAATGTTTTTAAATGAATAAAATAAAATGCTTAAGATTACAAAGGAAACGAATTATATTGTAATATTGTTCTCAAAACTTTTTTTTTTTAAGCCCACATATCTTAGATTACAGCCCTTTGGGAAAGAATTTTTGTTCTGGACAGAAATTCAATCAGAGATTATGTTTCAGGTACATTCAATAAAAATAGCAACACAGAATAAAGGTTAAATTTCAACTACTCATTCCATCTCCCATTTCCATACCTTTGTATTGATTTCTCCATTGTCTGCCATCCCACCTCATTTCTACCTTTTAGCCTAACTTTGCTCAAAATGCTCCCTTCCATGTGAAGATTTCCATGATCTCTACTGCTGCTAGGATCATTCCCCACCTCCACCTCCACCACACAAGTTTTGCCATTGTATTTTTTGTACATGCCTATTTGTATCTGAGTTACTTCCTCTAATAGAATCTAAGTTGTTTGAGGGAAGAAATGTTTTCATTTTGTCTTTGTATCGTCAATGGTTTTCTGAGTGTGGGACAACACAGTAAATAATTAATAAATGTTTATTAATTAACCAATAGTTTGATTGTCCTAATTCTTTAATTCTTGCTCCTGAATTTATTGGCCCTTCAATAAGGAGACATTACGAGAAATGAGGGAAGCCTTAGCACCAACATAGTTCCTATGTTTTCTTTGATGGAGTCCCTAAAATGGTTTGGGGGAATATAAATTAACAATAAGCAGTTTTGAAAGAGTTAAAATGAATGTTCTAATTCCAAGTCAGATAACTGAATGGAGTTAAGGACTATGAATGAGAATATGGAGAAAAGAAGTCATATAATAGATTTCATCTTAGCCTGAGGCTTTCTTTTGGCTTTTCTTAGTTGCCTGACTGATTATTGTGATTCTTATCTCTAAATTATATGCAAAAAGGTGTTAAACTCATTCTTATCTGCCAGAAATTTAACTGCCAAATCCCAATAAATGGTGACAAAGAACAGCAGATGGTCATGAAGAGGAAAAGACCAGCAGGTGGTAGTAGAGAGCAGTTCAGTGACCATGAAACCAGTGGAGATACCCACCAGAGAACATGGCCATTATGATGAGAAGAGTAATGTGATGACATCAAAAAAGTGACATTAGCATCTCTGAAGTGTCAGAAGTGTGGGATAAACCATTCACACATGTGTTCCCATGTCTGTGTTCTAGACATGTATGTTTCTTGGGACCACTGCCTTGTCTCCTGCTCCATTTGTAGTATAGTAATGTGGGATAGTAGGGCTAAGCTGTTTAATTACACTTCTTTTGCTTTTAACTAACATGTCCTCTAGTGGTCTGGTAATAGAAATATATTACCAGAAGTTTATGAGTTATGAAAAATATGTCTGGAAACAGGCAGATTTAGAGGGATTCACATAAAAATGAGGGAGGCTCTAAATGTTATACACCAAATGGACATCATATTTATTCTATCTCCATTAGAGGCCCTTTTATTAAAGAGCAAGTGAAATAATGTCCATAAAGTACTAAAGCATTATAAGTATTAAAAATTATTAACATGTCAGTGATTATTATTGTTTCCATGAACACTGAACAAGGTAGAAATACTAAGATTTGTTGACTGATTGAGTATGCAGTGTAAAGGAGAAAAAAGAGGCAATAAAAATTATAATATTTCCAAGTTAGGTGATAGGAGAGATTTTAATGCTAACTTTATGTGCATGTGCTTTAGAATTAAACCAATTCCATTAATATGCATAACATATAGTTTTTTTATTATAGCTTTTTATTGACAAAACATATGAATGTGTAATTTTTCAACATTGACCCTTGCAAAAACTTTTGTTCCAACTTTTTCCCTCCTTCCACTCCCCTAGATGATAGGTAATCCCATACATGTTAAATATTTTAAAGTATATCATATCATATAGTTTTATGAATCTGAGAAATGGAATACTGGATAAGTCTTATGATCCATCTAGTCCAATGTTGGTCCAATGATTCCTAACCTAAACAGGCATATGCCACAAATATCCTCAATGTCTTGTAATTAATGTTATGCATAGATTATTTGGGGAAAGATTTATCTAAACTCTTTTGGACTATCAGGATTTTTCAGTCCTGAGCCTCTTTTAATGTAATGGCTTATATTTAGTGTAATCTATGATCTGCTGTGTAACTTTTTGTCTTGTATTCCTTTTTAAAAGATTTTTGTGCTTTTTAGGATATTCCCCTTCTTATATCACAGAATCCTAAATGTTATTTAGGGCAGCCAGGTGATGCAGTGGATAGAGCACAGGATTGGGTGTCAGGAAGATCTGACTTCAAATTTTACTTCAGAAACTTACTAGCTACAGGACCCTGGGCAAGTTATTTAACTCTGTTTGCCTTAGTTTCCTCATCTGAATGATCTAGAGAATGAAATGGCAAACTACTTCAGTATCTTTGCCAAGAAAATTGCAAATGAGATGTCCAAAGAATCAGACATGACTGAACATATGTAATGTACTTTGATTCTTTAATATTTAAGTTTACTTCAAGGAAGCAAAGTCATAAGTAATAACTATTTCTTTAGAGATTTTTAGTTAAATTCCTATAGTAGCATTGTTAGAAATTTGGGACCACTTAGCAAAATGTTCAGAATGGATTCCTTTACTTTTTTTAAGTGAAAAATAAAAGGATTCTTCCAAAAATAGGTCAAAAAGGAAGGTTTTGCTTTGGTGAATAATGAATGTAGAACTAAGGATTTTGTTGGGCTTTTGAAGATTTCTATCATAGCATATTCCTTGTATAACAGAACCTTGATTTGGTAAATGATATAATTTCCATTTGTTGGATTATTTGGGGAACAATGTATAGCCATGTCTTCTTGATTATGAAGGCAATTTTATAGTTTATTACTATTTGATAATAAGCTTTGTTTTTTCTTAGATTCAACCATTAAACAAACATTAAGCACATGAATAAGGCACATACAAGGCATTGTGTTAGGTGCTGGGTATACAAAGGAAGATGTAAGAATTGTTTTGTATAGGAGGTGGCATCTGAACTATTTTTGGAGAGAAACTAGAGATTTTCCTTGGAAAGAGGAGGGAAGGATATAATTCTAGATATTGGGGGCCGCTTCAGCAACTTAGTATTAAACAGTAATGAGAATCTCAATCACCCAGACCTGTGATCTAAACACACCAAATTCACTGTCGCTTAGCCAATCAAGCATTAATTTATGCTATATAGAACTGTCATTGAGCTTCTTTTAGATTCATCTCAATATTTAAATAGTTTTGTGTAGTAAAAGCCCATGATCTTTGGTGTCCCTTATCCCACTGATGAATTAGCCATAATTATAACTATGAAATAAGTAATTGGTCTATATGCCTATAATCTTAAATAATTTAAGACAAGCAACTAAAAATATAGACAGGCCCAATAAACATTGGTCAACTGATTTAATGAAAAATTACACATACATTTTACTTTAGAAGAGCCTCTGAGAAAGTTTCTGAGCATGTTTTGCTTTAGGAAACACCTTGGTAAATGTGATCCTCAAAACCCCAGAGTTGATCAGTACATTTGAAACTATTAAGTTCAACCCAGATGTGAACAAAAATGCCACTCAAAACATACCTGACAAATGGTCATCCATCTATCCTTTCCTTGAAGATCTCCAAGTCTTGCTGGGAAGGTTACTACTAATTCATAATGTTTTTCATTGTTTAGTTATATCTTTACTATGCCTCTCTTTTTTTAAATTTACCTTTAAACAAACTTCAATATTGAACAGTTTGCTTAACTTTTCTTGAATCTACTTTAGAAAATCTCTGCTAGTAAACAAAGGATCAATTAATAACAGAACAAGTTTCTAAATTATATTTATAATGGAATGTAAACTCCTTGAGGACAGGGACTATATTTTATTTTTGATTGTATTCCCAAGTACCTGTCAGAGTTCATAGCACATAAAAGGCATCTAATAAATGCTTGTTAAATTAATGGATGAATTAAAGTTATGGATTTTATTTCCTATATAATCTTAGTATCATAGTTATAGGAATCAACTTATATATAATGTATGTACACATATATGCTGGTCCAGGAAGAAGAAATGAGAAAATCTCTAAGCTTACAGACACTATAGAAACCTGATGTCTTTACATTTATTTTTTTTAACTTACAAAATAAAATAATATTTTTATTTTCCTGTTATAAGTAAACATTTTTGCAATTATTTTTAAAACTTTGATTTCCATATTCTCTCTTTGCCTCCCTATGCCCCCCCAACATACACACACATACACATTGAAAAGGCAATGTGTGAAATTATGCAAAAGATTTCCATAAAAGTCAAATCATGAACACTTTCAAAGAAAAAAAATGGAATTGAGAGATGCTAAAATTAGAAAGCCACAAATAACAATACAAAAAAATTCAATTAAATTTTAATAGATAAGGAAAGACTTATTACTGAGGCAGATAGAATAATGAATACAATGTTGAAGTAGGAATCAGGAAGACTTGGTTTTAAATTCTGCTTTTGACATTTATAAACTACTTGAAAATGGCCAAATCTCTTAATTTCTGGACTTAACCACTTTGTGTCTTTGTTTCTTCATATATAAAAGTAGAAGGTTGAATGAAGTCCCTTCCAGCTCTAAAACTTTAGTTCAGTGATGTGGGAATTTATTCCTGGCAAAAGGAAAACAGTACTAGAAGAATAATGAAAATGTTTTGCAAAGGTAATAATAACAAACTCTTCATTCTCAAAGCATTTTAACTACCACATCTAGACTTTAATATCACCATTTGGGATGTGTTTATAAAAAAAATAAAATGGCAGTGAAGAGAAAATTCATTCTATACTTTAAATTACAAATGTATCTCTTCCTTGGTTCCATCTGTAATTTAGAAGTATTCTGTCTCTCTTTTCACTGATAGGTTCACAGATATTTTTAGATATTCAGAGTATTGGACATTTTCACTCTAGATATGTGGACTGTTTGGTATTACTATTGATAAAATAGATATGATCTCACTTCAAAAAAAATTTGCGTGGATTTATGATTTCATTCTCATGGGGGACTTCTAAGTAAGAGAACTATCAATGTAGACCAGCACAAGCTTTCCAATTTCAAGCCTTCATATTGCCTGGAGGACTGAATGTAATACAGCCTGATTCAGTGTCAGAGGCCAGATTTGAATACATTTTTTCTTGACTTTAAGGCCAGTTCCCTAAATACTATAAGATACTGCCTCTCTTACCTGATGCTAATTATAATGTTATGCCTCCTACTAGATAAATAAATGTGTTATGATTGTCAGATGTTGTAAGAATAATGTCCTAGTGATATGATGAATGATTAAAATTATTGCTTTCTAAATTGCCTTCAAAGGACGCCTAGTTCTGTAAAATGTCTAATAAAACAAACTTTGGCAGAAGACAACTGGTTTTAGTTTTTATTATGGTTGTAATAATAACGATGATGAGAATAAATAATAATGTTGTTATAATGATCGTTTAAACAAATAAACTAGATGTGATAATTTCAACCTGAGTAATTTAAGAGAAAGCCTTTTAGACCTTCCACATTATAACTATAATAATTCTCTTTTGATTTTTCCTAACAAAACAAATCATCATAAATTAACACAAGCTAATATGATTTTACTTAGAAGTAGAGATAATGTAATCTTCTGGCATTCAATAAATTCTGGAGTATATATTACGTCTGCCCATCAGTACCTTTAGATGTTTATTTTTCCACCCAGATGATATAATTTGTACGGTCAGAAGAGGGTAGGGATTTATTCTCAATAGCTCAAAGATAAAAGACTTAGATAGTGCCAACATAATGCCACTTACTGTGCTGATTAGGCATTCCTCTAGGGTGACTAGTCATTTGGATTTAGTGCCAGAAAGCATGTGCTTTGTTTTCCTGACATTTAGCAGGAATCTGACATTAATCAATCATTTTTTCCCCTAAGTCTGAAAACTCATTCCAAAAGACTTCCACAACTGCATTGAAACTCTGAACTGCTGAAAATCATGGTGCCACCAGCATGCAGTGATATGAATGTTAAATACTAGTGATGCATGTGGTGATGAATTATTAAATACAGTCAGGGATGCCAAGGCCAAGAATTATAATAATAGCTACATATATTAAGGCTTCCCATTTAGTATGGGAACTGAAAATATATACATTCATATATGTATATGCACCCAATGTAAAATGGAAAGAGAGAGAGTAGATACGTGCAAGTAGGATGATTCCAGGAGCTGTGGAGGAAAATTCTGAACTCTACATTTTAGGCACAAGCCTGCCAGAAACAATTTTTATTAAATGTATTTTATTAAATTGAGATTATTCTAAATTTTTTTCTTGGGGGTGGGGAGGGAATGTGCAAAGATGGACAGTTGCCCCATGCCTATTTAAATCTTCCTCTCTAGCTGTCTCTTTCTGTTTCTGTTTCTGTATCTCTATTTATATCTCTGTTACCTGTCTATATCTCTGTCTCTCTCTGTTTCCCTGCTGCTGCATCCCTTTTCTCTCACTCTCTTTTTCTCTTTCTGCATTTTGGAGTTATAATTGATAATATTTTCAATCAATAGAATTTCTCAGTTAAGATTGAGCAAAGGTTCGGAGTTCAAGTAACAATTCAATTAGTTTCATCAAATCAAATGATAGTTACTTAGTTTTTGGATCATTCCAGAAAACCATTTTCCTAAAACCATTTATACCCTCTATGACCATTTCCTTCAAGAATTTTCAGGTCAAAGATAAACCCAAGAGATACTTCCATCAACTAAAATCATCAAAGACATCCTTCTCTTTATCTGAGGATTACCCTGATCATTTCAGAGAGAAGTCTTTTAGCTTCCTAAAGTGATCAATAGAAAAGAGTACCAGGGAGGTAGAAATTGTTTGAGTCTTTGATAAGAATAATAAAAGCACATTGTTTCAGAATTAATGTACTGATAAAGTTTCATTCAAATTAGTTCGATTGCTTTATTGAGGAAAATGAAGGGGAGGAAGATGGTTATTCTTTCTGTTAGTAGTGTTTTATTAGACGAATCAGCATGGTTCAGCTATTTTCAAGGACTCAAAAATCTGTCTCAAATTACCTTGTAGACAAATCTGAGAAATTTGACAAACTCCTTTCTCTTCTTTCTATCACTTGCCCTACTAGAGTTTGAACTACTTCTAAGTATTAAAAATCCCTGGTTAAATTTCTACACTAGTTGTTAATGTTCTCTTTGTCTTTATCATAAGTCATTTACTTATCCATGCTCATGTGATTGTCCCTCAATATAATGTAAACTCCTTGAAGACAAATGCTATTTTTGATTTTATCATCATTTTTGCTAAGCACATAGCAGTCATTTTGTAACTAACTGTTGAACTGAATCATAGATTTGAACCTGGAAGGGACCTTATTGGTCTTGTTGATAGTCCTGATTCTCCAGGACTGCAGACCATATATGGTATTCCAGTATTGTCCATAGAGTTTTTGACAAAGATACTGGAGTAGTTTGCCATTTCCTTCTCCAATGGATTAAGGAAAGCAGATGTGACTTGCTAGTCAGATTCTGAAGCCAGATTTGATCTCAGGAAAATGAGGCTTCCTGACTTTAAGGAATTCTTACCTACTTTGCCACCTAGTTGCCTCTGAAACAATAGCCTACAATTAAAAATAATAATAATTATTAGTTTGAGCTAGTATTTTGGTGATTTACAAACATGATAAAAACAGTTTAATTCAAAATAAAGTATTAAATTTTATTGAGTGCCCATCCAATCAGAATCCTTTTATGTTTTCTTCTGATAAGAACTCCAATGTTTAATATATCAAAGGCTAGAACCTACAACCCAGTGCCATCATTCTGACCTCTCCCCCACTGGAGCAATAATTTGTGAAGTAATTGATTGTTCTGTCAATAAATATAGTATACTTAAATGTAAACACACTTGTTGCTTGTTATTATTAGTCCTTCATTGTCAAAGAGGACCAATGACAATACATGGTGATATCTTAACTCAACTTGAATTGGATTTAAGTGAGACAGCTTTGCACAAAGTTATCAGCTTCACTTTCTCATCCAGAGTCATCAAAGTCTAATGGCAAGGCAAATCCTGCCAAGCTCCAAGTACTCCACAGTACCAGTTTCAGCAACCTTCATCTCTGTTGAAACAAATTGTCCTCAACATGCATTCTGTCAGGTAAAAGTCTTCCTATGCTTGGGGCAGACATTCCCTTAACTCAGTGACAGATCTGAGGCCTGTTAGTTACCCTCAACTTAGTTTATTGCATCTACCATGGTGGTTTATCCAAGTATGGTTAGTAGTCATGTGGAGCCCCAGGTGACACTTGAATGCCAAGTGGAAAGCATAGGTAGATGAACAACTCTGAAAAGGACTCAGTAATACCTCACTCCAGAAGTGTTAGTCTTCCATGAAAACCAAAATAATCCAAGTAGATTTAAATACTCAAGTATTTGCTGAGCACCCTAAAGTATTCTAAGAATTTTACCTGGACTTTGAAACTTATTAAATTGCAACAGTTCCCAAGTATAAATGGGCTCTGAAATTACTATTTTGCGTGGGGGTAAAGAGGTTTAAAGAAGTCAGTATATGCATTATAAACAGTCATAATCTAAATGAAGTGCAGTGTAAATTTAGAATTTGAAGGAAACTTAAAAACCATCTAATTCAGCTCCCTCATTTTATAGAAAAAGGAAATTATTTTCTTTAAGTTCCAACCAAGAAAATAATTTCCTTTTCCAATAATTCTTAATTCTAGTACCTCTTTAAATTATTTTTTCGTTTGTACATTTTCTTTTTGTTTGTTTGTAAATTCCTTAAGGGTAAGGTCTGTTTTTTGCCTCTTTGCTTGGCCCACAGTAGATGTTTCCACAGTAAGTGTTTAATAAATGTTTGGGAGAGAGAGAGAGAGAGTTCTAGATTGCTTTCCAAAAGAGATGGACCAATGCTGCATAAATTTATTTTCCCAAGGCCCTTCCAAAATTGGTCATTTTCTTTTTTTTTGTCAGCTTTGCCAATATTATGAGTATGAAGTGGAATCTCAGAATTCTTTGTTATTTCTTTAATTATTAGTGATTTTGAACTTTACCCCACATAGCTATTGATAGCTCAGATTTCTTCCTCTGAAAACTACCTATTCTTATTCTTTGACCATTTTTCAACTGGGCAATGGTTCTTTTTTCCATAAATTTGAATCTATTCCCTATGTATCTTGAAAATGACTTCTTTATCAAAGAAATTTATGCAAAGATTTTTAAAAATAGTCTCTGATTTCTTCTAATTTTAGCTATGCTAAATTTTGTTTTGGGAGGTGTTTTGTTGTTGTTGTTGTTGTTGTTGTTTTGTTTTTCAAAACAATTAGAGTTAATTAAATCAATTGCCCAAGATCACACAGCTAGTAAGTATCAAGTCTCTACAGCTAGATTTGAACTCAAGTTTTCCTGATTCCAGAACGGTTGCTCTATCCACTGTGATGCATTTGTTTTGTTTGTGCAAAACCTTTTAAATTTTAAATAATCAAAATTGTCTTTTGTGATCTTTTCTATCATTCACTTGAAAATCAAGCATCTACTAAGTGCTGACTGGATATAAAATATTGTGATAAGGGAGACAGAAGATTTGGACGAGGCCAAATAACTAATGTACAATATTATATGATTTGTTCATGAGAGAGTTGTAAAAGAGAGAGCAACGGAAGATCCAAGAGAGAAGGTAATTTACCAAAAGGTGGGATAAAAGAGGCTTCATAAGGAGATAAGCTCAGGGATTGGTCTAACTCAGTTCAATCTACTGGTAGTTTAAGTTCAACACTGGGACAAAATAAGAAATTTATAGGTAATCCAAAACCTAACAAAAAGCGATTAGTTCTAGGAAGAAAAGGATGTGCAACAGGAATAGACAGTGAGGACAACTGGTGACTTACCAGTCCAAGTTGTGAGGTAATATTTGTATAACTAATTGTTATACAAATATTACCTCCCTTCCTCCTCACATCCTCAGGGCTGTTTTGTACTTAAACAACAAGGAAGTAATGTCAACAGACTGAGTCCTTAGTCCCCTTAACCAACCAAATCTGGAAAAGTATCACCATATCTTTTAAGGAAAAACTAGACTAACATGCAAAGGGGAGTAAAAGAAGTTTTAAGATAGGACTCCTGAACAAGGTAGTGTTTGAATTGGTCTTCTAAGTGATGTGACAGAGAAAGATTGGGACATTTCAAGAATAGGAAACTGAGGAAAGACAAATTAATGAAGATATAGAGCAGGTTGATGACAAAGAGGAATCAAATTTGGCTAGAGTATGGAGTACATGAAAGGAAGTTTTATGTTTTGAAAGGAGTGACATCAGGTTGTGAAAGACCTTGAATATTAGGAGAAAAGATTATACATTATATTTACATAATTTATTTTACATCTATTTATATACATATATAAATAAATTTATAATGTATATTTATACATTATATTTTCGTAATAGACAATGGGGAGATGTAGAATAATAATAATAGCATTTATATTATATTTACTTTGTGCTAAATACTGTGCTAATTGTTGTACAAATATTACCTCATTTGATCCTCATATCAATCTTGGGAAGTAGGCACTATTATCATCCCCATTTCCCATTTGAGGAAATCAGATAAGCAGCTGTTAATTAGCTTGCCTGAGGACATAGAGCTAGTAAGAATCTGAGGCCATATTTGAACTAAAGTTTTAACTCCAGAACCACTATTTAGTACACTCTGCCACCTAACTTTCTAAATATATTTGGGGAGACGAATGTACTATGACCAGATCATTATTTTATTATTGTTATTATTCCCTAATCAGAAAAGAAGAGATAGAGACAAGGTGAGTTCAAATTCAATCTCAGAAACTTCCTACCTGTATTACTTTGGAAGAGTTCCTTAATAGAAATGGCAAATCATTTTGGCTTCTATGCCAAGAAAACTTTCTATAATACCTTTGCATTATGTTAGACCTCAAAATGATCAAATAACTATAAGAATAAATCAAATAGCAAGATGAGGGATGACCAGAAAGTGAGTGCAATCAACCTCTTCCAATATGACTATATTATGCATCATTTAGCATATTGTGAATTTTTGCTTTTTCACAGAAATTCTGAAGACATATTTATCATTAAACCTTCACAACAATTAAGAAACATCCTATCACAGAAGAATCTGCTTATCCAAAGACCTCAGACCATTCTTACCCTTTATCTATAGAGCTGGATTTACAATTTGCAGTTTGCAGTTTGCAAACAAATAAGCTTGAAGAGCAGAATTAGATAAAGATTATCATACTCCAAAAAAGGAAATTGAGAAATTGTCCTTCATTTGGAAAATGGCTGAATAAGTATGATATATAAATGTAATGGACTAATATTGTTCTATAAGAAATGATGAGCCAGGCTGACTTTAGAGTCTGCAAAGACTTATTTGAACTGATGCTAAGTGAAATGAGCAGAACTAAGAGAACGTACACAGTAACAAGATTGTGTGACAATTAGCTCTTCTCAGCAATACAATGATCTACTACAATTACAATAAACTTGGAATGGAAAATGCTGCATCCAGAAAACTATGGATATGGACAGTATTTTCACCTTTGTTTGGATATATGTTTTATTTGTTTGCTTTTTCTTTCTTGGGTTTTTTCCCCTTTTTGGTCTGATTTTTCTTGCACAACATGACATATGAAAATATATTTAGAAGGATTGTATCTGTTTAACCTATATTGGATTGCTTGCTGGAAGAAGCAGGAAGTAGGGAAGGGAGGGAGAAAATAAATGGAATGCAAAATCTTACATAAATGAATGTTGAAAACTACCTTTACATGTATTGAAGAAAATAAAATACCTCTTTGCAATTAAGGACTCAAGAGAAATTCAGTCCACTTCTCACTATGGTAGTAGCTGATAGAGCTGAACAGAGTTTTTGTACTGGCACGAAGCACTATGTCTTTGGTTGAAAGAAATGTTAAGGGGACAGGGAGGAGAGAAGGAACCAAACATGACCTAGTGGTAGGGACACAAAGACCCTAGACATCTAGCTCAAAGCCACTGGTAGGTACACCATTCTGAAGACTGTGCGTGTAATGCAGGGTGAGGGAATGTGTATGCAAAGGAAAATATTATCTCAGCACATTGAACTAAAAGTACTATTAGTGTTCTGGGTCATTAATATGATTATTCTACTCTAGTTATGGTGCTATTAGGTGAAATAGGAAGCAATAAAGAACATCAAAAGGGAAGCCCCACCTTTTTACCATTTTTATACCCTTAACTTTGAACTATAACTTCAATTGAGGAATTCAATGAGGGATTATTGCCTCATTAATTAAAGTGATATCTAAATTACATGGGAGGAAATTTTTTAAATGTTCTTTAGCAAATTACTGTACAAAGGTACTAACAGAATATAATGTAAAAGTGACCATGTTAATTAGGTGTCTTACACATTCTATAGTCTTCCAGCCATATATGTTTAGAAGTAGAATTAATGTACTTACAGGTCACTGTGCAAGAAAATCACTTCAATGGAAAAATTCAAAATGAACATGAAGGTAATAATTATCTTGCCATGACCATATCTTTGCAATAGAAATATTAATCTGGTGGTGCTATGAAGGATGAATCAGAATGGGAAAGAGTGTAGAAGATCTGATTTAAGGATATTAGAGTAATCCAAATAAGTGGCAATGAAGGCCTTTACTAGAGTGGGGGCAATTAAAATAGAGATCATGAATTTAGAGCTGACCATTTAGTCCTTCTGCCTCAGTTTACAATTGAAGAAACCAACGACTAGAGAAGTAAAGGAATTTGTTTGAGGTCACACAGAAAGTAACAGAAGTGAGATTTGAACCTAATTGCTTTGATTCTTACTCTACAAACCTCCGTTGATAACTGTGGCCTCCTCACCCTGGAGCATCCATTTACATTGCCAGTGAGAGGGTCCCAGGCTGGTCAATCTTCCTTCTACTTAATGCTGTGAAGTTTTTAAACTTCAGCACCGTACTTTTACTGCATTCTCATTCTGAATTGTTGCTTTTTAGCTAAGTACTCCTCACCCACCCGGGCAGGGGTCCTCAAACTTTTTAAATATGGGGCCAGTTCACTGTCTCTCAGACTATTGGAGGGCCCGACTATAGTAAAAACAAAAACTTTGTTTTGTGGGCCTTTAAAAAAAGAAACTTCATAGCCCTGGGTGAGGGGGATAATTGTCCTCAGCTGCTGCATCTGCCCTGCAGGCCGTAGTTTGAGGATCCCTGTGAGTATCCATCCACAAACTAGTCCTTTCCTAGCATTGATAATGCCCTCCATAATCTTGTATTTTTGTGAAGGGGTCAAAGTCATCCAAACTTTGTTCCCCAGCCATCTGTGCTTCTGACTTTTTAGACTTCAATACCATGCCCTATTGGGCTACTTTCATTCTCTACTCTCTACCCATTCTATTTCCTTTGTGTATTTTCTAGTAGATCATACTGGCCTACAAGTAATTGTTTTTACTAAAGAGCTAGACTTGCCCAGATTTCAGTTGTTGTCCAATTGTTTCAGTCATGTCCAACTCTTGTTTACCTTATTTGGGATTTTCTTGGCAAAGATATTGGAGAAATTTTCCATTTCCTTCTCCAGATCATTTTACACATGCAGAACCAAGGCAAACAAGGTTGAGTGACTTGCCCAGGATGACACAGCTAGTTTAATGTCTGAGACTAGATTTGAATTCAGGTTTTCCAGACTCCAGGCCCAATTCTCTTTTCACTGCCCCACCAAATTGCCCTAAACCTTAATATAATTAACTGAATGTAACTATGGTGTTTATTTAGAGGAAAAGAAAAGGGAAAGGCTATCTATAACATTGAAATTTAACCAAGTTCTTTAAAAAGAACTATGAGATCCACACAGAAGTTATTTATAGATGTTTACATGTTCCTCATTATAAAGCATAAGTACAATTTAAATATTATATAATTGGCAAATTAGATAATGAAATTCATTTATAACTTAAGGAGTTTTAAATCATGTCAAGTACCAGATAAGATCATTTCCATGATGGCAAAATTCTGTATTGTGTTGTATTGTTATGCGTGAGGGACTAAGCCTGTTTCTATTGCTCTCACTACAGTCTGCTTGATAATTATGTTAAGTAAGAATCATGGGAGAATCCTTTATCTCTCTGTCAGACCAGGTTATGAAACAATTGGGAATTTTGGGAGTAATTCTGGATCAAGAGAAGGAGGATAGGCCATCCAGTACAGTCAGGTATTTAAGTTACTTTTCTCCTTGCTGGTTATCTCCCCCCTTTGGCTTTATCTTAATCAGTTGAAGTTTGACTTGTGGTACCTCCCTAATTCTCTCTGCCTTGGTTATGCCATTTCCTAACTTATTTTTGGTAATTTGGGTCATACTTTCTGCATTTTTTTTTTATCTTTGCTTAACAAGTTGACTCAGAGTATCTACGAGTTCTTGACTTCACTCCCTGTTTAATTTCTCTGTGTTACCTGTACCCTGATCTCCATGTTTCTTAGTCCAGAGTGGTAACCTTACCGTGGTTCCTAACTACCCCTTTTTGCTTGACAACTTGGTATTGGTATTCTTATTCTCAGACTCCTCCTTGATTATAATAAACATAGAGTAATTTCTTTTCTGCAACTTCTTCTAGACCAGTAATACCCGACAGGTGGAGTCTACCTTTAATCTCACTCACAAGACATTGTTCATTCAAATTTTGCTATATAAAAACCAAGATTCTGGAAGTCACTTTCATTTTTATAATAGGAATATATAGTTCAATGATCAAAATATTATTTTATAGACATCTTTTAGAAGCCCTCCTGTTCTATATCTTGAAACATCTGACAGTGATTATAACAATATGGAACATTTATCAAGTATCTAATTTGTGTCAAACACTGGGGATTTGAATAAAAAGAATGAAATAATCCCTATATTCAAGGAGATTACATTCTAATGGGGAATACAAGTATATAAAAGAGAATACACAGAATAAATATAAAGATAATAAATGCAAGGCAGTGAAGGAGGGTGGGAATCAGTAGTTAAGGAAAGACGTCCTACAGAAGATGGTATTGAATTGAATTCAAAGGAAGACACTTCATTTACATCCTACCTAGATGAGAAATTAGATTTCCTTTGTTTGGTTCCAGAGGGCGAAATAGCAGCAGCAGAAGTTACAGAGACAAATATCAACTTAATGTCAAGTAAATTTTCCTAACAATGAGATCCATCCCAAAGGCTATCTCAGGAAGTGGTGGGGTTGCACGTTAGAAGCAGAGGATAGCTGGCGTATTATTGCATATATCATAGTAGATATTCCTTTAAGGTATGGCCATTGAGTCGGTCAAAATTCACTGATTCATTTAAAGGACTATGAGAAGATGGCAGAATAGCAGAAAGCAGCTTAGCTGAACTCAGCTTCTATCTAGCAAATCCTTCAAACAGATCTAGAAAATGTACCAGAAAAAATCCTTATGGGGAAATGCATAAAAGCAAATCCTTTACTCATCCTGGATCAATATACAGATACAAAACTCTGCTTATCTAGAGACAGAGTTAGAGTCATTCTGTTTTTCAAGGCACTGCTGGAGCCATATCAGGGCACTTTAATGAAAAAAGGTTCTGGATCCAGTTCTGGATCACAGATTAAAGGAAGAGGACTAGAGCATGGGTGGTGTTCCTTGCTAGGAAGGCTAGGAAGGAGGAAGTTCAAAAGCAAATAACAGCTTTTTCTCTTAGGCACCAGGAGTAAGAAGGCATCTCAGTTCTAAACACTAACCCAGGAATAACCAGAGTAGAAGTCCCATTCTATCAATTTGTTTTGTTTTTTAAGAGGCAATCCCAATTCAGTGACTTGCCCTGAGTCAAATAACTAATATATATATATATATTAAGTGGCTGGGGCCAGGATTTGAATTAAAGTCCTCTTGATTGCAGGATCAGTGTTCTATCCACTGTACTAGCCAACTGCCCCAGTTCTGTAACTTGGAACCAGTAGAACTCTTAGCTAGTTGATAGAGGCTGAGACCAATACTATTCTATTGTTATTTTGAATGAAACTTAAGGTCAGGAATTTGCAGGACTTTCACCAGAATAGCAACCAAACTTTACCCTGGGTGGTCAGACCCTTTTGGGAATGTTGAAAATTTGCAGCATCCCTGAGATGCTGGAAAAATACAACACTCAATACCCTAAAAGAGTAGCAACAAGATTAACCCAGACCTTCCTTCTATGAGTATGACAGAGCCCAGTCAAAATATTAAGTTTGAAGTCAAGAAGAAGGCTAGAAGAATGGCAAATCAAGAAATAATCCAATGAAAATGAGTTACTTTGGTGGCAGTGTTGTTCAAGATACAAATACAGATGAAAATGACTTCAGAATATCTATTAACAAAATCTCAAATAAAAACACAAGTTCAGCACAAACTCAGGATTCTAAAAGAGATTAAACAAAGGTTAATGAAAAAGTAAAAAATATATATATTTATAACTGAAATAGCATTTGGGGAGAAAATTGGGAATGAAATGAGTCACTATGGAAGAAAGAACAAGAAAGAGAATTAATAAGTTGGCGCAAAAGGTATACAGCCTTGCCCATACAACAAACTCCCTGAAAATTTGCATGGACTAAATATAAGAACAATGACTCCTTGAGACAATGAAAAATATTAAAACAAATTCAAAAATAGAAGAAATTGTAAAGTATCTTAAGGAAAAAAAATAACTTGGAAAACAAATGGAGGGAATGGTGATTAAGAATTATCAAATTATCTGAATGCCATGACTAAAAGGAAAAAAAAAGTGTAGATATAATTTTCAAGAAGTCTTAAAAGAAAACTAACTGTTCAGGTCTTTTAAAAAGAGAGGATAACCTGGAAATAGAAATATTTGTCACTTCCTGAAAGCAGGCCCTAAATAAAAATTCTCACAAATATCATAGCCAAAATTCTAGATCAAAGAAAAAAATATTGTCAAAAGACCTATAAGCAGTGTCATATACAATCTAGTAATCACAACTCTTAAGGAGAGAAGAACTTGGAATCTGATTCTCCAATTCAAGGATATGGATTTACAATCCATGACTTGCTCAGCAAAATTGAGTATAATATTATGAGGGGAAATGGACCTTTAAGGAAAAGAGGACTTACAATCGTTCCTGATGTAAAGACCAAAGCTGTATAGGGATTTTGAAATTCAAACACAGGAGTTAAGAGAGACACAAAAAGAGGGACATGAATGAATAATGATAGTTGACCAAAGAAAAATAAACAGCTTACAATCTGATATGAAGAGATGATACATGTGTCCCCTCTAAGCCTTATTATCATCAGCAGTCATAGTTGTTGTATAGTCAGACATGACTAGGGCGAATGGATTTTGAACTGTTTATATCAATAATATTATACTATATATGTTTGGTTTGGTCCAAAAGTATGGAAATAATAAAACAAGACAAGATATGCCATAGAGAGAATAACTTCTCCTTAGCATTGCCCAATATACCAGCATCAGTGAACACATTGGCTTAGAGCAAAGTTAAGAATAATAAAGAATTATAATAATAAAAAAGATATGAAGAATAATACTGATTCTAGAGAATAGAGAATAATAGAGATAATGATGACTAGAGATAAATAGAGATAATAATGACTAGAGATAATAATGTAATAAAGTAGCATTTACACAGTTCTTACTGTGTGCTAAGAGCTTTATGAATATTATCTTGGAGATATATGCTGTTATTATCCCTATTTTACAGTTGAGGAAATTAAGGCAAGCAGAGATTAAGTGATTTACCCAGTTACACAGTATCTGAAGTCACATTTTAATTCAATTCTTTTTAACTCCAAACCTAGTGTTCTACTCACTGTACCTCCTGCTGTCCCAGGGTGCTCTTGATGTGTTGAAGAATCTTAAAAGAATGATCCTGCCTTATTAAAGACTAAAAGCTGAAATCAAGAGACAAAACTATTACAAGAGTGAAAAGTCGCTCTTTTTTATGTAAAAAACTTCCAGAAGAATTTGTCATATACCTAAACCGTTGTCATGGTCTTTGTTGTGAAGAAACATCAAATTCCATTTATCTGAGGCAATTATTCCATGTTATTTTCAAGAATCAGAATCACCAAGATGACTACATATTTGACTGGACAATGTTACAGCTAAAAGAGACCCAGTAGGCAGCTCAGTGGGCAGGGTCTACAGGCACAAATGCATGTGGGCAAGTAAACTGACAAGGCATGAAAAGAAACAGATGTAATGAAGAAGATAATTCAATGGAGCAGGACTCCTTACTCCCCCAGTTAAGGGATTTCCATTCATACGTGTCCTTGTCAGCTATTACATATAAGCAGTTACTTAGCATGATAAACTTCATTTCAGGATTAACTGTGTCTAGTCAGCCTTAGTACTCCATCCCCAGTTGCAACCAGTGCAATTGTGAATATTAAATGAGCTAGAGAAATCTGTCCAATTCTCTACTGCATTTTTTTTCAAATGGTTGACAAACAAATGGTGGAGGGATTGTACATATGCTCATTTTTTGTTATCTTTTTATTATGAACTGCATCACTTAAAAATCTCATTTCACAAAAAGAGAATGAACTATCTTCAAACCCAGCTGTGATCATTGCCCACAAGCAACACCCCCAAATGGGCATTCTTGAGCTTACTTCTTTGGCATTCAAAAGTCATAAACTTAAACATAAACTTAAAATGGTGATTTCTGTGTGCAAGACAGATAACAGGCATGAACAAAGAGTCTGGCTTTTCAGCATTTGAAATACACTGCCTACTTTCTCTAACAGTATCTAAATCCTAGCTCATAAAGGAAAAACTTGAGGATAATTTAATGACTATAAAATTATCTTTAGGATTCTGCATTAATTCTATCATGTTCTTGGTATAAGAAAGAAAAACAGCATATTTATTGCAGCTTCTTATAGCTGAATTTCTATTTAAATTGCTTTGATAAAAGCCCAATCATTTGTGAATCCTTATAACGAGAGATTTTGTTTTATTTTGAAATGAGGTTTTGTTCATTTGTTTTTCAGTCCATTAAAAACTAAACACTTTATGTCTTTACATAAAAAAGTAATATAAGGAAAATCATTAAAGAAATGTAAAATGAAAAAAGAAAGTGAGTTGGTCATGTGGTATGATAGAAGATCACAGTTGAATACCCCACAGGCTCCATTTATATACATGGAAACAAAGGTCTTCCATATATTGCATGCATCCCCTCTAAAGGATGTATGGATTAACATGGATAAAAATTGCATTAAATGAGAAGGTTTAGATGGACTGAGATGTATATCTATGACAAGAATATCCACATTGATATATGATCAGTTGTTCATTTGTTTTTCAATCATTTTAGACTCTATATGACCCTATTTGGGGTTTTCTTGGCAGAGATATTGGGGTGGTTTGCCATTTCCCTCTCTAGTTTATTTTACAAATGAAACAAAAAGGTTAAGTGACTATTTCAGGGTCACCCATCTAGTAGATGTCTGAAGCCAGATTTGAACTCTGGAAGATGAGTTTTCCTAATTCCAGTCCTAGTATTCTATCCACTAAATCATTTAGCCACTTCCCAATATATGATTAAAATATTTATATGTATTCCAAAGACAAGGAATATAACAAGATTTATATATAGGAGATTTGTTATGTTATGGAAGTCCTCTCTCCACTTCAAAATATCATAGGAACAGACTTAGCAAGCTCTCTGTGGGAGATAGCATCAGCCAGAGGAGATTTTATATGTTTTAAGAACTGCACCCCTCATTGTCCAGTTCCCTTACAGTTTACTAAACAAAAATAGCTGATGTTGATATTTTTTAAAGCTTTTACTTTGATCCTGTATTATTATCCCCATTTTACAGGCAAGAAAACTGAGGTTAAGAGACAAGAAACACTTTGACCATATTCAGTCAGGAATTTGACTCCACCATCAATCTTTTATCCAATAAGTAACAGTGCTTCTCTTTATGATGCAGAATGGCTCATTTGAATTCTATTAACATATTCTTTGATTTTTTATTCATTTCCAACATGTTCTCAAATATTTTAAGCATCTATTATATATATATGTGTATATATATATACACATATATGTATATATGTATATGTATATCTTATACATATTACTAAGTGCCTGGTTAATTCTGACTACAATTTGCAAGTGATTAGAATAAGCTGTTTTATCAGTTCAGTGACCCAGTGAGAGTATATGTACAAAGCACTAACATGACAAGATTAGTGATGGTGATTAATTGCAAAGGATGGCAACCCAGAAGCAGGGTAATGAAAAAGTGAATCCAGTATTCAATTATTAACATACCTTTGTGAAGTGGGTGGTATGGAGAGAGCATAACAATGGAGTATGGGAAAGTTAGGTCAGGCAAGTGATAAATCAGTTGTGGAGTAATACGGAAGAAATTATCCTAGGCATTAAACCACCATTCATACATGATGAATGCAGAATACTGATACTATATTTGTAATTATAATGATGTTCTCATAAATTATGGATCAATTCAGAAAATAGCCCTCTTATATTTTAAAATAAGTGCATATGGCAAAGCCAAAAAATAGATGCATATTAAAAATCAACTGAATCTTGAAATTCTCAGTGAACCCCATTTAAAAAAAAATAAGAGTCATTCCTATTTCTCTTGAAGGGGCTCTTTTCCCATGGTTCAGAAGGGATTTTAAATGTTCTGCTCATTTTTTTTTCTTTTTGGAGTCAAAGAAGCATTGTGTGTATTGCCTTAAGTAACATGCACTAATGAACTAAAGTTACTTCTTCCACATTGCAATTTTCCTTATTGCAGTTCTTATATATTAAAGGCTGGCATAAGAAATCAAATGGGAATTTTAAGAATTTTGCAAAAGCCACAGATAATTCAGAAAAAGTTTAGATACTCAAAATGCATAAAAATGTAGATAGTAGTATATAATATCAACAAATTGTATCATAGCATACTGTAATAATTCAGACTTCTTCTCTGGTACAAAGGGAGGATCAAAAAATTTTATGTGGACTTCCCAGATCATGAGGACACCTCATCCCTGTCCTGCAATGTGAAAGGGACAGTTGTAGTTATTTTGGCTCTCATATATTATTGTAATACAACAGTCAAGACTGGAGTAACTGTCTGACTGTGTTATTCTCTCACTCCAAGAGTTTTAATGGCTCTCTATTGCTTCTAGGATAAAATATTAATTTTTTCCACTACAACATTTAGACGCTCTGATTACATTTTCCATTTTTAGACTTATTTCACATTATTTCCCTTTACATGAACTCAATATTCAAGGTAAATGGTTTACTTACCACTCCCCAAATTTTGTATTCAATCTCCTTAAAACAATAATTGCACATTTGGGTAAATTTGTTTGGAAGCTAAGAGGTAGAAGAACATGAAAAGTTGCTGCCATAAAAAGGACATGGGTAGGGGGAAAGGAGAAAGTATGAAAGAACAGAGAACAGACCCACCTTGAGATATAATTTATGAGGGAAAGCCTATTCTAAAGAGAATGCCTCATGAATGATTGCATCTCATATGTCTGGAGGATCTTGAGGTAAAGAAAGGGATGGTAATCACTGAAGTAAAGAAGGAGGGGAGATCATTTTCCTTGGGAGGTAAAGCATTCTCCTACCCAGGATATCAGTGCTTTGAAGCAGAGCCCTGTTTGTCATCAGTAAATTAAAGATCTATCCTTCCCATATCTGTGTCTTGTCCTTCAAGCCTCTAGACACTTCCTTTTCACTTTTGCCTCCTAGATTTCATATCTTCCCTTAAGTCTTCACTCATTTATCACAAGAAGTCTAAGCCTAACCCTCTAGTTTTTTCCCATCTCAAAATGAACTGGTATTTACTTGTCTGTTTACATTTTTTCATCCTTCAGTATTTTACTGAGTAAGCTACCTGGCAGTAGGAGTTATTTTTCATTTTTGCCTCTCTGTCTCCAGGAAGAACAGAGTCTTACACATAGAAGGAAATTAAGAGTTATTTAACTGAAATTCAGTAACCTTTGAGTGTCCAGACACCAAGCTTCTGGACACTTGGTCCCAGTCCAGGACCAGAGCCTTAGAAAGACAATTAGCACTGCCTCAGTCCCACTGTTCAATTTTTCTCTTTTGTCTTTGAATCTCAAGTACAAAACCTTTACTCTTAATTGTAACTCTAACCCAGTCCAGACTAGGAATCCCTTGGTTTCTCTAACCAAATTTAATCATCAAACTTTGACTGAATAACTCAAATGAGAGAAACTTCTGACTTTCCAAAGCTGCTCATTCCATTTTTATTGTGTTACCCAATTTTGCTTCATTTGCAATTTCCATTCATTCTTCCCAGTTCTGCCTCTAGCACCAAGCAGAACTATTCCCTTTTTCAGATGATGAGTCTTCCATTTAAGTACTTGAAGAAAGACATCATTTTCTAGCATTGTCTAACCTAAGCCTTATTTTTTTACTAAACATTGATAGTTTCTTCAAATTAACCTTATATGGCACAATTTTTTTGCCTTCCTCTAAACCCTCCCCCTCCTAAAGTGATGCTCCAAACTGAATACTGTACTTCAGTGATCATATAATCAAAAAAGAATATACAAAAGGGGTATCACTTCCCTAATACAAAACATTATTCTTCTCTCCATATACTCTATGATTTGATTGGTATTTTTGCTATGTCATACTGTTATTTTATTGAGATGGTAGTCCACTAAAACACCCAGATGGTTTTTGGGGACCATTTTTTAAGCCAACTTTTTTCCATTTATACTGGTGAGGTTGATTGGACTAAAACATAAGACTTTACATTAACTTCAAAATCTATACTGTCTCTTTATGTATTATTTACTTTCTTTTTCAGTAGGACAATTATAATCTATTCTTTTTCTGTTCTGCTTTCATTTTTTAATAATCACTTTTTGTTTTTCCAAATACCTCCAAAGATAGTTTTCACCATTCACCTTTGCAAAACTTTGTTTCAATTTTTTCTTCCTACTTCCCTTCTTTCCCCTTTTCCCTAGACAGCAAGGAATCCACTATAGATTAAACATACATTCATTTATATTCTATTTATTTTTGCATTTCTTATGACTTCTTGAGAGCAGCTTGTTAGTGCATCTGATAGAGTACCAGATCTGGAGTCAGGAGGATGGAAAGTTCAGACACTGTGATCCTGGTCAAGTCATTTAACTTCTATTTTTCTCAATTTTTTCATCTCTAAACTACCTGAAGATAATTTCAAGGTTGTGAAGATTAAATGAGATAATTATAAAGTGCTTACTATAGTGCCTGACTTATAATAAGCACCATATAAATATTAGCTATTATTATTATTAATTATTATCATTAACATAGTAGGCACTCCATAAATATACTGAATTAACAAATGAATGAGTTCATCAATTAATAGTTAAGAAGTATCTATGGTGTTGATATTGTTAAGCACAATGCCAGGCACTATATGTCTATATGTTAAGTGCTAGTGATATAAAGAAAGGCAAATTTCAGATCCAGTTCTGTTTATTGTCATAAGAGCTGAAGTAAGTAAAATTTCTTGGGGCTGGCAAAGGGAAAAGAACATTTTGGACCTGATGGGTTTTTTGTTTCCAACAGGACTTTTCATAAGTTACTATGGTGATATTACCACTGTGAATTTTTATGTTTTATAATTTTTTCACAATTTCTTTTTACACTTTTCAAAATGTATTTATCTTCATTTTATCCTATGACAAACATGCTGAATAAAAATGCATATGTTAATAATAAATGGGCCGTATTTGATATTTTCCCTGAAGCCAAAAAATCTTGAGGCAGCAGTCATTTCACAAGGTCTTTCACCTTAAGCAACTTATTCACAGCAAATTATAAACAGCATTCTGTTATTCCTGCATATTCTTCCAATTACACATACCTCTTTCCCCTAATGTAGTCATGTTAACTACGCATAAACGGTAGGATGAAACATAAGCACTTCAAATCTATCCAACAATCACATCTGTTGAATGACAGTATTAAGTGAACATGATATCATTTCATTCTTTCATTCTTTATCTTTGACTTATCCCTCTTTATATCCCTGTCTCCAGTCAGTTTTCAAGCCCTGTCCATTTTTTTCCTTAAAATGTCTCTAATGTCTATTAATTCTTTTCACTTTTCTCTGCCAATATCTGCACCCCCACCCTGAATGCCTGTCACCTCACACCTAGATTATTGCAATAGTCTCCTGACTGGTCTCCCCTTTCTCCAATCATTCCCATCTCTGATTTACTGTGCACACTGTTACCAGCCAAGTTATTCTTTCTAAAATGCAACTTTCATCATGTTTCATGAATTTCTTTCAGTACCCCAAAGAAATGGCAAGATTCTTCAAGCATCTTTTGGAACAAGGGTTGTATCTTGTGCTTTTGTATAACCATAGCTTCCTAGTATAATGTTTAACATATAGTAGGTATTCTGTAAATATTTGCTGAATGCCTTAATGATTAAATACCCCAAATAATGTATATAAAAGTTTCCCTTTCAATCCTTAGCCCACATTTTAAAATTTCAATTATTCAAAGTTATTCTATTATTCTAGTTACATCATGCATCCAAGATAATAAAGGAAAACAATCCCTGAAAGGATATTAAAGCTAATGACCCTGTCTAACCTCCCATTCAGAGTATAAATCCCATCTACAATATTTGCTTGAACATCTCCAATAAAAGGACATTTTTTCCTCCTGAAGTTGTCCATTATATTCAGGCAGCACAACCAACTATTTGAAAATTCTTATATTAAACTGAAAGGGACTGCCTTAGAGCTCCCATGCACTGAACCTTGTTTTGCCCTCTGAAATAAGATATCCATGTTAAATCTGTTAACTCCTCCATAAAAAAAAGCCTCTTCAAGATATTGGGCACATTCATGTCTGTACCCAACAAGTCTCTTCTGAAATCTAAACTTGACTTAAAACTTAGATAATCTAACAATCCTGTCAGATTTCCATCTAAATATTCTTCATTAGAGAAGCAAAACTATACTACTCTTTTTTAAAAATTAATTTAAATATGATAATAGTGCAAAAATATTTTCTACAAGCTTGAATTGGAATGTTGATATGTTCGATGTGAGATCCTTGTCCAATGACCAAGGATTCCACATGCTAATGGTGACACTAACCATTGTCTGTCTTAATATTATTTGTCTTACTGAGAGCAAAGAAATAACTGAGGCCCTAGGGCTGGTGACCTGCAACAAATCCTGTTCTATAATTTAACCCAGTATTAGTTTACTAACTTCATTTCTAGGGGAGGCTGACCTCTCCTTTTGAGCAGATCAATTGCATAGTACATAGAACGTTGGATTTAGAGTCAAAAATATTTAAGTTCAAATTTTGCTTCATTCATTTACTAGTTATATGACTTCTCTCTGTCTCAATTTCATCATAAAAATGAGGATAATGAAAATACTACACAGGTTATTGTGAGGATCCATTGAGATAACAGATGTAAAACATGCTTTAAAGAGTCATATACATGCTAGCTATCATTCACTGGCTGCTCTGAGTACAATTCTATTTTAGGCTCTAGTTTAATATTTCCCTACAAAGAAAGAAAATAAAAGTATTCATTCTACAAGCAGTAATCAAATACAGCGCAGGTGATTTATTCCTATTTGGAGAAATCAATGACAAACACAAAAGAATAATAGCTTACATTATGGATGACCAGAACAATAAGCTAAGAGGTCAGTATTCAAGTCTTATTGGGACATTAAACAGTTCATTTGAGTTTAATTAATCATTTTACATTTTATCTCTGCACTGGATGCAATGTCTACATCAAACTCAGTGTGATCTGTCCAGTGACTTCTCTGCTTCTTATAAGTCATACTTCTATTGTTATAAGCAAAATCATTTAAGGATATGCTAATTTTTTTCACTAGCCAGGTCATGCTGCTGAAATCACAGATCTACTAAACAAAAAGTGAAAGATAAGTGAATGGATATGTGGATAGATAGAAAGATAGACAGGCCAATAGATGAATAAGAAATTGGATATATAATAGATGAATGGATAGTTAGATAATTTGTTAAGAGCTTACTAGGTGTTGGGCACTGTGCACTGGAAATATAAAAACAAGAAAGTGAGATGAACCCTATTCTTAAAAAATTTATCTTTTAAGGAGAGAAGATGAATCATAAAAGGTAGCTAGAAAGTGGAGGGGAAAGAAGGGTACCCATAATAAAGGCACCATAGTTGATGGGGAGATGGAGTAGACCAGAGAATGAGATGCAAGTAAATTGAGGAAGAGAGGATATTCATCATTATGAAATGGGTAAAGGCACTTTGAAGAGGTTTCAGATGCATGGTTATATGCATAAGTATTGGATGACAACAACAAGGACATGGAGGTACAGAATGATGAGACAGGGGTTTGCTAAAGTCAGCTCTAAATTTTCAACATGAGCATTTTGGCAAAGGCGGCAGATCAGGGCTTGTTTACTCTTTTCCTGATTATCTAGGTTTAAGAAAGTTATGGGGAAAATATTAACAATGCAGATTAAATTTAAAAGTATGTCATGCGATCATTCGCTGCACCTCCCTCAGAGAGCTGGTTGTTAAAATATTTCAAGAGAGGGAAATGGTTGCAGACCACAAAATTCTTGGACAGTTTCCTTTGATTGGAGTTCCATCAGCTTCATATAGAATCTTATAGACTGAAGCCACATTAGACATTAATGCTAATGGAATCATGCATGTTTTTGCAAAGAATAAAGGTACAGGATGTGAGCACTGGGTTGTGATGCAGTCTTCTGGTGGGTTAAATAAAGATAATATTGATAATATGATTAAAAATGTAGAGAAGCATATCAAGGAGGACAGGAGAAAGACTATATAAAAGCTGTTAATGTGACAGAAAAAATTATTTATGACACTAAAACAAAGATCAATTTCCAGCAGGTGAGTGCAGCAAACTAAAAAAAGTCTCTAAAATTAGAGACCTGTAGGTGGCAAAGTGAAACAGGCTACAACATCAGAAAGGAAGCATCTCCTCCCTTCAGGATTTCCCTCAGGAAATTGAAAAACCTCTTTAATAACCCCAAACTTCCCCCAAATCATTACTTATCTTTGTAATATTAAGACATGAAATGTAAGTCTCTGAACAAATGAATATCATGCAAAGAGCAATTGAAAGATTCTTGGTGCATATGGGAAGACTGTAAAATAAAACAAATGAGGAACATAAAGAAAACCTGGAGTAAAGGACATCACAGGTAAATATATGAGTTAAAAAGAAAAAAGAAGAGGAAGAGGAAGATGAATTAGATGGCCATATGGTGAAGGTTGGTTTACTAACCTTCAGTCAGTCAACAAGCTTTAATTAGGTTCCTATTATATGGGAAGTACTGTTATAATACAGATCCAAAGAAAAGCAAAAGACAATTTGCTGGAGGACTTCTATTATAGTGCCCCTTTGGAAAGAACACACATATGATTGTTATAAATCAGAATCTTTGAATACAATAATCTTTATTGTTATATCTTCCAAGGAATATTGAATAATTTTGATAGTGGATATCAAACTTCTATAAAAAGACAGTATTTTTAATATGGAAATGTTTTATATGAGTGCATATATATGTATATATATAAAACTTATCAAATTTTTTACTGTCTTAGGTGGGAAATGAGGGAGGGATGTTTAACTATGATAATTAGTTTAGGGCAGAAAAATATGGAATTCAAAATTATATAAAAATAAACGTTAAAATTGTCTTCACATGTAATTGGAAAAAATACAATTTTTTAAAAGTCTTTAAGGTGGTAATCCAAGACAGGACTGCATGAATGGGTCATGTTCTGAATTGTTGGGATGAAGAGACAAATTAATGGGACCACTGGTCTGTTTGAGTAAAATATTTTGAGAATATCAAATTTATAGGTATATAATGTGATGTAGAGGACCAAAACTCTGGACAAGTATACTTAAAACAAGGTGTTAACTTAATAGAATTGATGAGATAATGGTTCTCTAGTTCCCACATATTCAGTATGCTGTAATGATGTAATTGTACTAAGGTATATAAGGGCTGAGAAGTGTTGGAATCCTTACAAAGTGTTACATCATCAGAATTGATAGAGACAATAATTATCTAATTTAGCATGGTTCAGTATGATTGATCTGATCCTACAAGGAGATATTATGGGCCAGAACTTGAAACAAGGTACTAAGTAGAATTAAAGAGACAATGTTTAAATCTAGTTTAGAATTGATTTAATCCTACAACAAATAATGGTTTCTCACTCATATAATGGTTGGTGTGTACTGAGTGTACAGCATATAAGCAAGAAGCTTTCAGAGCCAAAGAGTACTCTGGGAGAGACAGAAGCCCACTCTCAGAGATGGAGACAGACTCATTTCCTATTCCACCTTTGTGCTGGCTGGAGACATTCGGAGGGAGGTAGGGGCTGAAGCTCACAACTTTGAAGGACACAATAAAGGACTGGATTTTAACTCCTGGCTGTATTTGGGGTGATTATTATTAAGAATTGAAACTAAGGCTGCCTCCAGAAAACCTCCCCAAGAAACCTGCTCCCAGAGAGAACAATCATATTATACAAAAGAAGAGAACACCACAGAGAAGGACTGGAAATGACTCATTCCATTTTTGACCATCCTCCTGGTGGCTCTCCTGCCTTCATCACTTTTCCACCTAAAGACCTAGGCCCTTCCGAAGGACCTCCAGAAAGCTACCTAGGACATTACAATAGGTAAAAGTGTAGCAAGGAAAAGATTGCTTCACTTGAAGTTAGGAAAATGATGAACTATGTGATCTTGAGCATATCATTTAATCTCTTTAAACCCCAATTCTATCATCTTTAAAATGGGGATAACAAGTAATACATAAATAAAATGGGCCTACTGATACTTGTATTCTGTCCTAGGTAAGATTATCATAACAAAATATGTTATCAATGTGAAATTAAGATTGGGAGGTGAGTTGTTATTTATTACCTATGTTATGAGGTAACTAGGATCAATAGGCAATAGTATAACTAGTTTTGAGTTATATGTTTCAAAATGTTTTGTATTGTAATGGGCTGAGGCTTGAGTTGATGCACTGAGGTCCCAAGCACATGAGGCTAAATAGTAATTGGACCATACTCTATTAATATGTAAGCTTGGAGAAAGAATGGCCCCCACCCACTCTTTGTGCAAGTCCTGATGTGTTGTATAGGAAATGACGATTTTGGTGGGTGGAGGCAGGGGAGTGGAAAAGGAAGGGGAGGAGAGACTTTTGGGACGGCCATTGCGACTGTTGCCTCCACGGTTGACTCACGCGTCGCTCTCTCTTAGCTGGCTTCCTGTCGCAACTGCCTATATTTGCTATCGCAATCTTTCTTGCCTATATTTGCTATTGCAATCTTTATTCACCTCTTCACTTCAATAAATATTGAAGATTTTTCCCTTAACCTGAATTCCTGACTCCGGCTGACTTTAAATACGTGGTCATTACATTGTATCACACAAAAAAGTTCTAATAAAGTTTTAATAACTTTAATAATAAATGAGTTTTAATAAAATTTGGGTTTGTGAAGTCATCCTGGGCTTGTGAGTTACTTTCATTTCTCTATTGCCTCGACTTCTTAATGTATTTGTTGTCAGTATATTGGGCTTAGTTGTTTAGTTATCATTTCTGATCAATGGATATACACAAAGGATTTGGCATTTTAAGGATACAGAAAAATCCTCTATATATTAATTACGATTCATTTATAACCATATGTTAACTTTTTAAGTTAAGAATTTATTTCTATTTTCAGTTCGACATTCTTTCTCCTTCTACCTCTGCTTCTACTCATAAAGAAGGGAAAGTGTGTGACTATAATATAGTTTTCTGATACTCAGAAAGGTTATGTGATTTTCAAAAGCTCATACAGCTCTACTCATAGGAACTCAGGTCTTCCTGATTCCAAATCCATGATCCTACCAAGCTGCATCTCCATGTTTCACTTTTATAAAATGACCAAGTATGCCATTTTGATCAGTTTTATATATAAAATGACATTTTGGCATTTTCCCTTTCTTATTTGGCTTCCTTCCCTCCCCCCAACTTCATTTAGAATCCAGGTGCAACCATTTATCAACATACAACTCCTTCTTTGTTACAAGATTCTATGCATTGTTTGGGAGAAAGGAATTCTGTGACTTCAGGTTGCCCCCCCCCCTTTTAAAAAAGAATATTATACAGGATTATATATTAAAAGAAAGGAGGGGAAAATCCACTAACCTTCTGTTCAGAATTAGCCCTGAAGGAGTTTACTATGTATTTAATATTACATAAAACTTAGGCTGATTTATTTTCTTTAGTCAAAGTTGATTTTTCTATGCCCTTAATTCAGCTTTTATTGGTTCTTTATTTTAAAAGATTGTTCCATTATTTTCTGAGAAATGCAGACTCCTGGATATAAAAATTTATTTAAGGAAATTCAGTGGTCACCAGTGAAATAAAGTCCACCCTCAACCCCCTGATCCCTCAGCTTCACCCGTTCAAACCAAAAAGCCCTGATATACTCTGACATTTAAGTATGGTTTTCTAGGATCTGGTTTACACTTGATTTCCAGTCTTATTTCACTGGTAGCTCCCAAAATGACAAAATCCCAGGTTCTTCACATATTTGTGTGATACCAATAGGTATAAATTAAGGTGATAAACTAAGCAATAAACTAAATTTAAACCAGGATTAGTTCTGTTGGGGCAAAAAAAGAGGAAGAGGGAGCTGTGGACTTGGTCAGGCTGAAATTGTATTTCAGTTGTGTATGTATGTGTCTATGTAAATATATGTGTTATATTTATACACAAATATGTATATGTGTGTGTAAGTATGTTTATATTTATATACAAATGTATATATATATACATATATATTTATACATACATGTATACATATGGATGTATGAAGCCATGGATTAAACTTTTTTTTTCTATTTTCAATTTGGGATTGGTCCATAGCAGTTGTTGTGTGGTTGCTTACACCAGTGTTTAATCAATAGATTTTTTTTTTATCTTTTAGTGTACAACACAAAAAATGCTAAAAGGATAATAATGTCACAAAATGTCTAAAAGAGAAAGGCCCTTTATTCATTCTTTGGAATAAGAAGTTTAATTTTTAAAAGCTTATAATTAGTAAATAAATACTTAACAAGAAAAAAAATTAGAATAAAGGACTTCATCAAAGTTATATATGACCAGAAAAGGAAAGACTGGTCATGTAGTGAGAGTGAGGGTTAACAGACTAGGCAGCATTGCAGTGTTATCCACTAAGGATACTTTCATTCCCAACTATGCCTCTCATTTACCTTCACCCTCCTCTTGTTGCTGGAAGTTCAAGAGAGAGCCAGCATTCCCCAAAAGAAATAGATATATAGTAATATGTATTTTCATTAATGTCTTCATTTATTTACATAACAATTATTTCCCTATATACTCTTTCCTCTGGCCTCATCCACCCTCCATATTCTTTTTTAATAGAAGAATTGATAAGTAAAACCAACCAATGCAACTATTTCTACTTAAGTCTGTCACTTTCAGCATCTGTAGTAACATAATCTGGATTCAATATTTATTACTGCATTTATTCTAGATTGAGTTGCCCTTTTGATTTGTGAATGGCTATTTTTATGTTATTGTAATCATTATGTCTATTTTCTCCTATTTCTATTTACTTCCTATGAATCAAATCATACAAGTCTTCTCATTTTTCTCTGAATTCTTTAGTTATCGTTACTTGCAGTGTACTGATCCATAAGTGGCCAAACTCTGACATACAAACATGTCCTGGTTTTTTTTTCCAGTAAGTCTCCCAATAAGCATAGCTATTTTTGATTTTGAAGAACTGATGAATGCTTGTGAATATCAACCTTGTTGGAAACATCTCATCAATTTTTTTACATTTATTTTTATTTGTCCCATACATTTGAGAGAGATTGAGCTTAATAATCAATCATTTTTAGAGTGAGGAAGATTTGAATTTAAATTCTACCTTTGACATATGTTGACTGTGTGACCCTAGTAAAGTTATTTAACCTCTAAGTATGCTGAGTCCAAACTTCTTGAACTGTGGTTTAAGACCCCATATGAGGTCCTGTAACTGAATATGGGGATTTTGAAATTATGGTTTATTACCAGAAAAGGTTTGATTTGTATGTCTATTATTTACCTATATTTCTGGGACTGGGTAAAAATTTTTTGGGAGTAAAAAAAGTTTAAGAAGTCCTGCTCAAAGTTATTCTCTAAATCTATCTATCAATTGCAGAGAAGGTGCAACCTACATTTCTAAGAAGACTTTCCCCTGCCTGGGAGTTCCCTATACCAATGAAATCAAAGGTCTAGTCACCATTTGTCCCATTTGTTTAGTGCTATTTGAGGAAATGTATCTGATCCAACATTCCTAACCATAGCTAAGTCATTTAACTTTTCTCAATCCTCATTTGCTCATCTGTGTAATGGGTATAATAATATCAGTAATGCTTACCCAACAGAATTATTATAAGCTTCCAATCAAATAATGCATGTAAAGCATTTTGAAGACTTTAAGTGCTTTTTAAAAATCAGTTGTTACATTAGTGGAAGTAAGGCTTCTAAAAATCTATCAAGGTATCTAAATATATTTCCATTCTTGTAAATAGAGAGAATTGAAATGAGATTGAAATGAGCTGAAATCATCTCTGGCACATTTGTATGCACCTACAAAAAGAGGAGGATAGATTAGTATTCGCTCAAAGCTTCTCCTTAGTGACAGGTAATAATTACAGCTAATGAGACTGACATTTACATTGTTCAACAACAAAAAAAAAGTATTCTTCTAAACTTGTATAATTAACATCAGTTATACACAAATCACTGGGAAAAAATACCATATTTTAAAGCCTGAAGATGAGTGATGTCATCTAAAGGACTATTGTTCAACCTGGGGTTTTTTTGTTCCTGAAGTAGTTGTAGAGTGTTTTGGGAGCTATTTCTAAGACTGTAGATAAACCAAGTCCTGATATCTATGCCTGTGATTATAATATTCCTACTTTTAAAAAAAGGTTGATGAAGAAAAAGGGAAAAAGGAGGAGGAAAAGAAGTTAAAGAAGAAAAGGAAAAGGAAGAGGAGAAGGAGGAAGAAGAGGAAGAAGAAGAGGAGGAGGAGGAGAGGAAGAAAAAACAAGAACAAGAAGATGAAGATGGAGGTGAGAGCTGACAATATAGGCTATAAGGTCTATCACATACTTTTCAAAAATCACCTCTTTTGATCAGATGGGATCATAGATAAACATACTATTTACAGTAGAAACACATGATGTGATGCTGTTTCTCTTTTTTTCTCTTTTTCTCCCTTTTTATTTATTTATTTGTTTTTTTTTTTTACAAAAGACAAAACAATCTGAGCATAAGGAGAGTTAAAAAAAAAACTTCCTCAAGGTCACAGATAAGCATTTGATGCAATATATATTTTTTATTTAAAGATTTTATTTTCAAAATATTGCATGAATAATTTTTCAACATTGATGCTTGCATAGCCTTGTGTTTCAGATTTTCTCCTCATTCCCCCCATCTCCTCCCCTAGATGGCAAGCAATCCAATATATGTTATACATGTTAAAATATATGTTAAATCCAATATGTATAAACATATTTATACAATTCTCTTGCTGTACAAGAAAAATCAAATCAAAAAGTAAAGTAAATGAGTAAGAAAACAAAATGCAAGTGAACAACAACAAAAAGAGTGAGAATATTATGTTGTTATCCATATTCAGTCCCCACAATTGTCTCTTTGGATGGAAATGATTCTTTTAATCACAGGATCATTGGAACCAGCATCAATCATCTACTTGGTAGAAAGAGTCACGTTCATCAGAATTGATTGTCCTATAATATCGATGTTGCTGTGTACAATGATCTTCTGGTTCTGCTCATTTCACTTAGCATCAATTCATGTCTCTCCAAGCCTCTCTAAAATCATCCTCCTGATGATTATAGAACAATAATATTCCATAACATTTATATACCATAACTTATTCAGCCATTCTTCAACTGATGGGCATCCACTCTGTTTCCACTTTCTTGCCGCTATGATGCTTTTTCTCACTAGGAATAATTTTTTTTAAAGATAATTTAATCTATGGAAGCTAATTAGATTGCCAAGCAAGGTAGTATGGAATGTAAAGAGAAAGGAGGGAAGACAAATGCTTTATTTGACAATCTTCTGATTAATAATAACAAATAAACCATAAGACAAAGAGATAAGTGTTCACTAAAGGTGTTTGCCCTTGTAATGCATGATACCAAGATCAGTATCCAAATGGAAAGGAAATTCCTTAAATACAGTGAGCTCTGTCAAATGTTCCTGTTTATAGATAATATTGTGCTAATTGCATCAAGCCAAGAATCATTGCAGCAATCTCTCATGAAACACAAAACCACTCAAAATAATTTGTTCTATCTACATAGAAAAATAAACAAAAAAATGAAGAGTGCCTTATTATCACTAAGTTGGAAAATTCAGTGCTGTGTATTAGAGAGAAAAATATTCCATAGTTTTCCCCATCAATACAGGCATTTGGGACAGACACTGTAAATTGAATAAATGAATAATAATCTGAGCACAGAATGGAATAGAAATAATTGGAACAAACTAGATTACCTTTAGGAAACTATGCCATTCTTTTATTGACCATAAGTTGTTTTTTCCTGAAATGAAACTCCATATTTTTAATATCAATATTATAGTCACTAAGAAAATGATGTCCTGAATCATCCAGTTTCAGTGAGGATATTGTGTCAGACTGATATAAAACAAATGAGGGGGTACATAAGATAAATAGCACAAGATATATCATCAGAGAAATATATGACTAGCAAAAAATGTGAGTCAGTCATATAACCAGAATAACAAATAGCTGAATAGCCCTCATATGTCACTGGTAACCATTTAATATCAGACTATCTTAATGAGGAGTTTCTAACCTCGTATCTGTGGATTTGTCATTTCAATATTTGGGTAATTATATTTCAATATATTTGGTTATCTTAATTATCTTATGTTTTTTTTTTATTTAATGTGTTTAAAAACATTATTCTGAGAATAAGTCCATAGGCTTTCCCAGACTTTTAAAGAAATCAGCCATTTAGACATAGACAGACCCACAGATTTAAGAACCTTGAATCTTGAATCTAGACTCTAGACTCTCAAGGAAAGCTATCAAGACAAGAGAAACACAGAATGGAAATGGGTGAACATTCATGAGATGATACTTTCATGAGATGACAGATTCTTTAGCACATTACAGTATAGAAACACTTCTGAACAATTAGAAATATTCACAAGTAGAATGGTCTGCTTGGGGAGCTCATGGAGTCTCTTTTCCTAGAAGTCATCAAGCAGATGATAGATAACAACGTATTAGGAATATTGAGGAGGGGATTATTGTCCAAAAAGATTGCATATTGCATCACTTGTAATGTGTCTTCCAACTCAATTCTGTGAGTCCTGATTCCTTTAAAAATAAGTCAAGTTGAAAAATGCTGAGTTACACTGAGTGATTCATGCAAAAAGAGACTGGTTGGGTTAATTAGCTTCAACTGAGGGCAGAAAATGGAAGATCAGCAGTTCAGATCAAGGAAATCATTGAGATGAAACTTGCTTTAGGAGACAGGATAGAGCTGAAGAACTGCTGGTTCCTTTCAAAGCAAAATATCTGTCTAGATAAATTTAAGAGGGCCTCTAATTTGTTTTTGTTGTAAGCAGCAAAATGGTATTCATTTAATATTTAGCAGTTTAATTATTAATAGTTGAGATAAGACTAGACCAAAGCTATGTAAGGAACTGAGCAACATAACATATAGTTAGGAATAGGACAGATTAAGTAAGTGGCTTTTTAAATATCTAATGGAATAAAAGAAAAAATTTCTATTAGCAAATATTTGGTAAGCAACTTCTATGAATATATATATATATATATATATATATATATATAGTAATTTTATATTTAAATAGGAATTCAACTAAATTCTGTTATACTATTGTAAACATAATCTTCATGTACTCTTTTAACTAAAACTCTGGTGAGTTTACACTCTTTTTAATCTTTCCAAATAAAAAGGCAATCTGAAATGCTTTTTTTACTTCCAAAAAAAATTCTAGTAGCGGATACCAGAGATCAAGAAAAAGTCATAGGAAAATTTGATCTCTTCTTTTATTAAATACCTTAAAACACTATATCCTTATGTTATATCAATGCTAAAATATAGTTTAAAGATGTTTGATGGAAGCAGGCTGGGGCAATTTGTTTCTATTGTTGACAAAAAGAGTCATGATGTAATAGGAAAAGATAATGATAAATGTTGGAGGGGATATGGAAGAACTGGAACATTGTTGGTGGAATTGTGGAATGATCTAATCATAGTGGAAAGCAATATGAAACTATTCCCAAAGGATTATCAAACAAGGTATACCCTTTGATCTAGCAGTGTCTCTCCTGGGTCTGTGTCCCAAAGAGATCATAAAAGAGGTAAAAAGATTCACATGTGCATAAAATGTTTGTAGCAGCTCTTTTGATGGTGCAAAGAATTGGAAAATGAGTGGATATCCATAAGTTGAGGAATGACTGAATAAGTTATGGTATATGAAATAAATATATGGTATATATTCTATAAGAAATGATGAGCAGTTTGATTTTCAAAAGCCTAGAAAAACTTACATGAACTGATGCCAAGTGAAGGGAGCAGAACCAAGAGAACATGATACACAGAAACAAGATTATGTGATGATCAATTTTAATAGACTTATCTCTTCTTAGCAATGTGGAGATCCAGCACAATTCCAATAGATTTGGATGGAAAATGCCATCTGCATCCAAATAGAGAACTATGGGACTTGAATGTAGATCGAGGCACAGTATTGTCATCTTTTATTTGTGTGTGTGTGTATTTGTTGTTTATTTACTTCTTCTTTCTCAGGGTTTTTTCTCCTTTGGTTTGATTTTTCTTGTGCAATATGACAAATATGGAAATATATTTAGAAGGAATGTACGTGTTTAACCTATACTGGATTGCTTGCTGTCTTGGGAAGGTGGAGGAGGGGAGGAGAGAGGGAGACAAATTTTGAACACAAGGTTTTGCAAAGGTGGATTTTGCAAAACTATCTTTGTGTGTATTTGGAAAAATAAATACTATTAAAAAGCAAAAATGTCACGATTGGAGTATTTAGGCTCTAAACTAGTATGACATCAAATTGTCTCACAGATGATTCTTCCAGGAAATGAGAATGAGAACAAAATCTTTAGGAATGGTCAATCAATTAATTACTAAGTACTTATTAGGCACCTATTATATGCCAGGCTTAGGGAATAAAAGTTCAAAAAATGAAACAGTCCCTATATTCTAACAAGGAAGATAAAAAGTATACATTAAATATGTATTTGGTATAAATATAAATGAAAATATATACAAAGTAGTTAAATTCAGCATAGTTTGGGAAGGTACTAGGGAGGGAATCAAGAAAAGATTTATTCTGATGATGGTATCAGATAGCCTCTCAAGGGAAGAGGACTCTTGAAGTAGAGAAAAGAAGAGAATATATTCCAAGTATAAGAATACAAAGTTATTGGTAAGGAATAGAGAGGTTAGTTTGGCTGAGATACAGAGTACATGGTAAGCACAATGCAATGAAGCTATAAAAATAGGTCAGGACCAGATTGCATACAGCTTTTAAAAACAAATGTAAAGGTCTTTATTTTATCCTAGAGGTAAGAGGAAGGTGAGTAGGTAGATAGATCAGTAGATAGAATGTTTGGTCTGGAGTCAGAAATATTCACCTTTCTGAATTCAAAACTAGCCCCAAATACTTATTATATTGTATTATTTATTAAATACTGTGTGACTCTGGACAAGTTACTTAATCCTGTTTCAGTTTCCTGATCTGTAAAATGAGTTGGAGAAGGAATTAGCAAACCACTCAGTATCTCTGCCAAGAAAACTCCAAATGGCTCATGAAGAGTCAGACATAATTGAAAATGACTGAACAACAAATTGGAAGCTATTGGAGTCTACAGAGTAGGCAAGTCACAAGGTTAGATCTTTGGCAGCAATTCATAGGATAGACTAGATGATGAGATAATTGAGGCAAGGTATTTATTGAAATAATGTAGGTAAGAGATGATGAAGGATTGAACTAAGAATGGTGGCTATGAGTAAATCGTATTAAAATGCGACAGATGTTAAGAATGTAGAAATAGCAATGACTGGGCAACTGATTGGACATATGGGATGAAGGTGAGGAATCTGAGATAAGACCTTGAGATGCTAAAAAAAATATTGCTGCCCTTACGCTAAGAAGAGTACATTCTACATTTAAAGATAAATTAAAAATTAACATGTTTAGTTTTTGTCAAAGGATGGGATCCAGATTTATAGACCAGAGCTAAAGGATTCTGTAAACATTTATGAAGCTTCTGCTATGTACAGGTGCATAGAGAGTGGCGCCAAAATCAGGAAGACTCACCTTCCTGAGTTTAAACTTGACCTGAGACACTTACTTGCTATGTGATCTTGAGCAAATTACTTAGTCCTATTTCCCTCAGTTTTCTCACTTGTAAAATGAGCTGGAGAAGGAAGTGTCAAACTACTCCAGTGTCTTTGTTAAAGAAAATTCCAAATGTATTCAAGAATCAGACACAAATGAATAATAGCCATGTGTGAGGAACTAAGGAGTTCAACTTCAGCTTTAGATGCTTACTAGCTGTGTGATTGCAGGCAAATCATTTAACTTCTGTCTGCCTTAGTTTCTTCAAACACAAGATTGTTGTGAGATTCAAATGCAATGACATAGCACAAAGGCATAGCATAAACTATAGTAATTGGTTCAATGACCATATCTCTCTGGGTGTCTTGATGCCATTAGAGAAACTGAGGGAATGGCTATGCAAAGGAAGACTATAAATATGATTCATAAATATTACAGGATAAGAGAATCCCAACATAGAACTCCAGATACAAAGAATAAATTCCATAACTACAAATAGAATTGTAGAATTGCTGTTTCAGAGTCATTATTATTAGATATTTTGACAAAAATGTATTTTTTCTCAATAATACAACAAAAAATTATCTTTCCTATCACATTGTAAAAATTTCCAAAGTTACATTTATAATTAGCGTAACCAGGAGAAAACTAGTATAAAGTGAGAAGAAGAGAAAGAAATGTTGGTAGATAGAAGTGGGGAGCATGAGATAGCTGATTGTAAAAGAGTAATGAAGAGCAGGGAAGGGATTGGGAATCGAGAATAGGTTTGGGGACTAGTGTGAGTAGGGGATCAAGTTTCTTCCTAGCACAGAGTTAGATTATACATATGGCTTGACAACAACATTTTTTAAAGCTTTTTATTTACAAAGCATATGCATGGGTAATTTTGGCAGCAGCATTTTATTCTTCTCTTTCCTGGCTCAGGGAAACTAGACTCTCTAACATCCATGCCTCTGGGTTATAATCATGCATGTGCTGGGGATAGAATGGATTCCCACTCTCCAAGGTTTTCAAGATAAAAGGATATGCTGATTTCCACCCCCTTTTCTCTATGTATAGTGCCCAGGTCCTCTCAGAATCCTTCTTTGAATTCCAGTCAAGGAAAACCAGAGTTAGGGTCAGGGTTGAGAAGGGAAGATGAAATAGCTATAAGAACCCCAAAAGTAATTGAAGACATAATAAAAGAAGTAAAAGAAGAGACAGACAACTTAAAATAGAAACTGGGAGATTTTGGACACTGAAGGAAAAGATAGAATGATTATTTTTCAGAGTTGTGATGGATCAAATAGGATCATAAAAAGATATTTGCCTGATCAAGAGAATTTTAAACTGAAAATGAAAGGAAATGGAGGAAACTACTCCCAAACACTGAGTAAGGTAAACATCAGAAAAGAATAGCAGGTACAAGATTAGAGGGGGGAAAAACAATTGGAGAGGACTCATAATTCATGAAAAGCATTGTTCATGAAGAGGAATAGTGAAAATGCCTAAAGATTTAGGATTCTGAGAAGATGGTGGAATATGTTAGTAAATTTCAAATCTCCAGATTTCCCCCACAAACAGAACAAATTTGCATCTCAGGGCGAATGTAGACTAATTAAAAACCAATATTTGGGGCAGAACAGGGTCCTCCTGTACAAGCTCAAACACTTCTAGGATAGCTCCACAGAAACACCAAATGGGATCTCCAGGGGTGAGCTCGGTTTGGCTCAAACCTCAACAAAAACCATAGAGATGTTTAACCTCCTGGACAATGTAGGGAGTTCTGAGTCCAGGCACACTGAGGGAACCTTGGCCTAGCTGCAACGATGTGATCCTAGACAAGAGGGAACCAGAACACTGGAAGTTCAGAGGCAATGGGGCAGGGACACTGCTGGCTGCTGGTACTTGCAGGAGGGGGGAGCTCTTGTGTTAGGGTTCCAGGTCAGAGGATAGAGGTGAAGTAAAGCTAGATGCACTATCCCTCCACAACCACAGTTAAAGGTGCTTACAATAATACTTCTCATTTTAAAAAAATGAATTGACAAAGAAGAAAGAACCAAACCATAGGAACTTCTTTTAAGAATAGGGAGGACTGGGCTTAATCTTCAAAGGAGAACACTTCGAAGGGGAACTAAAATCCAGAATCTTAAAGATGAAAATTACTCTTTGAAAATTAGAATTGGGCAAAGGGAAGCCAGTGAAGATATTAGAGACCAATAAAAAATTAACAAAACAAAATATAAAGAGTGAAAAAATAGAACAGAATATGAAACATCTCATAAGAAAAACGACAGAGCCAGAGAACATATCAAGAAAATAATTGGACTACCTGAAAGCTGTGTCCAAAAAAATCTTGACATAATAATGCAAGAAATAAGAAAATTGTCTAGGATGCATAAAACATGAGGAGAAAGTAAAAATAGAAAAAAATCTACTGATCATCATTTAAAACAGATCCTTTGTGGAAACCACATAGGAATATTATTGCCAAATTTTGAAATTCCTAGATCAAAGAGAAAATTTTGCAAGAAACAAAACAAAACAAAACAAAACAAAACAAAACAAAACAAATATGCTGGAGGTACAATTAGATTTGTACAGGACTTATCAGTTCCTCAATAAAAGATCACAGGCCCTAGGATCATATCTGCTGGTAATCAAATGAACTAGACCTGTGGTCAAAAATATCATATCCAGAAAAATTATCCATAATATTGCATGAAAAAAGATACATTCAATGAATTTGGAGATTTTTTTAGGACTTTCAACCAAATTTGAACTCAATAGAAATTTTAACATATACGAGCCAATATCCAAGATTAATTTCAAGGAACTCATCATAGACAAATTATTTATGTTTTTTACATGGAAATGTATACCATATGTTTAAGATTGACATCAATAATTGAGCAACTCAAAAGAAAGAATGGGGCAGAATTAAGGTAAAAATAGTAATGATGTTATCCATAGGTGCACAGATCAGAGTAAAGTGAATTAGATGTCTTAATAAAAGGAGGAAAATTCAACTTCATAGCTTTCATTGAGACTTAGTAGAATATGATTCAAAACCAGAATAAGTTCCCTCAATCCACTTAATGAAATTTTAGTACATGGACTTTTGGCAGAAAAAAGCACCTTCCCATGGACGCCTGAGGTAAAAACACTTAACTATCCTCAATGAAAGGAAGCCTCCAGCTCCAAATCAAACTATGTTCCAAAAATCATAAAACTAAAACTGGAGGAGGCTTTAGAGACAACCTAGTCCAACTTCAATGTATTAAAGATAAGTAAACTAAGCAAACCTCTGTCACTGATCACTGAAAAATCATGGAAAAGATGCAGCTGTAGATGTCACTGATTTAAGACTATATTCAGCAAATATTTAATGTGAAAATAAGAAAGGGATATGATAAATACTGCTGTTTTCCTTAATGACTATATATATATATATATATATATATATATATATATATATATATGTATGTATGTATCCAATGGCTGACTATAAAAGGTTATTAGATAAGGCATTTAAATAATTTTTTGTTATTTAGTCATTTTTCAGTCAGGCCTGACTATGTGCCCCCTTTGGTGGCTTTCTTGGCAAAGATACTGGTGTGACTTATTTGTTCTTTTTTTTTTTTTTTTTTTTTGAGAGGCAGTTAGGGTTAAGTGACTTGCCCAGGATGACACAAGAAGTAAGTGTTAAGTGTCTCAGACCAGATTTGTACTCAGGTCCTCTTGACTTCAGGACTGGTGCTATATTGTGTCATCTAGCTGCCCCAGCTTGTCTGTTCTTTACCCAGTTCATTTTACAGTTGAGGAAACTGAGGCAAACAGGGTTAAGTAACTTGCCCAATGTCTCACAGCTAGTATCCTAGGCCAGATTTAAATTCAGAGAGATGAGCCTAATTGATTCCAGGCCCTGCACTCTCACCTAGAAATCTCCAAGTTTATATGGCTTGCCTAGGGTCACACAACTTATAGGTTTCTGAGGTTGCATTTGAACGCAGATCACCCTGATTGAGGCACAAAACTCTATTCACTGAGAGATTTAGTTGCCTCTAAATGAATAGGAGAAATCCCTTACTTTGGCTTTATTGTATCTCAATTTGTCTCCAGTTTTCAGCAGGGATATTATAAAGTTCTTAGAATAAATTTTTCACATTTGTTCAAAAAGTAAAAATCTGTTACCCAACATTTTTAGGAAAACAATTTTAGAGTACCATACACATAGATAGTAGATATTCACAATTACAAGACAGTTTGAAAACCCCTAATTTACAATGCCCTTTTCCTCAAAAGCAGGCAATCTGGTAAAGCCTATGAATGACGCCTCCTCAGAATAATATATTTAAATTAATGAAATAAAATGCATAGGATTACCAAGGAAACTAATTGTATTGAAATACAGTTAGAAAATATCTTTTTGAATAATAGCTTTTTATTTTCAAAATATATGCAAAAATAGTTTTCAACATTCACCCTTGCAATTGTTCCAAATTAGAAAAAAATATCTTTAAAAAACAAATTCATAAACCCTGACAGAGAACCTCTGTCAAAGTACTAGTTAGACTGGTTTTAAGAGTAGACAAAGTCAATGGTCACCACCATATTATGATGTAAGAACTATTGAGAGGTTTCTCTATCCAAAAATATAAATTACCCTCTCCTTTCTTTTAATATGTTATTAAGTCTTGTCAAATCTGTTTTAATAACATCCTTTTATATATCCCTCTTTTCTCATCTGACATTTACACTACATTGGTACAAGCCCTTGATCATCTCAAGCCTGGATAGTTGCAATAGTTGCTGGTTGGTCTACATGTGTCAAGTTTCTTCCCATTCCAGTCCATCCTTCTCTTAATTGTCAGATAGATCTTCCTAAAAAGAAGATTTGACCAAATTATTTCCCTGTTCAATAAATTCATTAATTTCCTATGCAAGGACAGGGAGCCTCTAGGATCAAATACATAACTGGATGTTTATTGTTCAAAGCCCTTCATAACTTGGTCTCTTCAAACCTTTCTGGTCTAATATCTCATTCTCTACCACATTGCCAAATTTTGAAACCCCCAGATCAAAGAGAAAATTTTGCAAGAAACAAGAAAAACAAGCTCCAAATATACTGGAGCTACAATTAGATTGTACAGGACTAGTCAATTCTTCAATAAAAAACCACAGGCCCTGGAATCATATCTACTGGTAATCAAATGAACTAGGCCTGTGGTCAAAAATATCATATCCAGAAAAATTATCCATAATATTGAATGAAAAAAAGGTACACCATCTCCAATTTATCCTATGATGCAGTTCTGTTGGCAGAATAAATAGAATGCTAGACTTGGAGTTAGAAAAATCTGAGGTCAACTCCTGCCTTAAATATTTACTAGCTGTGTGGATAAGCCATTTAATCCTTTTCAGTTTCAATATATGCAGACCCATTCCACTTTAGTAAAAATTAAAATTGGCAGCTAGATAGTGCAGTTGATAAAGGAAGACCTTAAAAACTTAACTTCTGTTTCCCTCAGTTTCTCAATTGTAAAATAGAGATAATACTAGAACCTACCTCTATCTCCCAGATCCTTTGTGAGGATAAAATTAGATAATACTTGTGAAGTTTTTAAGGTAATATATGACACATAGTAGGTCCTATAAAAATGCTAGCTATTATTATTTTTAATATTTTTATTTATTTTATTATTTTCCAATTACACATAAAATCTTAACTTTTTTAATTTAAAATTTTAAATTGTCCATATATCATCACCCTGTTCCCATCCCTGGAATATGGTGGAAGCAGTGATAGCAAACTTTCTTTTTTTTTTCCCATAGCTTTTTATTTACAAATTATTTGTATGGGTAATTTTATAGCATTGACAATTGCCAAACCTTTTGTTCCAATTTTTCCCCTCCTTCTCCCCCACCCCCTCCCCAGATGGCAGAATGACCAGTAGATGTTAAATATATTAAAGTATAAATTAGGTATACAATAAGTATTCATGACAAAACCGTTATTTTGCTGTACAAAAAGAATTGGACTCTGAAATATTGTACAATTAGCCTGTGAAAGAAATCCAAAATGCAGGCAGGCAAAAATATAGGGATTGGGAATGGTTCTTAGTCATCTCCCAGAGTTCTTTAGCTGGGCGTAGCTGGTTCAATTCATTACTGCTCCATTGGAACTGATTTGATTCATCTCATTGCTGAAGATAACCACGTCCATCAGAATTGATTATCATATAGTATTGTTGTTGAAGTATATAATGATCTCCTAGCCCTGCTCACTTCACTCAGCATCAGTTCGTGTAAGTCTCTCCAGGCCTTTCTGGCATCCTGTTGGTCATTTCTTACTGAACAATAATATTCCATAATATTCATATACCACAATTTTTTCAGCCTTTCTCCAATTGATGGAGATCTATTCAGTTTCCAGTTTCTGGCCACTACAAACAGGGCTGCCACAAACATTCTTGCACATAACAGATCCCTTTCCCTTCTTTAAGATTTCTTGGGGATATAAGTCCAGTAGTGACACTGCTGGATCAAAGGGTATGCACAGGTTGATAACTTTTTGAGCATAGTTCCAAATTGCTCTCCAGAATGGCTGGATGTGTTCACAATTCCACCAACAATGTATTAATATCCCTGTTTTCTCACATCCTCTCCAACATTCCTCATTGTCTTTCCCTGTCATCCTAGCCAGTCTATCAGGTATGTAGTGGTATCTCAAGAGTTGTCTTAATTTGCATTTCTCTGATTGATAATGACTTGTAGCATCTTTTCATATGGCTAGAAATAGTTTCAATTTCGTCTGAGAATTGTCTGTTCATATCCTTTGACCATTTACCAATTGGAGAATGACTTGATTTCTTATAAATTAGAGTCAATTCTCTATATATTTTGGAAATGAGTCCTTTATCAGAACTTTTGACTGTAAAAATATTTTCCCAGTTTATTGCTTCCCTTTTAATCCTGTCTGCATTAGTTTTGTTTGTACAAAAACTTTTCAGTTTGATATAATCAAAATTTTCCATTTTGTGATCAGTAATGATCTCTAGTTCTTCTTTGGTCATAAATTCCTTCCTCTTCCACAGGTCTGAGAGATAAACTATCCTGTGTTTCTCTAATTTATTTATAATTTCATTCTTTATGCCTAGATCATGAACCCATTTTGACCTTATCTTGGTGTACGGTGTTAAGTGTGGGTCAATGCCTAGTTTCTGCCATACTAATTTCCAATTTTCCCAGCAGTTTTTGTCAAACACTGAATTCTTATCCCAAAAGCTGGGGTCTTTGTGTTTGTCATACACTAGGTTGCTATAGTTATTGACTGTTTTGTCCTTTGAACCTAACCTATTCCACTGATCAACTAATCTATTCCTTAGCCAATACCGAATGGCTTTGGTAACTGCTGCTCTATGATATAATTTTAGATCTGGTACAGCTAAGCCACCTTCATTTGATTTTTTTCATTAATTCCCTTGAAATTCTTGACCTTTTGTTTTTCATATGAACTTTGTTGTTATTTTTTCTAGGTCATTAAAATAGTTTTTTGAGAGTCTGATTGGTATAGCGCTAAACAAATAGATTAGTTTAGGTAGTATTGTCATCTTTATTATATTTTCTCATGGATTATTTCTAATAACTTTTTAGTGGAGTCTCTGGGGTTCTCTAAGTATACCATCATATCATCAGCAAAGAGTGATAATTTGGTTTCCTCATTGCCTACTCTAATTCTTTTAATCTCTTTCTCAACTCTTATGATGGCAAACTTTCCAACAATAGATTTGTGTCCATTAGATCATGAGTTCCTTTCTGTCCTAAACCCAAGCTTGCTTGTAAATACTCTTTTGCTCATTAATTTATAATTGTGTTCACTAATTATTGCCTCTATTGATGACATGTGTAGACATAGATAGCATTTTATGCCACAGAAATAGAGGGATTTCAGGCAAACATTAGTTTTTCTTTATTGTTTTTAATTTTTCTACAGATTTCTATAATTGAAGATATGTCCGGCTATATCTTAATAAAGAAGCAATAGCATGTTAAGTTTAAAGAAACATGCATATCTTTCAAAATATGTATATGTATATAAATGCACATATATATACACATATATCTTTGGTAAAATTTACCATATACTTGCAGTCTTCAGTGCTAACAAAACTATTTCATCTTACTTTATATAAATTCTATAATGTCTTATTTTTTTCTGTAAATTTTGCACTCACTTGCATATGTCCATCAAACAAACTTCTAAGAGTGATAAAAACAAGTATAAAATCAAGATGAGTGCTTTTAAAAACTTCCTTTCTATCCTTCATTAGGTTATATGTTTAGAACAGCTGCATTTTGAAGTAAAGCCAATGAATATATTCACTATAAACATTATCATTAATCTGACTTTCTCAAAATTTGATAGCCAAGTAAAAGTCAAATAAAAGGAATGAGTAGTTTTAACCTACAAAGATCTTAGCTGGAGAAGATCAACATCATGTTTTGTGTATAGGGAAGACTGGCTTATTAGCTGTCTTTAGGGTAATATTTAAACCAATTAGTTTCAATGAAAGATAAAAAAGGAAAATGTTATTGATTCAAGAATAGAGCTGATTTGCTCTCCCTCCCTCCAACTTCATTCAAGAGTGAACAGAGAACAGAAACTTTGAGGTCCTCAATGACAGCAGCTGTTTTTTTTTTTTTTCCTTGCTTTTGATCAGAGATTGACTTGCCCAGATTTGTTCTTAGGTCTTCCTGATTCTAGATTCAATAAAGACAGTGAGGTTCTTGAGAGAAGGGACTAGGTTTTGTACTTGTTTTGTACTCTCCATACTGCAAATACTTAATAAATATTTGTTAAGTGACTAAGTTACACAGTGGATGTTACCAAGAAACAGGTTTTTAAGGGAAAAACCTAAAAAAAAAAAAAAAAGATGGCAAGGACCCTTAAGGGAACAAAAAGAGACAGTATTTAGAAAGTAATTAGGAGGTTCTTAACAACTGCTCCTCTGTGGTTCTACCTCTATTATTATGTAATTTTTCTGTACAAAATTTCACCTTTTTGTTCAGCTGTATGTCTGTTATCAGTTTGAGTTAATAAAAAGCCTCTGAATAATTATCATATAAGGTGATATATCAGATGGTATGAGTAGAGAAAATTAGTGAGGTACATTGATCTATACAGTAGGACATATAAACAAGAAAATAGAGATTGAGTTAGGATCCAGATCAAAAGGTACACTATATTCTATAAGCTGGGGAACAAGATGGTGTGAATATGGGGAGGAGGAGAAAAAGGCCTAATGGATAAGGAACAGGTCTTAGAGTTAGGAAGAGTTAGATTTAAATCCTAACTCTAATACAAACCAACTCTATAGCCCTGAACAATTCTGATATGCTCACCAGGAGACAGCTATGCCATGAATTCAGAGGTTTGGTCAATGTATATGTATATATCAACTGTAACTTCAAAACATTATCACTATACAGGTGAATGTTAATAATGAACTTTTCAGACATATATGGAATTAATATTAAGCTGTAAAGAAACAGCTGCTATCTGTATTAATGGGATAGTAGCAACAGGGATAATATCACAGCTCTTAAGCATTAAAGTGTTTCTATATTTACATGTATATGTTTGTAGCATTTACATATGTATGTATGTAATTTAAAATTGTCCTAAAACTTGTAGGACACCCAATATACATATATGTGTGTGTATGTATATGATTGATAGATTAAAGACAAAGAAGTCACTATTAACACAAAACATTTAGTGAAGTAAATTTAAAAAAACAAATTAAGCATCAAAAGCTATGCTTTTAATGAATTGGTTTGAAGATAGGGGTCACTGAGTAAATAATTCAAATCACATTATCCCATTTAGGGTAGGTAACAAATAATCTAGCCCTGATTGAGAACACTGTAATTTAATCAATGTGAAGCCTATGTAAACAAAGCCTAGTCACCATTATTAAAGCATTCAATCTATGAATCAGAGACATTAGTATTTATATATTTTTGTTTACACGTAAAATTTACAAAGTTTTGATAAATTTAGAAGTCATCAAATGAAGTTTAGTAACATCATATTAGTAGTTTGTTTAGATAAATTGAAGAGATTTAGTTATACCCCCTGAACTAGATATAAAATAACAAGCCAATATAGACCTTGGGATGATTTGAGCATCTGGCAGTTTAGTACCAAAATCCTCTAGCCCAGTCTCGGAAAAGGAATCACTTGCAAAGAGGTGAGAGAAAGCCAAATAACTTGGCCCAGACATAAGTCTTGGGGGCAAAGCCAAGATTTTGGAGTAAAGACATAGGTCTCCATTTTCTCCCCCAGTTTCTCTGACTCTGCTGAAGGAGGTCCTTGTGAACTCCAGAGTGTCTGAGGAAAGGATCCATGTCCTAGCTGTGTCCTCAGAATAACTGATGCTATATCTGAACTGAAGGTGGAGGACAAACAAGATACACTGGCATAAGCAAGTCTAAGACTTTATAAGGAACCCAAGAGAGAAGCTACACTGGACCTAAAAAGACATGAGCACTTCATAATAGAAGAAAGGACTTCCAGCAACCAGTAAGTGTTATCCCTTTGCCACAAGTGCTCTGTAAGTGCACTCTGTAAGTAAGATCTGTATGAAAAAGTAAATAGAGAGTATATGGTAAGAGAGTATATCACATAATTTTTAAAAATAAGTTTTTATTGGTAGAACCCATGCCAGGGTAATTTTTTATAACATTATCCCTTGCACTCACTTCTGTTCTGACTTTTCCCCCTCCCTCCCTCCACCCCCTCCCCCAGATGGCAAGCAGTCCTATACATGTTAAATAGGTTACAGTATATCCTAGATATGATATATGTGTGCAGAACCGAACAGTTCTCTTATTGCACAGGGAGAATTGGATTCAGAAGGTAAAAATAACAAAAATGCAAGCAGTTTACATTCATTTCCCAGTGTTCTTTCTTTGGGTGTAGCTGCTTCTATCCATCATTGATCAATTGAAACTGAATTAGATCTCTTTGTCGAAGAAATCCACTTCCATCAGAATACATCCTCAAACAGTATCGTTGTTGAGGTATATAATGATCTCCTGGTTCTGCTCATTTCACTCAGCATCAGTTCATGTGAGTCTCACCAGTGCTCTCTGTATTCATCCTGCTGGTCATTTCTTATAGGACAATAATATTCCATAACATTCATATACCACAATTTATTCAGCCATTCTCCAATTGATGGGCATCCATTCATTTTCCAGCTTCTAGCCACTACAAACAGGGCTGCCACAAACATTTTGGCACATACAGGTCCCTTTCCCTTCTTTAGTATCTCTT